>NC_044310.1:73744417-74081560 GCF_007474595.2 Lynx canadensis
AGCCCTTGTTGGTATCTTTATTATGCTTAAACCCAAATAGCCATAATATTATAACTGGTGTGGTCACATTCAATATTTTTCTTTCATGAATGCAGCACGGGCTTATTAACAGAGACCAGAAAATAAAAATAGAGGCGACCTTCCAGGCGTTAGCTTTGAGGAGTTACCCCAGCAGTAAAAAGGTGGCTAACTTTCAGAAGAAACTGGGGTGAGGCCACGCAGAGAATCTCTCCACGTTTTCCCTTTTTCTCTACCAGATCGAGCACTTTCTCCGCGTATGGGTTCATGTCATCATTCAGCTGTTTCTTCTGGCAAAGCCAGAATCCAGAACAGAATCTCAGTGAAAAAGAAACCAATAAATTAGATCTCTTTGTGAGCAATTTGCCGTTAGTTCTATTCTCCTTGCCTATTAAGATTCTTTATTTACTTCACCAAGAGATTTCTGCTGACAAGTCCATCCATTTACCACTAGCCTAGATAACATGATAATAAACACAATGTCAAAAAATGTATTCATGGGACCTTCCCCATCCCCAGTCCTTCCCCTTCTCCTTTTTCATCAGGCTGGTATATTAGAGAATTGGCGGAGCTAAAAAGTTTAAAACCGACACAGTGGCAGAGGCTTTTAGTTTAGCTAGTTGATTATATTTTACGAGGATGTTTATGTATTATATATTTGTAATTATATATACCCACATGCACACATAAATATTACACCCAAAGCTGGGATGGTTGGAAGGGCAAGTATCGTTCAGTTCCTGCTGCTTATGTTCCTGATCTGATTTGGCTAATAATCACGTCTCCAGAATGGGGAGATGGAATGGAGGCATACTGGGGGAAAGGAAATTTTCCATTTTATGCTTATGGACGATTCCCAGAGGAATCTTTTGTTTCAAAGTATCTTTCGAGTCCTTTGGGTGAAAGGCAAGCTCTGAGCAGCTCTATCGTGCACATAACTCCAATACAGACACCTATAATACAAAACAGAGATCCCCCGAGGGCACCGTTATACATTTATTATAAAGCAAAGATTAAAACAATTTTATGGAAATTAAAGATAATATGGAACATTTGTCTCTCTCTCAGTCAAAGAGTAACATGAAGCAGTTTGACAAACAGCTCCAGGCACTTCCACGCGAGGTGATCGAATGGCTGGGACTAAGGGGCATGCAGGGTGGCGGCAGCAGATTGCTAGGGGTGTGTGTGTGTGTGTGTGTGTGTGTGTGTGTGTGTGTTTTCCACTGGGGCATCTTGCCGGTGCTTGGCAACGGTGCTGAGTGAAAAATGATACGCCTGCAAAATCAGAACAATGGGCCAGTCGAGGGATACTTAGGTGGTTTGCCCTTCTGAAATCTATCTCAGCAGGACAGGATGCAAGCAGCCGGGTGGGGACCAGGAGGGGTGCGCGGGAGAGCTTTTTGTGTTGTGTCTGTTTTGGAGTGACTGTGTGTGTGTGTGTGTGTGTGTGTGTGTGTACGCGCGCGCGTGCGTGCGTGTGTGCACGCGCGCGGTTTGTTCTGTTCCTACTTGATTCACATGCTCACTAGAAAAAGAATGTACAAAAGCTGAAAATTTGCAAAAACTCCAAGCTGGTAGCATTTCCATTTTATATATAATAGAATCCTGTTACCAAAAATGTGGTTGTCAGAAGAGAGTAAAACATCTGTGTTAAGCAAGAGATACTCCATTTGCACACAGGGGTCTGATTTGACCTCCAGCGCACCGAATTTATGGCAAAAGGACTGCTTTTAAATTGAGTTTGTTTTATTTTGATCCTCCGTCTGGATATTTCTTTCATACCTCCCAGGCAGTAGCTCTCATGGGTAAGCTTATATTTTTGTTAATAAAAAAAATGCGATTGGTGCTAATCTGGACTTCCATCATGGTCGTTCAAGCTTTCCAATGTTAATAACCACTCCCAAAGAAAGGATCATCAAAAGAGTTCAGACTACGTGGTTTTGCGGTCAAGGCAGTGAGCCATATTCAGAAATATCTGCTTTCCTCTCCCTGGTCCGCTGCTGGATAACTATGTGACATTTATAAGTTAATTGTTTTCTTTCAGTCCTGATTTCTTCAGCTGTAAAAGGCTACTCTTTATTTACTTATTTAACATGGGTCTGGGGATGGCAGTGATTTATGGAGTGAACTAGTTAAGATATTGGGCTCTTGATCTGACTGACCTGGGTAGGAATCGTTCCTCATTACTCACTAGCTGTATGACTTAGGATAGTCACCAACTGTAACTTGTGTGTCTATTATATATTATAATATTCATATTATAATAATATGTATATATATTACATGTGTGTATATAATATGTATATATAATATAATAACAATATGTATATATTATATACATATACATGTATATACGTATACATTAGTTATTGTGAAGATTACCTAGAGATAAAGTACGTGAAGTACATTCACACAGTGACTGGCACATGGCACTCAATAAACATACAGATTTCATAAGTAATAATAATAGCTAAATGTACTTAAGCCTCCACACAAATAATTAACTAAAGAGGAAGCATTATCATACAATTATTATTCATAAATAATAACAGCAACATTTATATACAGATTTTTATGAGCTCTACACAGCAATGAATTTTAATGCCAGATCACAAGCACCATACTTCACTTTTCATTTTAAACTATACGACTTTTTCATATAGTGGCATAATGTAGTACAGACGCTTGAAACACCTCCAATTTTAATTCTCCTCCTCCCCCACTGCCTCCCGCTTTGTGCTCTCTAATGAAAAGTAAAGGTTAAGGGCAATCTGTTGGAGGCTAAAGCTTACTAGACAGAGCAGGCCGGCTGATGAAGCAGGGCTCAGAGAGTGATGTGAACAGGAAGGAGACACGGAGAAACTTATGAAACACACAGAAGGTGTCTGCACTTTCGTATTAAAAATACACTAGGGGAAAAAACTCAGCACCAAAAATAGCAGAAAAAATATTTTCAAGCACTTCTCATTTGCTTCCTTTCGTCCTTCCAATAGGAACTATTTTCCCTCAAATGGATGGATGTGTTAGTACAATAAATACAAAAGCCCTCTTGTTAGAATTCATTAAAAAAAATAAATGTAAAAGAGACCTCTTTTATAATCACAAAAAGACACGGAAGCCAGGGGTTCCTGGGTAATAACACACATCAAGGGGCATTAAAGGGACAAGGCCTTCATTTTTACCTAATAACATCCACCCTGGAGTGTCATTGCTTAATTACGGTTTTTCAAAAGTTTGGGTAATAAAGGAATCGGAATTTATTTTCAAGCACATATTGATGTACAGCCAGACGATATCGTTGTTTCTTATCTATTAATGAGGTTAAGACCTATGCCTTTAAAGAGATCACAAATAAATTCTTGGGTGTATTTTGCCTTTTAAATATTTTGAATATATGAATTCATCAGGATTTGGGGATTAGGTAACTGCTGTCTACAGAAAAAATCTGCAAAATTTTTCATTACTTTTTTATTAGTTGGCAGCAAATACTCTAACTGAACTTTTATGAAGCTATAAACATAAAGGACCTTCTGATACTGGTATGATGATAATTCTAAATTTCCTCTTTGCAGCTGTGGTTGATCTCCTCTATTTGGTACAATCTATTTTTTTGTGACTTAACAGAAAAAAAGTTGGCTCACTACCGTATTGCCTTCAAGCACTTTCTCGGGAAGTTCTTGAATTAAATCCACATGGAAACCCAATTCCCCTCTCCACCTTTCCCTTAAGGTGGTTATAAAATGTCAGTAGAAAGCAAAGCTGTTTATTTTACTTAGAGTTGGATTCTGTTAGTAAATGAGTTTCTGGTGGGGCTTATGTGCAAACCACATCTTTCAATCAGATTCTTTACATTACTAAATGTGTATTAAATTGTGCCATAAATATTAATTTAAAATTCAGAAGTTCAGATTTCACCTAAATCCAAGTGAATAACCAGAGACAAACTGTTTAACAAGTTCTAGATTCATATTCTAGCTCTACTAGCAAAACATTGCTCAACTCGGGGACGCAGTAGGCCAGAGGGACAGCTGTGTCACCTTCCCAGCAGGCAGATTTCCCACCTGGCAGAGATCTGTGGGCGGACTCTACCACGACAGCTTAGAGATCTCTGCAAAGAGAGTGTGGAAATTCTAGAAAGGCGGGAGGCTCCCCTCCTGGAACCCAGAGATGCTATGCGCTAAGACAGGCCCTGGCTGCTGAGCCACGGCTAATGCTTCAAGGGTTCGGACAGTTTTCAAATATGGCGAAACACGGCAGTAACCTGGGAGGTGTCAGGAAAAGAAGGTGCTGGAAGGTTGATTAATCTGAGATAATATGGGTCTCTGGGCTGGACGTTAGGGGTGTCTCTTGTGACACCAAGCTGTGTTCCCAGGGACTGATAGGCAAGAGACCCTCACAGACCCTTAGTCGCTCCATATGGCCCTCTCTAGCTACAGTCTTTGAAAAGTACTGCACAAAGCACCATAGACAGCAAGATATTGTTGGTACTGCATGTGTAGGTAAAACATGAAGACAACTGTTGTATTTTCCTTCTTCTGTGACTTGGTTTAACTCTGGAGGGATTTGACCTCTTCTCTTGCTACATTCAAGGTCATTTAAAGAAAAGAACGGTGACATCAGCAGAAACTGAGGATGGATGGTAGAGACTGCTACTCCCCTTTGTTTTCTTCCCATTTTCCTGCAGACCTGAGCCTGTTCTTCCTCCATGAAGCTATAAGTGGGGACCTGAGCCTGTTCTTCCTCCATGAAGCTATAAGTGGCCACCGTTTGTTTCAGGAGCTTCGAGGTGTCAATGTACAAATTCTTTAATTCAAGAGTTATAAGATACTCTTTGCTACCTGTATTTCTGTCCTGCTTAAATTTAAAGATTCTTGAGGCCAGAATGTGGAATTCAATGCTCCTCCATCCTTTCTGTTGGGAAAAACCATTTAATTTTGTTACAGAGTCTCATGATCCTCCCTATATGTGTCTTAAAATCTGTGTTATTAGTCACATCCACCTCTGTAGATCTTTGAAAGTACACTGAAAAATAATGTATCTGTGTGGAATATAATAATGGAGGTGGCTGCTGGAAGGCATTTGCTACGGTCCTAAGTGCAACCATATTAACTGAATGGATCCTGCAGTACTGTCTGGAATCTGTCTGCTAGCATCATCCTGTTCCCTCTCAGTACACACAAAAAAAGGGTCTGCCTCCCCGGGAAGATAAACCCCAGACGACAGCAAGCATGCAGTGGATCAGCATGCCTCCCAACCACATGGGTAACCCTGTCATCTTTGTGTCATCAGCTTGTAGGTTTGTGGTGTTTTTTACCACTCAACCTCCCCCCCCCCCAATAAAACAGAGGACTAAGGTCATCATTCTGAGAAGAAAGGTGAAAATAGGTTATGCAGAGTGGTATTTGTGCTTCTATGCAATGCTCCAAGGCTTATGCTTGCCTTTGATTCAAACAGTAAGAATCTATAAAATGTGGAAGAGGAGTAGAAGGTAGTGGTTGAGAGAATGGGCTTTGGAGTCATATCTGGGCTTAAATAAATATTTCAATACTCACCAGCTCTACGAGCTTGGGTGAGTAACTCAAACTCTCTCCAAGTCTAGGTTTTATATCCCTAAAGGAGCAATAATATTTATACCTATAAGTTAGTGATTATTAAATAATAAAATGATGTAAAGGCTTAGCACAATTGATGGTGCATAGTAGCACTCAAAAATTGTAGTAACATTTGTAAGGACCTTGTGACAGGCTGGAAGAAAGAGGTTCCGGGGAATAATATTTAGAGTTTAATTTCTTTGGGCTATTTCTCCTTAAAATCAGTTGGCCCTGTCTTCCCTGTGCAGCGTTCTCAGTGCTGGTCAGGTTTAAGTGCTCACGTGTGCTGTTCAGGACATGGGGACAAAGAGGAGTACCACGGGGTTCTGATTAACCTGGCAAGTGTGGCTGTAGCTGAGGGAGCAGAGAGAGTGGAGGAAAGAGAAGTGGGAAGAAAATAAAAAAAAAAAGAGAGAACATGAAAGAAAAAGAATATTGGCAAACAGCTGAAGGACATTCGGGTAGCTGGGGAAATACTTCAAATCACTGTAGCAGGGCATTAAGTTGAAAAGGCCCAGAAGCCTGAGAATCTGCAACTGAGTTACCACCAGCAAAGTCTCTAGTATCTGAACCGTCACTGGGAGCTGGGGCAGAGATCCATGCCTTCCCGTTTGGGCCTTCGGTTTTTATGGTGCTCTGGCATTACCACTTGATAAAAAAGAAACTACTACTGAGAGTAATAATAATGATAACTAACATTACCTGGGTTCCGACCATGTGACACGCTTGCAGACATGCATTAGCCCATTAAACCTTCATGACACTCCTATGAAACAGGTAATATTTCATTATTGCCATTTTGTACACGAGAAGCCTGTGGCTCATGGAGATTATATGATTGGTTCATTGCAATGCAAGGAGTAAGTGGCACTGCTTAGACGAACCCCAATCCTTCTCACTCCTCAACCTGAGTCCTTATGGGTTTGATATGTAATGGCTGCACATGTTGTGCACTGCACAATTACTGGTGTTGGCTTTCATTCAGAATATGATTCATTCAGAATAGGTCAAATCTGGGGCTGTGTAATACAGAGGCCTCAGTTCTTAATCTCTGTTCTGTAACCAAAATTTAATGCCTCTAATCTCTCCCTGTAAATGAGCAAGTAAAGCAAAGCTTTATGTCTTAACTTAATGTCTTAATTAAAAGAGGGCTCCTCGGCCTCTGTCTTTTCTTCTGTAGCTTTCACCAAAAATGGCTATTCACGTCTATTAATGTGTTTCAAATGTAGGCAATAGTTAAAAAAGTCAAGATCACTACCAATGATCCTGCTCAAGATAAATTCATGTTAATTAAATATCCTTAAATAAACTCTAGAGTCTGCTAGTCTAAACCAGAATCACTTCTAAAGTTTGAACTTCTGCATTAATTTAAGATGGAAGGAAGAGATCTTTTTCAATGAATCCTTAACGCTGAGGACCACCATCACCAAATTGACAGGCTGTCTGATGATTGTCCAAACTGCCATGATCTGTGAAAACTAAGAGTCTCTGATGTTGGCTCTGTATCCAGGTAAGTGAAATCTTGCTTTGGACTCAAACAATATCGGACTTTTCTAAATCCTGAGGGCAGGATGGTTGGTTGCACATGGAAGCTCAGGTTCAGGTTTCAAGAATCTGGCTGTAGTCTAGAAACCTTAAAAAAATCAAAATTTTATTATACAGCCAAAGCTAAAGGCAGGTGGAAACTAGACGGTGCAGTGACAGTCACTGGACGGAAAATTAGACAGGGAACAGAAGCACCGGTGATTTCCCTACAAGACAAGAAGATTCTAAAAGAGAACGACTTTCTTAGCTGGCCAGCTCTATTCTCATCATCGCCATTATTATGTTTAGGATTACTGCTGCTAGTTGATTCATCAACAATCACTTGCAGAAATGAGTCAGGCTTTTTTGCACTTATTAAACACTGAGAGCAGTATGCTTTCTGCGAATGCCTTTCCCGCATTGGTTTTTTTTTTTTTTCTTTTTTCTTTTTTCTTTCTGTAATGGCTTCCTCTTCTATCCACTTATCCTGCATTTACTTTGTTCCTTCCCTGTTATGGCTTACATGTTCTTTCTTCACACACATGTGTCATCAGCTTCTCAAACTCCACTGTATTCCTTTCCTCCCCAAATCGTAGAGACTATTATTTTCCCATTAGAGCAGAACACCAGAACACTGAGAACGGTTTAGTATTCCAAGATTCCATAAACAGCCCAAGCAATTGCTCAGTGTTACACGACCTCCACATATCATTTTAGCAAATGGAGATGCATTAAATGGTTCCAACAGGTGTATGATTATAAAAAGAATGTCAAATTTTTGTGGAAATTAATATTGGAGTATAGGTTCTATTATTACTGCTTAGCAGCAAATGGTTTAAGTAGTATAATAATACAGCAGGCTCAGGGAGCCAATTAATCCATTAGAGGAAAATTCCATGTATTTAAAAAAAAAGTGATTTTAGCTTTAAAGAGGAATTGCAGACAACAGTTCTAAGTGGAATTCATCTTAGCAAGTTACATACTGTGTTGTTGGGTAATGTAAAATCCAGTTGTAGAAGGCAGAAAAGGGTATCAAGAAGACGTAATTGCTATTTTTCAGAAAATGCACGTTTGAGGGGCATACTAAACCTTTATATTACTGACACTAATTATTTTGGCATCTTACTGGCAGTCGCAATTGGACAGAAAGTGGAAGTATGTACACTCAACACAAGTTCTTGGCTGCATTTCTTCATCCTTACATACTTCAGGGTTTTATTTATGGCTAAATTGAAGCTGGATGTCAAATCTGGGCCCCTCAGAACAAAATCTTAATAATTAACTGGCAAAACTGAACATGATCACTTCTGACACACCTACACTGGTAATTATTGCTTTGAGGCCATTTACTAATGAAATTAATGTATTCATTGCCCTAACAAATTAGCATAACTCATACATAATGCCCCACATTTCAAGACCTCACTAGAAAAACAACACTTAATACTCGGAATGAGATGGCAAGGGCATTACGTGGAGACAGTATTCACTGAATTACTACATGTTAAAAACCACAATAGCTAAGTGTTCGCTACAATGCAAAATGTAAACACAATGTGGGTATTAAAGCCATTAATAGTGTAGTCAAGAGCGTACAATTGATGATTATCTTTACACTTCAAATAAGCAGATATTACAATAGCAGTAACCATGGAATCTAATTAACTGGCTACTTCTAGAGCTACAAAGTAGGAAAAGAATGCTCCGCAGACAGCCTCTTCTTCCCCACCACATTGATAGAGAATATTCTTCAGCTGTTGCCACTTCTGTGCATTTCTTACTAAACTCAACCACACACTAATTAAATCCTGTCCCCCCTACCCAGCATCAAGAAGGTTAAAAAACAAAGTAGACATTTTCAATATCTACATGTTATTCTTCTAAAAAATGTTTTAATGTTTATTTTTTTAGGGAGAGAGAGAGAGAAAGAGACAGAGTGCAAGAGGGGAAGGGGCGGAGAGACAGAGGGAGACACAGAATCCAAAGCAGACTCCAGGCTCTGAGCTGTCAGCACAGAGCCTGACACGGAGCTCTAACCCACAAACCGTGAGATCGTGACCTGAGCCAAAGTCGGAAGCTCAGCCAACTGAGCCACCCGGGTGCTCCTACATGTTATTCTTAAAGGGAAAAATGTGAAGATGATCCTTGTGTAAGCTTAGTGCTTAGTGTAAAAGGTGATTTTGCTTTTTTATTCCCTACGCACTTTTCACTTCAAATGGCAGAGATCATTGTAAGTCCAGCAGGGTAGAAAGAAAGCAAACCAAAAACAAACAAACAATAAAAGGAAATAGACACTAAACTATATTTCTTTGACAAATTCTAAGCTAAGCCATCTTCCCAAGCATACAAGTGTAGTGAAAGGTGGTGGTGGAGTTTTCGTCACCTCTGCCCTAGACCCACTTAAAGGGACTTGTACCCTAAAATAACCATATGCCCAACTGGGGTAATGTTTACAGGTGCACCATACATACATGCCCACATTGAGAGCAGTCAGCAGTTACTGGAAAGTCGAGATTTGGGTGTGACTTACGTTTGATGAAATAATGATGTTTATTACAAAAAGAATGGCATTACAGCACCCTTCGATTCGCAAGAGTTAGGCTTTATTCAGTCCACAGAAATACGCATTTCATCACAATGCAGGACATAATAACTGAGAGTGCTTCTGGAACTGATTACAATTGAAGGCTTAAATCTTCACAGGTGGAAGTAAACTTGGGGATCATACCATTCAACTCTTTTACTTTGTAAATAAGGAAATAAACATTTTGAGCATTTAAGCAACTTGTTCAAGGTATCATAGCTAGCAGTTTCTCAGCTGAAGCCCGGGTTTTCTGACTTCAGTTCCACAGCTCCTTTCATTACATTGATGAAAAAGTGAAGGCATGAATTCTAAGGCAAGAAATTGTAGGTGTCCCCTTGCTTCACCTAATGGGAAAAATAACTGATAAGTGTATCTTAGAATCAGGGACTTCTGCAGTTTCATTTATATTTGTTTTTGCATTGCAGAGACCCAGCCTTAAGGTTGCTCACAGATTCTTATGAAAATGAAATCAAACAGAAATAGAACAAAGACTAAAGTGGTGAGAGTACTATATTTCTGTTATACCCGCTACAGGATTGTCATTTGGTCTGTGGACTGGTTTCCATTTAATTTGCACACAAGAGGTTTGTGCTTTTATAATTTCCACAGCTGTCTTTGAGCATGGCTATGATGTAGTACATGTGTCTACTCCCTTCACCTTGATTCCTTCTTTCTTCCTTTCTTTCCTTCTTTTTCTTTCTTTCTTTCTCTTTCTTTCTTTCTTTCTTTCTTTCTTTCTTTCCTTTCTTTTCCTTCCTTCCTTCCTTCCTTCCTTCCTTCCTTCCTTCCTTCCTTCCTTCCTTCCTTCTTTTCTTCTCTTTCTTTTGTTTCTTTCCTTTTCTTCACTCCCTCTCTCCCTCACTTCTTTCTTACTTAACTCCTTCCTTCACTTCCTTCCTCCTTCCCCCTTTCCTTCCTCCTTTCCTCCCTCCCTTTTCCCCTCCCTTCTTTCCCCTTTTCCTCCCTTCCTTCCCTTCCTCCTTCCCTCCCCTCATTCCTTCCTCCTTCCTCCCCCTTCCTCCCCCTTCCTCCCCTCTCCTCTCCTCTCCTCTCCTCTCCTCTCCTCTCCTCTCCTCTCCTCTCTCCTCTCTTTCCTTCCTTCCTTCCCTCCCTCCTTGCTTCCTTCCTCTATTCCTCACTGAATATCCCGCAAACTGGCCAAACCAATGACTGATGGTAATAAAAACTTCAGTTCGTTACCCTGAACCAATGGTTCCTTTACTCCCTTATTTGCAGCACACGTTGGCGGTTTGGAGTTTGGAGTCTGCAGTTTGGAGACGAGCCATAGCTAACTCTGTGTTCTTTCCGTTCCCTTCTGAGGCCAAAAGGAAGGATATTAATAAGGCGACATGACAAACACTAACAGGCACATTTAGCTATGCATCTAGGTCCTTGAGTGGTAAAGGCAGCATTTACGGGAGACAAGTGAGGAAGGCCTTGAGACAGATATGAAAACTTGAGCATAACAAATGTGCTTTTTTATGTATAGAATATGGACTTGAACCAAATGAAATGTTGGCTAAAGCTCAGTTCTAAGAATATTTTGATACTCTAAGAATATTTTGGGTTTAGTCAATGCAGAAAACATATAGATTTGATACTAGTTGAAGCTTATAGCCAATACTACTATTAATTTAAAAACAACAGTAGTAATAGCTATCAAAAAATAGAGTTTTGAGTCATATATGCTAGGCAATATATATTAAGAATTTTGCCATCTCATATAATCCTCAAAGAATACTAGAAGGGTGACTTTAATTTTAGAATTGTACTCAATTTAACCCTCTGAGAGTCAGAACATTTTATGATGATGATGATGACTACTATTATTAGAGTAGTAATAATTCACATTTATTATATGCTTCTTATGTGGTAAGCCCTACTCTGCAAGTTTATGTTTAGTCCTATGTGATCTTCATAACAATCCAATAAACTAGGTATTATTATCCCCATTTTACAAAGGAGAAAATGAAGGAACAGAGAGTTTAAGTAATTAGTTAAAGGACATGCATCTGGTAAGTAGAGAAGCCAAGTGAACCCTGTAAGCCTGACTCTATGGTTCACACTTCTAACCATAATATTCACTACCCCCTCCCCCCCAAATAACTTGCTCATATAACACAGAGAAAAACCAAGATTTAGGGGCAAATCTATGAGATACCACATTCCTCTCCTTTCTGTTTGTTTACACACCAAGTCTGTTCTGCCTCAAAGCCTAGGGTTTCTCCTCTAACCAAAGCTCTGTTCCCCTGACTTTCCCCAAAGCTCATTCTGCAGACCCAAATGACTCCAGCCCCTTCTCAGAGAGGCCGTCTGGGAACACTGGATTTCAGTTTGCTGCCCAGATACTCCACATTACACTAAATTATCTCCTTGGTGGCATTTATCACCGTATATGTTATGTCATCATATGTTTACGTGTTTGCTGATGCTTTATTGTCTGACTCCTCAACTCTTAGCTCCATGAAGGCAAGAACCATAACCTATTTTCTTCACCAGTATACATCAGGGGTTCTCTCTCTCTCTCTTTTTTTTTAAAGTTTTTTAATGTTTATTTATTTTTGAGAGAGAGAGAGCGAGCAGGGGAGGAGCAGAGAGAGGGAGACACTGTCTGAGCTGTCAGCACAGTCCCTGACGTGGGGCTTGAACTCACAAACCATGAGATCATCACTGAGCCGAAGTCGGACGCATGGCTGACTGAGCCATCCAGGTGCCCAGGGCTTTTAATGCTTTGCAGAGAGTAGATGTTCAAAAGTACTTACTGAGTGAAAGAATAAGTGAATATACTTAGCCTCTGTTTTACAACTATGACTGTACCGGGTTCACTGTGTGACTATTTGTGGTTTAAATAGTGGCATAGGCGTAAACAAACTACTTTGCTTCAATGTTTAGCAGGTTTTACTTTAGCATCGTGGTTCAGTTCAGGTTCCTGTTTTCAAAAGTTAAGAGAAGAAAGGTACTAAGGACACAACTTTACACCCTACTTTTACAGGCATTCGTGCTGATTTTTTGGCCCCATAAGTGGCCTTTTCTGTCTACGTGGACCTTCAGAAGTTGCACTGTAATTGGAATTTGCATTTTGCTCTAAGCTAATGGCACAATATTGTTTGAGCAACAGTTACAGAATTGACTATCAGAAGGAGTAACTGTCCCTTGGAAATTTGCTAAAGAAGAATCTGGAAAGTTGATCACCTTTTCCTTAATTTCCGTGACAATCAACTATTTTTTCATTAAAAAAAAATGTGTCCCAGTTTTCTATTTAGAGTATGTGTCTATACCACATTGAGAGAACATAACTTCAGCTTGCATGTGGGTCTGGGTAGGTGTGAAGATAAATTCAATTGAGAGTTTATTTAATGTGGTTCTAATTTGGGGCAGTGCCAGTGGATGGAGGCAGGGGGTGGCAGGGGAGATGCCTGTGACTAAAAGTCTTCTCTTCAGTCACATCCTAACAGTTTCTGGACTGCAGGGATGGGCATAGGAAAGAACAGGGTGGTAAGTAGGCTAAGGGGATAGGTTAGCAAAGATATTTATGTTGTTTAAAATTGGTAAAACATGGACACTGCAGTAAATATCATTGTATGGGAATTAAAGTCTGGGAGCTCTTTTATGTCAGGAATGTCCCTCCAAACCCTATTACTTATTAAGCACTTACTGCATGCCAACCACTACTAGGTATTAGACATATCTTAACTCACTAAATCTTTAAGTCGGGTAATTCTTATGACCTGCATTTTATTGATGAGGAAATTGAAGCATGAAGAATTAACTTGCCAGGCCACCGGGAAATTAAATGCCAGATCCAGGATTTGAACTCCAGTCTGACCATTGCCCACATCCTTGCCTCCTACGATCCCTTATTCTTTTCGGGAGAAATTTTCTCAGAGGATAGGGTGAGTTCTTAATTAAGAAAGCTCCCCATTTTGAAGGCAGGGTGGAGGCTGGCAGAGGAATAGGCCATTTCCCTTCCACCAAACATGCCTGTCTGCAGCCCCATCATATTTGGACAGAGAGGTAGAGAGTGAGCTGACTGTGTGTTTTAAAAACGCTTTATAAAATCACGCCAACAGGGAAAAACAGAATTGAAAGAGAAACCTAATTTTATGTGTTTCAGAGCATGGCCCAGAGATAGAAGGGGGAAAAGCCACTCCTAATGATCCAAACGCCAGAAAGATGGGATAAGGAGGGAACCCAGCAAAGTTCTGTAAGGCACAAGTCACTGTTGTGGCCACGTAAATCTACTCTGCTTCCGATAGGGACCCTGATATATAATGCCAAAGAGTAACAGCCTAATGCTAATGCGACGCAATTAGCCTATAAGGTGGGTGGTGGTCCTGTCCACTAGCCCCACACTTGTAAAGGGCTAGGATTATCTCCCCATCGCGGCACACGCACACAGACATGCCCACACATCCACTGAACTTCAATATTTGGCATTTTAGGACAATGTCATAACAATGCCAAAAAATTGTTGGGGCCAAGACTGTCGTCTAGGACCTGGAATTTTAACAGCAAGGCTCTGGGAGTGATGATCTCTGAGAATTCCCTGGTGACCTTTACTTCTTAAAGGTCCTGTTTGTGCATGTCTGCGTGGTGAGGGAGGTTAAGCACTAGGAGAGTCTTGCTTAAGGAACAGCCTGAGCTAATCTCTACTCTGCCGATTCTCTGGGCATGGTGGACTTCATGGAAATGGTCTAAGCCTCCCCGGAGGTTGGGGACGAGGCTGCAGTGCCCTGCATCACGTGGCTGTGATTGCCCACATTTACTGGCACTCATAGACCTGTCAGTCCAAGATTCTCACTGCAGCAGTGACTAAAAGTCCGGTCCTCTCAGGAGCTCCAGGGAGGAATGCCACATTGCAGGGGTCAAGTGCTAAGAACCCAGGGACTGAAAAAGACCCAGATCGGTGAAACTTACGAGAAACATTACTAAGAGGCAATCCATCTTCCTCTGCGACGTGCTGGCAGGAGCACAGAGCTGCTGAGCAGGATCACTGGAGGGGTTAGCGCTGGGACAGCCAGTGTGGGCAGCCTGCCTCCCCTTGCAACTGAAGGGTGAGCTGTGTCTGGAGAGGGAACTTTGGGTGACCTCAAGGAGCGACGCATGCGGCCTGGCCGAGGACACCCGTGAGAATGTTCTCTGTTATGTTTATAAACTTTACAAAGTTATGCTCACAGTTATATAACCCCTATGTGGTGCCATAGTTAATGAAGTGCTGGAAGTTAGAAAAATAGCCATGATGTTGTTTTGCCCGTGCTAGGCTTTACTATGTAAGGGTTAAACTCAGTGCTAATTTGCTGATGTGACACAGGATGCGATCTCCCTAGCACCAGCCACAGGTCAAGTCAATCTTCTATTTCGGGAAACTCGTAGCAATCGAATTAATATACAACCATATTAAAGTCATTTCAAAGAAGGAATGCTAATGAGTGACTGAAATTTGTGGCTTCATCCAAAAGCAGGGCAAGATCACCCCATAAAAATCGCTATAATAATAATTTGTTGACTCAATAGTTTATCCTTGTTTTTATTTTTCGTGCATCAATCTGTAATACCAAATGCCCATTTTGAAAAATGCCACCATTCTGTCGCCTCCTCCCACAGCTGCTGCCTGTTTGCCTATTCAGAGAGAACTCATCAGCCTTTTCCGATGGCTTTCTAATTCTTCTCTTTGTAATAATAATAATAATGAAAAGAAATACAACTTGGATGCTTTTCATCTTTATATCCCTCTCCCACCACACCTCCATGGATGCACACAGCGTCTAGTGTCGCCTTGCACACCGGAAACACTCGACAAATGTCGGTTGGGTAAACTCAGTGAATCGGCACAACCATTTGCTGATAAAAGCTCACGCTTCCACCTGAAGGAGAACCTGGAGGTTCAAGTCAATATTTAATTAAAGAACTAATAGTTGTGTTAAACCTAACGAATTGCTGTATCTACAAATGTCATAACGTGTCTCTCTTATGAGATCGCAAAGGGGCTCTGATGGCCAAAGAAGTGCTTGGATCGGTAAACTATTTGGAGAACTATAAAAATCTTAGTGTCAGTTGGATGAATAAAACATCATATCAAGTAATAAATGGCTGTAGCCATATCCTCCCACTAAAAATATTCCACTTCATAAGCACACTGGGAGGGAAACAATATGATTGTGATATTCAAATACATTCAAGGCGACAATATGTTCTTTTCCTTAGTTTTCTCAGAGGACGAAGTATTCACCGAAATCACTTGTTGGCATACTTAAAATGCTGAAATGATAATATTTAAAATATTTATATTATTTATTAACATTTTTTAGAGGTAGTATTTTAAGAGTTGGAGCCTCATGATCATTTTTCTACCTTGATACTCTAGCTTGAGGCGGATTCCTCAAAACAGAAAAAGGGAAATAAACCTTTCTTTTTTCTTCTCTTTATAAGACATACAAGACTGGTTACAAGATGAATAAAACTCATAAAAGAAAATAAAACAACCAAATATCAAATTGAACAAGATAAGAATTATGATGTTATTTCACCTTTTATCATCTTAGATATGAAAATTTAAAAATCCTCCATTTTCCTTTGAAAGAAAAATAAGCATATAAAATGTCAACAAGGCTTCTCTTAAATTTTTAACAGACTCATAAAAAAGTAAACTGCAAAAAAACTTGAGAAACATTTTGCATATGATTTCCATAAAGTTGTTTCACTTCCGGAAAACTCAGAATAGTACTGCACATGTTCTGTACAGCACAGCGTGGGGAAGGGTGCCAATGAAGAGAATTGCAGATTTCAGAGTTCTTCTAGCAAAAATAATGTGTTTTATATCTTTAAAATTGAGTATCTCCTTCGATTTTCAAGTCATAAGTTTTGTGGAGCCCACCACCACGTCTTGAAGGAGAATGTGGCATGTTTCATAACATTTCATGTGTTAACTTCTCTGGTGTTTGGGACTGTGGCTGACCCATTAGTTGTCCGTAGGAGGGGAAGCTGTGCTCACATCAGGATAAACAACGTTGCTTTATCCTGGTATAAGGCAGTCAGTTAATCAAGAGGGAACAGAACACTTTAAATCAAATGTAAGAGGCTGGGGGCATTTCGTGCTCTTCCAAAAACCTGCACTAACCTGTTATCCCCTTTAACCTATTCCTGAAATTCTCTTCATGAAAATCTATTGCCACTTTACTGAGTAGAACAGTGGCTAAACAAAGGTGAGTTACAACTTTAAAAACAGAATAAGAAAAACAACAACAAAACTCCTAACCCCAGGAAACGCAAAACCTTTCCTGTTGCTAAGCCCCCCAAATATCCTCGAGGGCTACTCAGATTTAAATACATATTTTTGGCCAATATTTTGGCTTATTGTGCTATTTATATGTGAATGACTGAAACTTTGACAATGTATTTTGTAAATCTCATGTAATTCTCCATGGTTTTAATACATGGTAAATATGATTTATCTACCTATGAGAAAATTCTTATGTTTAGAAATGATGATCACAGTCCTCTCATCTGTGAGCAATTATTTCATTTCTGTAAGTCCAACACAGGGTGATTTCTTGTGCAGAAAAGCAGAATTTTGCTTTGGAAACATGGCTCTCTCCTCCTCCCAGCTCTGCCACCCATCCAGGCTATGTTCATGGCCTGTTACGCACTCTAAGCTCCATCTCCCAGATGCATCGCGATCTCTTGGATGCCACAAGTGTATGAGGATGAATCCATTCAGAGTTCTGAGAGGAGCTGGTCAGAGCAATTAAACTACTTATGCACAGCTATGGGAATCACTCAATTAGAAACGTAGAAGAAGATAATAAGGCCAAGAAACAGTATATTTGGGGGGAAATTATGGCTACAGGAAAGAAATGGAGGTCAAGAACTGAAAAACTTTGCAGTATATTCTTTAGGAAAACGAGCATGGGACAGAAGTGGCTGTGTACGACTTGACTGGCTATCTGCCTAACGATGACCTCGAGTATTAACGCTGTATGAACAATGCTCACCGATATTGCACATTAGCTGTCCTGGACCAACAGCAAATGACTTACTCAGAGTACAATGCCTTTCATATGTGAACTCATGGGTTATAGATCGTTTGTTTCCCATTAACAGAGCTCATCTTTGAGCAAATCACGGCAAGACTAACAGCTGTGCTGCTTACTGCAGAGGTACAACTTTTGATCCAGGACTTTCTTCCTGAGCAGAATTCTATTAGAAAAAAATTGTTTTTAGTGAGAAGACTACTTTAAAAATTATATGTACCAGAAAGATACATATAAAACATATTAGCATCTATCCTACTTCCCCCCCCCACCCCATGCTAGCAGAAGATGAAAATTACAGAGCCAAAAGGATAGTGAAAAGTACACACTGTAATATTTAAAAATATGGTTCATATTTTATAATTGGCATCATCTTTGCATTTATATGTGCCATTTTATGGAAACAATCTCCACGAGTCTTCTAGCTAACAAAGCATGAAAAGGCAATCCCTTAAAGGTGTCTTGAACACTGAGTTCACACCAGTACTGTGACTTAGGATGCTCACTGAACCTCCAGAAATATTCAGGGCTCACGGTGTTACACCATCATCCTGAAGAGAACCTACATATCATGTAGCATGGTTAGGCATGACATAAAACAGGCAAATTAGTGTGTTCTAGGAGCATGGCCTCCAAAAATAAAGCCAAGGTATGCTCAGAGGAGGAGTGTGCAGGAATTGGCACTTCCTTCTAACTCCATAACCATATAATGAGTTGGGCCTTAAGGTAAATAAAAAAAGGGGACCCCCCCCCACCTGACAGGAAGACATGTAAAGGGCACTTCCAAAGTAAGCTACATATAGGAGGCTTCAGTGAAGGCAGGTCAACTACAAACATCTGCCATAAGTAACAGGAGAGTATGATTTGTCTTCTACATTTCTTTTTTCTCTTAGTGGGGAAGCTTGAATCATCCCACAATTATTAAAAAGTGCATATAAATCTACCTTCCCCCCCCCCCCGGAAATTAAAGTAGAGAGAGAAATTTTAATACTGGAAAACATCATAAGTCTTGTAAAACCCCTGTTTGTTTTGTAGGTATCTTCAAGTCACAACTGCTTTTACAATTTACTTTTCTGCTGATCTTTAGAACTAAAATGTATTTTCTGAACAGTGTTTTTGTATGAATATCATTACCTTTTATTTATTTATTTATTTATTTATTTATTTATTTATTTAACAGGGTTCAGGTTTTTTTTTTTTTTTAACTTTATTTTGAGAGAGAGAGAGAGCACATGAGCCGGGGAGAGGCAGAGAGAGAGGGAGAGAGAATCTCAAGTAGGCTCTGCACTGTCAGTGCAGAGTCTGAGGCAGGGCTCAAATCCACAGACCGTGGGATCATGACCTGAGCTGAAATCAAGAGTCAGGTGCTTAACTGACTGAGCCACTCAGGTGCCCCACTACCTATTATCTAATTACAGCTTTTAAATTAGCTAATTAAGAATTTTGAACAAAATCATCACTATGTATTACTTTTTGACATCTATAAATACATATATACATCCGTAAACAAATGACAAACGAGTTACCCCAGAATGTTGTAACTCTCTTAGGGCCTTCTATAACACCCCAATAGAAAAGATCTCTCCCTCCAGAAATTCTATAATATTGTCTGAGTTCTTACCACTTTGAGCCCACAGTCTTCCCTTGGTGCTGTTAGTGTGCATGACTGGTTGCCACAGAAAACCATAAGCTCTCAAAAGGCCTCTTTCTGAAGGCCTCTACAGTTTGTAGACCTAAACCACGGAACAGCAATGAATAATGTGTGATGAGTGGATAAATAATGTGGATACAATTTTCTCCTTCTAAGGGACACCAGATTAGTCTTCATAATCTCCTTAACTGGAATTTAGTTTCAGCATTAGTAGACTGAGGTTTTAAAAATTAACAGTAGCCAAAATAACTATAGCTAAAACAGAGAGGGCAGTTATACCTAAAATCGTCATTCCAAATCTTAGGTACTTCCAAGCAACGTCAAGACTTACTGCTAATTTATTTTTTTCTTACATTTTTATAACGACAACAAAAAAATGGAAACTAAATGTCCAAAAACAAAAGAATCACTAAGTCAATTAAGATGCACTCATACAATTAAATACCTCACACTAACCAAAAATGCTCTTTTGAAAAATTTTTAATGACTTGGAGAGAAGTTTGTATTATGCTTTATAGAAGAAAAAAGCAGGATATAAAACTGAATGTATAGCTCAATTTTGTAACAAAAAAGAAGAAGAAATAGAAGGAGAAAGGGGGAAATGTATAATTGAAATCTCTTTGTAGGACTATGTGGATGAGTTTTATTCTTTCTCCATTTCTGTAGTTTCTGAAATTTCTATAGGGAACATATGATAGTTTTATAATTGAAAGTTTGTAAAATTGTAGGGAAGAATGTGAATTTGAATGACAAAAAGAGCACAAAAAAAAAAAAAGGCAAAACAAACAAAACAGACCCTAGGAAAAAACATCTGTTTTTATCAGGGAAACTCCAAAGGAGCTAAGTAAGATACAGGACCATACAGTACATATGTTACAATAGACTTAAAATATTAAAACGTTTTAGTTTTCTCTCTCAAAATTACTACCAAACATCCTCCAGTCTAAGAGGCACATTTTAGCCTTCACAGGAAAACATTCTGAAAGTAGAATGTTCTAAATTTTTCTTTATTTTATCCAAAAGCTGTTAATAAGCCTTACAATACCCTCTTACAAGAGATGTTCTATAAATCTGAGTTGCCAGATATAGTTCTAAGTTCTTTCTTTGCCCACCTGTCTGACTGCCTTCCTTCCTTCTTCCCTCCCTCCTTGCCTTCCTTCCTTCTGTGTAACATGACTGAATATCTACTGTGCACTAGGTACTGTGCTTAGGGCAAGTGATATGGTATAAATGTGACATGGTCCCTTTCCTCAAGTTGCTAACGGTCTAGCGTGGAGCACACATTCTGAGGAAGAGGCTGTTTCAATAAAGTGTGAGGAACACTGTGATGGGGTAGATGGACACAGGGTCCCGTGGGGCACAGAGGAGGGCACCACCCCTGTGACATTTGAGCAGAGACCTGGTATATCCAGGTGAGTGGTAGTGAGGTGAAGAGCATTCTGAGTGAGCAGTGAGACAGAGGTCAAACACAGAGAGAGAGAGGGGATAAGAAATAGAAAGATGGCCAGTGAGTGACAGAGATACAGTGAAGAAAGACACAGAGAGCAAGGGCTGAGGGAACTGCTAGTAGTTCAGTCTGGCTGGGGTATAGATTTGAAGCTAAAGAAACTCAAGAGCTGGGGCCTACAAGGGAGGCAAGGATCAGGTGATGCTTGTGGCCGTAGGCCTTGTGTACGACATTAAGGATTTTGAACTGACCCCTGAAGGATTGAAGTACAGAGTGAAAGTTTTAAGCATGATGTGGTTTCGTCTCAGAGAGATTGCGATGAATCCTATATGGAAAATGAATTACTTACGTCTCTAATTATCATGCATATTCGTCGATTTGTCATTTTTGTGTCGCTTTTATTCCAACCTGGAGGGATCCTGACTCAGTTTTCCAGGTCACCCCAATCATCAGTCTTCTACGTAGAATTAGTCACGTCTTCTTCTGTGTCTCTCATCACTTTACCTGTGCATGGAATATGGCCTATGTCATGGTTGTCTGTCTGCCCTGGTGATGGCACAGCGCTCTACGGGAGAAAGGGCACGGTCTTTGGGCTTGGGCAGAATAGGCTGCAATCCTGCTCCACCACCTACTTCTGATGTGGCCTTGAACAAATTTAATCACACGCAGAAAGTCTCAGTTTCCTCAACAGAATCAATACCGACCTCATATGGGTTTTGCAAGAATTGGATGAAAAACCTATATAAAATGTTTGGTCCACGGTGCCTAGGTGGCTCAGTCAGTTGAGCATCTGACCCCAGTTCAGGTCATGATCTCTCAGGTCCATGAGTTCAAGTCCCTCATCGGGCTCTGTGCTAACAGCTCAGAGCCTGGAGCCTGCTTCAGATTCTGTCTCCCTCTCCCTTCTCTCTCTCTCTCTCTCAAAAATAAATACACATTAAAAAAAATTCTTAAAATGTTTGGCCTGTGCTAGATGCTCAGTGCTCACAGTGTCCTGTTCCTCCTATGATTGACTTATCTCCACAGTGTTTCCACAACATCTGGTAAAATGTTTAGTAAAACATAGTAAGTACTAAAGGCATTGGTTGCTAAATGAATGAAGATAATGTCTAATGGACTAACACCTCCCAAGTCAGAGATTTGTCCTTCATTAAGTTTTGGACAAACATTTGGATGATTTTATTCAAATCTTTTTAATAGCGGATCCTTTGACGTACCTCCGAAATCTATCTTCAGGATCCAAAGACTTATTTCCTCGATGCTGGGGGTCCTTCCAGCCCTGCCTGCAGACAGCCCTCAGCAGCAGCCCTCCTCTGAAATTGTCTTGATGCAGAGATCTACCTCACCTGGGGGTTATGCCCCCTCCCAAGGCCGGTCTGTGTCCATGACTAGTCCACCCTGAGGGAAAAGGGTGCTTCCCTCACCCAACTCTAACCCTCTGCCCAGTTTAGAGCTCCCAGGGGCTTGACTGAGGCCTTATTTGAAACTGTGTTACAGCCCGATCTCTCCCTCTACTTCAGTTCTACTTCCTTCCTTCCCCTCCCTTCCAAAGAGCGGATCCCATACCAACTGTTGACGTCTGCTCATCTCAGAGTGTGCTCGATCTCAGTGCAGACATATCTGTGACACCTCTGAAGTCAGATTTTCAAAATCAACCTTTTTCCTTAGGAAAATTCCTTTCAGGAGCCTTCGAATGCCCTCGTGTTATTTTTCGGTGATTGGCTATGTTTATTAAGCCTCCTGTAATGCAGAACTATGTCTATGAATGTTTCATGGTACGCTCCTGGGAAACCGCAGTTTTTCAGTGAATCCCCCTACTTCCCAGTTCCCCAGGGACAAATAAAACTTTCCTAGCCAGAGTTGGAGGTAAGCAGACTCCAAGGGAACAGTTTCCTCCTATATTTTAAAATCGTATAATTTATAACATGAAATTAAAAACAACATAAATTAGTAATTCAATCCCAGCATTCCAATTTAATGAACTGGAGTTTTCATTGCATTATTGTTTTGTTCCACTGGACCAATCTTTTGGTGTATGAATAGAAAGTTCTTCTTTATTAATAAATAAGTATATAAAAAAATTAAAGGTGCCCTTTGTGCAATTATGTTGATGTCTCAAAGGAGTGTAAATTCAATAATTTAAAATATTATTTTCTTAGCATATTCACAACTACAGTAGATAAGAAAGTGAAATTTGTGTCTTTTTAGTTTAAACTCTTTTTAAGTGCAGTGCAGCAAAGCAATTGCTCCCCAGTGGCACGTGAGAAGCACTTACCGGGAAAATTGTTATTGGATTACGGTTCTGGCAGCACAAAATGTGAAAAAAGGACATCTCTGACATCCAAAAAGTGGTCAAGGATCAGAGATGTGTAACACCTACATACGATTCAAGGTCAATGCAAGACTTCTTGTCTACCTAAAACAAAAGTGACACCTGGGATCTTAGCTATAGTTCACTCATTACTATTTCACAGTACTTTATTGACTGTAATTTGGGATGCACAACAGATGCAAAAATCCTATTACAAACATTTTAAAATTCTGCAGACCTGGTAAAGACATTTCCATAAATGCTCATCCCTATTTAGACATCATCGTCTCTTTAAGAGATTTTATTTGCCCCTGAAGAATGTAGGTCTACACATGGAAAGTCACTGCCCTATGCAAGACTGATATTTTCTAGATTAGTTTCTTAACCTTCTTTTGCTTGAACAGCCACTCCTCTCATGATTTATGGCTTTCCTGTTTGCTCTCACCAGCTCTTGTTCATACTTCGGCTTTTCCCCATTCAGACCACTTCAGCTTGTTGTATGCATCTTCAGACTACTTCCACACAGACAGTAAGCTCTGTGAGGGTAAGAATCCTATGTGTTTTATTGCCAACTACACCCTTGGCATGTAGCCTAGTTTTTTACCTACAGCAAGTACAGAATGCCCATCTGCTGAATGGATGAATACATGGGTGAATATCAGGTTTCTACCTTCATTTTTCAGGTTGACGGATGTTTCTCACTTCTAACACTATATATGCAGGCTAATACACTTAAAACAATCTTTTAATCTCATAATCTATAGACCCCCCCCACACACACGTAACCTCTTTGAGGTAGTTCTGTCATGAATTAGAACTAAAATTGTATGATATGATGAACTTTATATCTGTTCAATATTCAAAAACAATATGAATGTTTCAGACAAGGATGAAAGAGAACTTCCATATGTAGAATATGAGAGAGTAGATATCCTAAACAATTATCCAGCTATAAAAATTCTATATAAACATATGCTAAGTTTTTAAAATGTTTAATGGAGTAAGCAAGAAGGTAGAGGAAATCCTCAGGGACAAAATATAAGTGAATCCAGAGCAGTAAGGGCTTTGAAACCCCCAAATAAAAACAAGGTAAACCAAAGTAACTTGAAAGGGGGATTCTTTGGATATGTGAAACTCAGCCTTGATGAATCTGAGGCAGGAGGCAAGTCCTAGGCCAACATTACATGAAGCCAAGACCACAAAGGTCTTCACCCATAGGGAACTGGATGAAGGAGCATAAACTTGTTTTACTGGGAAGCAGCAGAGAAACTTCTATCTGGGGAGAGGGAAAAGTTTCTCCTGTTAATTCATAAGCCAGCCCTTGCTCAAGGTTGTAGCACATATATTCACATTACCTATCTTACCAAAAACAAAAAATTCAGATCCAAAAATTATGTTAAAAGATATTCTGATTTATAAGTTCCAAATTGGTAGTAACTATCCTCTATAGAGGAAAGCTCCTTGAAACTAAGTCTCATGTCATTTCCCAGATAAAAATTCTATCACACATAAAACTAGACAAAAGTACAAAATGAAATAGAGAAATCAATCTGAATATATTGGTAGCCACGATACAGTGAAATGAATGAGAAACTTCAATTAGAAGACAAATATTGGGAATAAAAGGCAAATATTGGATGATGGAATTTTTTAAAAATCCAAATATATGCAATTTACAAGAAAAATATGTAAAATATGACTAAAAATGCTTAAAGTACAAGGATAAAAAAGAAAAAAAATACAAAAAAGAATTAGTATATTGCAATAATAAAATAATTCAAATAATTCAAAATAGGTTTCAATATCAAGAGCATTACTAGGTATTAAAAGGATCATTTGGTAATTTGAAAAGATTTAATATACCTGGAAGATACCAGGTTTTAAATGTGTTTATTATTATTCACACAGTCTAAGAAAAAAAAATAGAAAGAACTACATAAAGAAAATGATAAATATGCTTTCATTGGGGGATATTTTAATAGAAGTTTTTCAATAATTGCTAGAATGAGCAGACAAAAATGAATGAGAATATAAATTTGAAAACTACATATTGCAAACTAAAATACTTGTATAAAACAACATCTAACAATTGAATTTGAAAATTGATCACCCACTAGACCATAAAGCAAGTCTCAACAAAATTCAAAATATTTCTAAATAAATGAATCAAGGCATAAGTCATAATAGAAATTAGAAAATACTTAGTACAGAATAATAAAAATACTAAACATAATGGATATCAAAACTTGAGAAATGCAGCTAATGTGGTCATTAGAGGAAAAATTATAGCTTTAGAATACTAACAATCAGAAAAATAGAAAGTTTCAAAATTAATGAGCTATATACCTAAGTTTTGGAGTTAGAGAAAAGTTCAAAACAAAACCTAAGAGAATTGAATAAAGGAAAGACGGTAGATAAAAGCAGAAAATAATGAAATAGAAAACAAACATAGAGAAATTCAACAAAGTCTAAGATTTGTGGTTCAAAAGATTAATAAAATTTATAAAAGTCAGACAAGATTGACCAGATAATTGTAAAACTTTTTAATATTTTAAAATTTAGGGAGTCATTACAACAAAAGCTACACAGATTTAAAAGAATAAAAGATTAATATGAACCACTTTCTGCCAATAAATTTGAAAATATCCACAAAAGGGATATATTCCTAGGAAGATACAACCAAATTTGAATCAAGGAAAAGAAAAACAAAAGGGAAAACATATATAGTTCTTTATTCAAGAAATTAAAACATATTAAAAATTTCCCACCCAAATAATGTAAAGCCCAAGTAGTTTTACAAAGTAGTATACTGAACATTCAAAGAACACATTATTTCTGTACATAAAATCTGGCAGAGAAAGAAGAAGAAAGAACACATCCCAAATAATTTTATGAGACTTTTAGTGTAAACTGAAAACCAACACTATACAAGAACTTTGTGAGAGGCAAATCGCTACCCTCTGTCATCCATCACTTGAGCATAGATGTAAAAATTTCCAAACAAAACTAACAAATGGAATCCCATCATGTATAAAAAAGTATATCAAGAGTCTCTTATGGGTTTGCCTCCCTCTCTGTTTGAAACTACTTCTTCCCCTTCCCTTCCCCCATGGTCTTCTGTTAAGTTTCTCAAGTTTCACATATGACTGAAAACATATATCTATCTTTCTCTGACTTATTTCACTTAGCATAATACCCTCCAGTTCCATCCATCCTGCAAATGGCAGGATTTCATTCTTTCTCATTGCCAAGTAGTATTTCATTCATCCCCAAACCAAGAGCACACTGTATACACTGAATGTAGGCTAACTTGATAATAAATTATATTGTAATTATATAATTATATTTATATAATTATAATTACATATTTATATAATTATATATTTATTTAATATATAATTATAATATAAGATATAATATAATTATGTAACCATAATATAATCATACTAAATTATATTAAAATTCAATAATAACAAAATTTAAAAAGTATATCAAATCTATTATAGGTTTATTACAGAAATACTAGTGTGACTCAAATGAGAAATTCCATCAATGCATATTTTATCATATTTAGCAGCTTAAAGGGGGAAAAACATAAATCTTCTAAAGATGCAGAAGCATTTGATAATATTCAAATTTTATTCATGAAAAAAGTTCTTAGTATAAAAATGAAATGACTTTTCTTAAACTGATAAAGGATATCTGCAAAAATAAAATCTTTTTACAATCATGGTACTTAATGGTAAAACTTTAAAATATTTTCTTTAAAATAAGTTACCTGACAAGATGCCAGCCATCAATAGTTCTGTTCATCACTATATTTGATTCTCTTGCCAGTCCAATAAGGCAAAAAAAATTATATAAGAATTAGAAAGAAGAAAGAAAATTAATATATGCTGAGAACATAGCTATACACAAAGATCTACAAAGAATATTCCCAGGAAGCTACTGACAAATTATTATTATTAAGAATAAGATTTACTAAAATGTCACATAAAAAAGAACTAGTTACATTTCTATATTCCAGTGATAATTAAAAATATAAAAAATTAAAAGGATTTTATTTATAATAACAGTATGTAAAAAATATAAGGGATCCAGTAATAAATCTGACAGAAGTCATATAAGAACTTTATGGGACAAAATTTTATATTTATTCAAAGGATATTAATGAAGACCAAGAAAAAATTTAGAGGTATACTATATTCAAGGATAGAAAAACTCAATTTTATAAAGATGTCAGTCCTTCCCAATTTTATCCATAGACTTAGTGTAACACCAACTAAATTCCCTAGTTTTTTACCCTATGTATTGTAATGAATATGTAATTCTGAAATTTATATGGAACATAAGAGAATAAAAACAGTCCAAGATGTTCCTAACAATGTTGGGAGTGGTCAGCACTATCCCATGTCAAGACTAATTAGACCTATAGTAATAAAGATATTATAGTATTGGTCAGAAATAGAAAAATAGTCAAGTAGATTCAATAGAGAGTCAAGATATAAACCCAACCATAAATGAGATTTGATGTATAAAAAACTGGTGATTAATGCAGGAGAGAAGCATGGGCAATTTAGTAAGTTAATATGGGACCAATGGTTATAGATATACAACAATCCAACCTCACAACATACACAATTCTTGGTGGCCTGACAGCTTAAATGTGGAAAGCAAAAAGCTTTTGAAAGGAAGTTTAGAGGAACATTTTTATGACTGGGGGATAGGAAAACCTTTTTTAAACTAGGTTGTCAAAGAACAGATTATAAAATTAAATGTTGATAAAACTCCCTTCATTAAAATTTATAACCTTTAATTAAAACTTAGCATAAAGAAAACAAAAAGGCAAGTTACAAAATGGGAGAAGGGATTTGCAGTATTTAGATGTCCAGGGAACAATATCCAGAATATAAAAAGAACAAATCAAGAAAAAAGATAAATAACTCAATATTCAAATGGCCAAAAGATTTGATTTGTGTTATAATAAAAAGAAACATGCATAGCCCTAAGATGTTCAATTCGTTAGTCGTCACATAAATGAAAATTAAAGCCATTATATGCCATCATTTGCTATCAAATGGTTATTAAACAGAGATTTTAAATGATATAAAAACCTGACAACATTAAATATCTTCAAGGGCATAAACAAGAACTTGTATACACTGCTAGTAAAACCACTTTAAAAACCACTTTAAAAAATAATTTAACATTATTTTGGAAAGCAATTCAACTCCTGGGCAGTGGTTCTCAAAGTGTGATCTAAGAAAATTTTCAGCATGTTTGCAAAGTCCCCTCATTTCAAACTGCATATTTGTGTGAGACCCGATGTTTTTCAAATACTTCAACCAAAACTACAAACCCAATAGACTGAATGAAGAGAGCAGATATGAAAATTTGGTTGTTTTCCTTTAAGCCAGACATTGAAAAATTTGTAAAAAATAAAAAGAATATCACTTTTTTCATTAATTTATTTTCATTTTTAAAAAATAGTTATTTTTGTAAAAATGTTATTGGCATGAACTTGTAATGGGACTACTGTTATTTTTATTTTATTTTTTAATTGAAGCATAATTGAGATACATTATATTAGTTTCAGGCATACAGCATAATGATTCGCTATTTGTATACATTGCAAAATGAACAACACATTAAGTTTATTTACCATCTGTCACCATACAAAGTTACATTTTTTTCCTTGTGATGAGAGCTTTTAAGATTTACTTTATTAGCAACTTTTAAGTTAGCAATACAATATTATTGGCCATAGTTCCCATGCTGTTCATCACATCCAGATGACTTATTTATTTTGTTACTGGAAATTTGTACCCATTGCTCTTTTTCACTATTTTTGCCCAGCCCCCAAGATCCTCCCCTCTGGCGACCACCCATCTGTTCCCTGTATCTATGAGATTTATTTTGTTTTTGTTTATTTTTTAGATTCCAGATATAAGTGAGAATTTATACAGTATTTGGCATTATCTGAGTTATTTCACTTAGCAAAATAGTCTCAAGATCCATCCAGTTGTTGCAAATGGCAAGATTTCATTCTTTTTTTATAGCTAAATAGTATTCCATTATATATGTATATATATATGTGTGTATGTATATATAAACATATAAACATATAAATATAAACATAAATACAAACATATAAACACACACACATATATATCTCACATCTTCTTTATCCATCCCTCCATTGATGGTCATTTAGATAGTTTCCATGTTTTGGTTATGTAAATAATGATGCAGTGAACATAGGGGAGCATATATCTTTTCCAATTAGTGTTAATTTTCTTGGAATTAATACCAGTTGTGGAATTACTAGGTAATATGATATTTCTATTTTTAAGATTTTGAGGATCTTCCATACTGTTTTCCATAGTGGCTGTACTAATTTATATTCCCACCAACGGTGCACGAAGGTTCCTTTCTCTCCACACCTTTGCCAACACTTGTTATGTTTTCGTCTTTTTGATAATTGCCATTCTGAGAAGTTGAGGTGATATCTCATTGTGGTTTTTAATTTTTTAATTTTTATTTTAGAAAAAGAGAGAGAGCATGTGCAAGCAGGGGAGAAGGGGAGAGGGGGGGGGGGAGGGGGGGGGGGAGGGAGAGAGAGAGAGAGAGAGAGAGAGAGAGAGAGAGAGAGAGAGAGAGAGAATCTTAAGCAGGCTCCATGCTCAGCATAGAGCCTGATGTGGGCCTCAATCCCATGACCCTGGGACCATGAGCTGAGATGAAATCAAGAGTCTGACACTCAACCCACTGAACCACCCAGGTGCCCCTCATTTTGGTTTTGATTTGCATTTCCCTGATGACTAGTGATGTTGAGCATCTTGTCACGCGCTTGTTGGCCATCTGTATGTCTTCTTTGGAAAAACTGTTTATTCATATCCTCTGCCAATTGTTAAAGTTGGATTGTTTTTGTTGTTATTGTTATTGAATTATATGAGTTCTTTATATATTTTACATATTAACCTCTTCTCAGGTATATGATTTGCAAATACTTTCTCATTCAACAGGTTGTCTTTTTATTTTGTTGATGCTTTCCTTAGCTATGCAGACACATTTTAATTTGATGGAGTCCCATTTGTTATTTTTGCTTTTGTTGCCATTGTTTCTGGAGTCAGATTCAAAAAGATATCTCTAAGACCAATGTCAAGGAACTTACCACCTATATTTACTTCTATGAGTATTATGGTTTCTGGTCTTCCAGTCAAGTCTTTAATTTATCTTAATTTTTGATGGTACATGAAAGTGGTTCAGTTTCTATTTTTTTGCAGCTAGCTGCCTAGTTTTTCCAGCACCAATGTATTAAAGAGACTGTCCTTTCCTCAGTATATATTCTTGCTTCCTTTGTTGTAGTTAACTGTCCATATATGGGTGGGTATTTCTAGGCTCTCTGTTTGCTTCACTGACCTATGTATCTGTTTTGATTACTATAGCTTTGTATAGTATGATTACCATACTGTTTTGATTACTATAGCTTTGTAATGTAGTTTGAAGTCAGGTAGTAGGTCCTCCAGCACATAAATAGAAGCTCTTAGGAGTCCTCAACAATTTTCAAGAGTGAAAAGGAGTCATGAGACCAGAAAATTTATAAACTGTTGCACTAAAAACTTTTTCAAGTATAAATTAGTAGACATGCACAAAGATGATCATAGTCACTTGTTTGCAATAGAAAATAAAACACAAACAAAAACATTCAACAAACTTGTAATACCCATTGACAAATCAATACAAAATTATAAAATTATAATATACTTACCCAGTGGAATACTATATATTCTGAAATAATATGCTATGCATCTAGCATATGTATCTATATCTACATCTGTATCCATCTATCTATGTAGACATCAACATGGGAAAGGCTTCAGAAACATGTTAAATGAGAAAAGCAAATCATACACATAGTATGAATTACTGGACTTAAACAACATGTATGACAAAGCCATGAAGAGAAAGAGGGAAATACAGAACATAAAATGTAGGATAGTGATTATCTCCAGGGAAACAGGAGCATGTGTTCTATTCATCCAGCTATGTGGTAGGTTACATGCACATTGGTTTTATTTTTATTTTTTAAGCCTTGCCCAAATACTACAAATATTCTTCTGTTTGTAATGTTTAATTATAACATTTTTTAATTAAAAAGTCATTTGAATGAAGAAGTGGAAAAGGAGGAGAAAAGAAGGGAGGATGAAGGACCAAGGAAGGAAGGCAGTATTTCCGGAGCTTTAATGAGAGTTAAACAAATCTATTAAATGTACTTCCTCGGATGTTAACCAGCTTTCCTATGCTGAGAGGAGATAATCCATTGGGAAAGATACCACCTGTTCAGCCCTACACATTCTAAAATGCTATTAAAACACCTATTTTAGGACACTTGAAAGGCTCAGTGGGTTAAGCGTCAGACTCTTGATTTCAGTTCAGGTCATGATCTCATAGCTCATGAGTTTGAGCCTCATGGCTGGCTTCACACTGACTGTGGAGCCTGCTTGGGATTCTCTCTCTTCCCCTCTCTCTGCTCCTTCCCTGCACATGCACTCACTCACTCCCTCTCTCTCTCTCTCAAATAAATAAATAAACTTAAAAAAAAAACCCACCTATTTAAAACTCTTTCAGATAAAAAGACACGTTTGTGATGAAAGTGACATGGAGCAGATTTCTCTGTAGGATTGGTCCAATCCCATATACAATTTAAAGAGCTGTACAACTGACCAGGATCAGAGGAGACAGTCTCAAAAAACGTTGAGAATGTTGGCTTGCAACCATGGTGTTCCTTCCTCAGGACAACCTACTGCTTGCCACCTGCCATTCACTCAGTTCCTTAGGGAGAGCAACACATCAGCCTTTCACACCGAGCCCAGTGACCTTGCTGCCATCTCCTGGAAATACAGCAATGGGTGATGACGCCGTGAAAGGGGGATGTGGGACAGAGACGAGCGCAGAGCCCGCTGCAGGACTTTTCATTATTTCCTAATTGGAACAAGTGCAATTTACACCACTCTTTACATGGCTGTTTTGTACTCTTATAATTATAGAATTAGCAACTTTGGCACCCTTTTTTCCACTTTTTAATTGTGTGGCTGAATATAATTGGAAAAACAAAGACTTACACCTAGGGAAAGGGAAATGGAAAAATAAGGAGGAAAAAGTTTTTTAAAAACGGCATTACTTAGACTCCTGCTTGAGCTAGCAACTGCTCCAACAGTGACTCCAGGGACTGGCAGTGCTTCAGACAAACACCTCCTGTTACAATGTCATTGTTTTGTATATTAGGAGTCAAAGATTTAGTGAAATGCTAGGCCCCTTCAGAGTTTGTGAAATATCAGCAGTGTCGACCCACTCTCTCTAATCTGCTTTTTCGAATACCCAACATGCCCGTAGCACAGCGATTTATTGAAAATTTAATGTGGCAGAATAACCACACTGAAAATGAATTGTGCCTTATGGGTTTACCATGAATTATTGGGAATCCTTTTTCCAACACTTTTTCAAGGAGGATGGCGAAGGCTTTAGATTTTGGTGATTTTAGCCCCTCTTTCCTGAGGGGAGAGTTGACAGGTCTGTGCTTTGCAAAAGTTAGACTCTCTGAGGGTCGGTCTGAAAAGATAAAGAGGAGAAGAGGAGTGCTCAGCCACAGAGATTCCAACACGCTCAAGATCTGTAGACTGAAGATGGGACGGGAACACTGAGGGTGGAGGCTTTGGGAAGCATGCGGAAATCTCCAGGGACAGGGTGTGGAAAAGAAAAGGTGGATGCCATGAGGAAAGGGTTTGCTAGGCTGGCCTAGCAAGTACTATGATTGGCATGGATGTTATGTGTCTCAACGGTGACTGTGGTGGACTGAAAACAAGAGGATAAAATACTCGTCCACAATTTCTTAAATTCTTGGATGGCATAAGCTCCAGGATTCTTACACAATTCAAGGACAACATGGAAGGACCCCAGAAAATTAACCGAGGTTGAATTTCTCACCAACTCTATTAAGTGAACAAGGTAGGTAAAGGAAGAGAAGCCAGAGTCGGATTTAATCTGATTTTAGAAATCATATTTCACAGACCAAATATGTCACACAGAGTCTAAGCAGGCTGGGAGTCAGGTAGGTTGGGCTTGTTCCTTATCGTAGAGCACAGAATATTAGAGTCAAATGGATAAGATTATGGCCTTGGAGGCAGACAGCTTGGTCCTGCTTTTGCCCCTTAGCTACTCAATCTGAACAAATCAGTTTCTTCATCTGTAAAAAGAGGAGTCTATAAATATGGGCTACCATTAATGGGGTTATTGGGAATATTGCATGTAATAGCTACATAAAATGCTCATCCTAATGCTTCACATATTAGTGAATGCTCAATAAATATTAGCTTTCATTTTTAATTATTGTTCTGAAATTCAGTTCTTCTAACTGATGAAAGGAGGGCTATTTAAGTGGCCATATTCCTGCCTGGGCTTCTGGAAAGCCTTATACATTTGAAGAATCAAGTTGCAAAAAAAGAAAGTATCAAAGAAAACTTCCAAAAATATTTCCATGGCTACCATTTACTAAGCATCTAAAGTGGGCCAGATCTCTGCTCATTTCTTTCACCCATATGATCCCACCAATTCTTCTAGCAACCCTGAAAGATAAATTAGGCAAATTAGGAAATTGAAGGCTTAAACAAGCTAAGTTTCTGCTATGTCCACAGTGAGAAAATGTTTAAACCTGGTTCGAAGCATGCTTACTTTGTGCTCTGAGAATTTTAGAAGAATTATCATCTTAAATTCTTCTTTCCCGATTATAATGTTTCATTGATAGTAGTTACCAAATACGGAGTAACTTCAATGTGCTTGGGTTTAGACTGGGAATTTAACTTATATTTTACCATTTGCATATCATGATAGCCACGTGTGATAGATACTGGATCTCTACTGTACAAAGGAAATAAAATTAAGACTCACAGAGATACAGTGTAATGTAAGAGTTGTAGCTGAAACTGAGATCTGCCTTAATTCAGACGTTGTTCTCCCCCACTCCCATTATAATTCCCTGTCTTATAGGACCCATGTATTCCACTCTTAGATATCTATCTAAGAGAAATGAAAATATACATACAGCCAGACTTTGACATTACTCACAATCTTAACAGCAACATTCCTCACATTCCTCAAAAACTAGAAACCATCTAAATGTTCATCAGCTGGTGAAGGAATACACAAAAGCTGGTGTATCTGTACAATGGACTCCCACGTAGCCATAAAAAGGAACAAAGTAGTGACACACACTGACAGGGACAACCTCAAAAGCATTATGCAAAGTGAAAGAAGCCAACACTGGAAGCCACATTCTTTATGATTCCATTTATATCAAATGTCTAGAAAAGGCAAACAGATAGAGATAGGAATTGCATTATGGTTGTTTGGGGCAGGGGTTGGGAATGGGGATTAATAGTAAACAGGCATGTAAGATCTCATTGGGATGATGAAAAAGTTCTCAGATGGATTTATGCTAATGATTATACAATTTGGTTAACTGAAAAAAATGTTAATTTAACACTTGAAACAGGTGAATTATATGATATGTAAATATGCCTCACTGAAGTTGTTAAAAAAAAAGCATTGTGAAAAACACAGTATTTAAACCCTTAAAATACTTTGCACTTTGGTTCATTGTGTGTTTTATCTTGTTATTCTAGTCTGTTAAGGTCTTAAATATGGTGCAATATTATTTTTAATGCGTTATGAGTCATTTCAACTAATAAATTAAAATGCTTTTGAAGTTATATGTGTTCCTATTATAATAATTCTTGTCTACTTTATTAAAAATAACTTTATTAATAATGTCTTGTGTTGCAATAATTCTAGGCTACTTCTATTCATTGTCACTTGTAGAAAATATCATTCTCAAAAAAGGAGAACAATATTCTAAAGATGTAGTTCTAAAGAAGATACTGAGGACCTTCTCCTCATGTCTAACTATGTTCTACTCCACTATCAGGTTGTTGATAATTTTCAAAGGCCTCATTGACAATGAAGGGGAAAACTACAACTTTCTGTTCCCAACCCCACACTTGTGCCTTATCCTAAAATTTCTTATTATCTTGATCCACATTTTATTAATGAGGAAAGGAGAGACAGAAGAGTGGAGAGGAGAGAGAGATCAAGCAAAGAATAAACAAAAATTTAGAAAGAAGATTTTGTGTCTTTGTTGGGGGTGCATGTTTCTTCTAATCCTAATATTGCCTTTGGTATTGCAAAAAAACCTATTCACAGATCTTCAGCTCATTTGCTTAACTGTATAGTAATTGTAATATTCCATAGGAATTCTGTAAAATCTGCTGGTGATAGCTTAGGATGGCCCTTCAACACGGACGACCAGGCTTTGTCAGGAAGAGAAGAGAGCCCATAGTAGCTGTGTGGAGGAAGAAAGAAGGGAACAACAATGCACATAAGTTGTATTTTTCTTTATTATTGCAAGATTTTGGATATCCTTTCAAGCAAATAGATTAGAACTTTTGTTTTCACAGTTCTCCAATCGGGAAGTAGGAACAGGGCTGGTAATTCAGGCTTTATGTACCAATATTGTTAGTATCTGTTCTGACCAGGCAGGGCCTCTATGGTTTGCTAAATATTTTGAACATTATGTCTAATATAAGCATCCCAGAGATACTAGTCCTGAAGTTTTACGAGGTGGCCTGGTCTTCATTTTATCTCTATAACAAATGCCTAGTACACATGGTATGTACTCCACAAATGTGTGTAAAAAATCGAATGAATGACCTAGGGAGTCTGAAGAATGCTCCATGAGAAAGTGGATACACAATTCAAGGTCGCAGGGATGACCTTCTGCAGAGGCCCATTGTTGTTATGCCATAAACAGTCATGAGAGTATTTTAACTTATGGAGATAGAAATTTAGCTACTGCTTCTGAAGCAAAAGTCACAGATTGAGACAGACCTTTCTTATCCCACCAGAAAGTGACGGTGTGCTATGCGCACCCTGTGGTCAGATTGTTCAGTTTGAAAGCATGAAAACTCTGCCTTGGTTTCTTTTCTCTGAAAGATGTGATTCAGTCACTGATCAACTGGAGTTAAAGTTCAGGGAACAAGAGAATAAAATTTAATTTACCTTTGGACAAAATATTATACTTACAGTTCAAATTCTTTATCTGTAGTAAGTGTAAAAGGAGCTAAAAGAATCCTATTTCAACAGCTGACTAGAATAAAGTCATGTTTCCTTTTGCTTCTTCCAGCCAAGTTCCCTCCATTCTTTCTGTTCCAGAAATAGTGGAGAAAATAAAGTGTAGCAAGCAAAGGTACAGATTTGTGTGTCTCTGGTAGGTATGCTTATGCATGTGTGTGTGTGTGTGTGACTGTGTGTGCGTCAGGAAGGGTAAGGAACTACCAAAGTTGGAAAGAGATTCTTGATATTAGTCCAAAAAGAAGCATAAATTAAATTCCATACCAACTAAGACATTTACATCCTTAGGACCAACTGGGTAAAATTAAAGCTGGAACTCAATAGATATTAAATAACAATAATAAAATAATTGGAGGCTTTAGATTTTAATGAGGGGTCATTAGTTGCTCTTTCTATCAATATAATGGGCTATAAAGATGAGCTCTTGCCCAGTTATAGTTATTAAGGACCACTTTTTTTCTAAAAATACAATGCCTGAAGACACTCAATTGAGACTCCAATTTGGTTCATGACATCCTGACACCTTGGTTGAGAAAGCCAACAGGGAGATTCTGCATTTTGTCTTTTAAGAACTGACCCTGACCTGGCCTAACCAGGTCACATCTCAAAGATTTATCTCCATATCACTTTTATATAAACCTCAAAGAAAACATACCTGGATGTATGCCACTTTTTTTTGTCTTGATATTTAACATGTAGTGAGTGGACAAAAGATTCTGGTTGGAGAAGCAGGGGACATACAAGTAGAAGTTTAAGTCACAAACTAGCATTTTAGGGCAAGACACATGACTTCTACATTGGTTGAAATACATCTGGAGAAGCACAAGAACAGACTAAAGTGTTTTTGGGAGGGTGAGAACAATGGTAAGAGGTTTGGCAAACATGTTATACCAAAAGAAAGAAAGAAAGAAAGAAAGAAGAAAGAAAGAAAGAAAGAAAGAAAGAAAGAAAGAAAGAAAGAAAGAAAGAAAGAAAAGAAAGAAAGGAAGGAAGGAAGGAAGGAAGGAAGGAAGGAAGGAAGGAAGGAAGGAAGAAAGAAAGAGAGAAAGAAAGAAATTAAAGTGCAGGTCATGAACTCAGAAGCATATAAGAGCCAAGCAAATAATACATATGAGCAAAGCAAGCCAGGTAGAAAGAACAATTTTTACCTCCTTAAAGAATTATTTCCACTCCTATTTTTCTGAACATGCAGACTTCTCAGTCCTTCTTTTTCCATCCATCCTTTGAGAGTGAAATGGGTCTAAGAAATAGTTTTTGTCTCAAGAAAAATAGAAGTGTAAGCAGGATGATGAATCATGGAGAGGGCCTAGAGCAGAGGAGACTGCCCATGCAATGGAGCAGTGGCTACTTGGCTGATGGATGCTACCCAGAGATACAGGTAATGTACTTTAGAGAGTATCATTATCAAGAGAAGATGGGGATTCAACTTCCCAATTTTTGAATATTAGCTATACTTAAATTAAAAAGAAAAGCCCTTCTGTGAAGGCCAATATTGTTCAGGCAAAGTAAATCCCATCTGTGGGACAAATTTCACCACGGGCATCCTTGACATCTTTGAAAAATGGACTATAAAAGAGAAAATTCAGAGCTAGAGACATGAAAGAAGGCCTACCAAAATAGAGTAGACTTATTCTGGATCACTCTAGAAGAGAGGGGTAGCCCCAGTGGGTGGAAGTTACCAAAAGAGTATTTCAGGAATGGAACTGACTTTGTAGACCATTTTTCTTCTTTCAGGAAGAACGGTCTACAAAGTCAGTTCCATGAGTGAAACGGGTTGGCTCAGGAAGTGACGAGCATCCTTTGATGGTTAATTTTATGTATCAACTTGACTGGGTGAAGAGATGCCCAGATAGCTTGTATATCATTATTCCTGGGCGTGTCTATGAGGTTGTCTCTGGAAAAGATTAGCATTTCGATCAGTGGTAAATAAAGAAGATCAGCCTCACCAATGTGGATGGGCATCATCCAATCCTTTCAGGGCCTGAATGAATGAATAAATGAATAAAACAAAAAGGAGGAGGAAGGGCAAAATGTTCTCTCTGTTTGAGCAGAGACGTCCATCTTATCCAGTCCCCCAACATCAACCTCCCGGTTCTTGGTTTTTCTGACTCACACAAGGGGTTACACCATTGGCCTCGGATTGTCAGGCCTTTGGAATTTGAACATAATTAGATCATGTGGTTTTCTGATTCTCCAGCTTGCAGAGAGTAGATTATCGGATTTCACCACCTCTATAATTGTGTAAATGAATTCCTATAATAAATATTTCTCTCTCTCTCTCTCTCTGTGTATATATATTCATATTATATACTCATATATATATATTCATATATCAAATATATTCAATATATACATTCATATATATATTGTATTGATTCTGTGTCTCCAGAGAGCCCTGAACAATACACACCCAACTGTTGTCCTCAAGCATGATGACCCTCAGAGATACTGCTGAAGAAACTTTTTCTTGGTTCCCCTCTGAGAGCTCTAAGATCCCTTTTAACCAGGAAAGTCAGTGACTCTAGCCCTGCCTCTGCAGTAAAACAAGAGAAACCATGTAGCACATATCAAGTTCAGTTCCTTAAAATTTAAAGTGTATTGACTCAACATTGACTTTGTTTGGGTGATAATCATATCTTTGCCAGTTCTGAAGTGAGACTGCCTGAATCTGAAAGGGGCTTTATCATTATTGACTTTGTAACCTTGAGCAAGTTACTTAAGTTCTGTGGAAGCAAATTTACCAATCTGCAAAATGGGTTTGGTAAGAGTACCCATTTCACACTGTGGTTGGGTAGATTAAATGATACATATACAATGCTTAACATAATGCCTATAATACAGTAATTGCTTGATAAATCTGGAGAAGCCCATGGACAGTTTAAAGTGTTTCTGAGAAGGTGAGAACAAAAAGGAGTCTGGCAAACGTGAGTCCTGAGAGAAGTGAAGTACCAGCAGGGGTAGTCATGAGACGTTTTGTGGTGGTGAGAGATATATGTTATAAACTTAGGTAATAGAGACCATGTCTGTCTTCTTCATGGTACTTCCAGTGCTTCACAGTTTTTAAATAAAGGGAGGGACAACAGAGTTTCTTTCTAAACCTGAGTTTGGGGGAGAGTACATGGAAAATAATCATGGTGTGCTCAGGTTTCAGAATATGTAAACACTTGTGTTTGCCTGATTTGAACTACAATTTAGCAGATTCTTCACATTCCTAATAATCTCACAGTGTTAAAAACCCTTATTTTTGTGGACATCAATAAAGCATATTGTCCTGTGAAGTCTAGTTGAAAAATGTAGACATCCCCTTCAGACCTGATGAATGTAATCCAGTTGGGCCCATTCACTCAGAATAAATGGGACTCAAGAATGCATCTTCATAAAATCACAAATCACAGGGATGATACTAAAAATCTGTAAAGCCTAGGAGGGCCCATCAACCGATCAAAATGGGCACCCAGCCTATCAGAAAAGATGTCATCCATGAACGACCAGTAGAGATAAACCAATGGGTACTAGCTGAGTATCAGCCCTGCACATCAGATGCCTCACCCTTTGGGTCATCCGCTCATAAAAAGCCGTAATCTTAACTGTTAGGTTCTCAAATGTCAAAGCTCTCTTGTTTAGTCATACATACTTACGTGATTATAGAGTTCTACAGTAATACTTTAAAAATAATATCCCATGAATACACTACCACTATTATATTTTTATCTGAGCAGGTTATAGGGCTGAACTGATACCCTGACCAAATGGCTGTTCCAAGATCTGGAAATGTAGACTGTGTTTTGCTTATGGCACGCTCACAACCCTGTCCTGGGTTTCTCCATGTTCAGTCCAAGAGACATTCATTTCGAAGAGCAGAGTCTTTTATTTTCCCTCAGCAAGTCCAGAGTGTCCTGTACCTTTTTAAGTACTTTGTTAGGACTTAAATCAACACTCTAATTACAGGCAAGAGGAAAGAACATTAGAAACCAATGCCAAGACTGAATGGAGAAAGCTGCTTCTTCTCATGAGCAGAGTTATATAAACTGCTCAGATCTGCTGCCTTCACTAATGTTGAGGCACTTAAGGCAAATGAGAGCATCACTCCTCCCTCTGTCCCCAGCATTTAGTCTATCACCATTTTTAAACATTTTGCAAAACTATTAGGATATTTATGGGTAACATACAGAGGAAGAGATCTGTGGTACCAGGAGAGCAGAGCCGGACAATTCTCGCGAGCAAATGATTGATTTGGGGTCATTAAAGAAATTGAGATGTTGTCAACATACGCTCTTTGTTTACCAAAACCTTCACCAACTGGGCTCAAGATCCTTGTTGCAGACAGGACTAGACATCAGAATTACAGGGCATTTAACATTCTCTACTTTCATGTATTTGAAAATAAAGTTAGGTTTTAGAAAATTGAACCATTGCTAACCAGAGTTTTCTGAAACTTGATCCTCAGACTACGTACATCAGACTTCCCTGATTGTTAAAAATGCAGATTCAAAATTCTCAACTGAGATCTGTTGATCTACCAGTGACTGTATCTTATACATTGTTGTATCCTTAACTCCTGGCATATTATTTAACCTATGGAAAGTGCTCAATAAGTTTGTTGAATAACATGGCTTATTAATTAACACTATCTTGGGATTGATGAGTTGGATGCGATTAAATTAACCAGAGATTTCCTTTTATCTTCTTTCCCACTGATCTTCAGTTGGCAGAACTAAAATAGTTGGAAAAATACAAGTCAAAACATTTTCCACGGTTCCCTTTAGGCTTCCAAATTTCCATCAAGTCAGTAATCTTTAAGAGTTGAAGTTAGTCTTGGAGCAGTTCTATGTTGGCCAAAACTCAAAAGAACCTAAATGGTCTAGAGTTAAAGCTTAAAGCTCAGACAAACAAGAAACTGTTCAGTATCTGAAGAAGAGTGGGGGTGAGGGGATCGAGTCTGTGGAGGAAATGCAGAAGTAAAATTGTGAGATGAGGAGGAAAGCAACCAACAAGTGTGCCTGTCACAGCCCTCAGCTGTCCTGGGTAACCAGCTAGGGCTGACCTGACCTGGAATGAGTAGATGGCATCTGACATGGCATGGTTCAGGTGTCAAAAACCCCTCAGAAACTCCAAAGCTTCTCTGCCACTAGCCTTTCTTACTTAAGCATGAAGAATCAGAATATTATCAGAATATCTAGCCAGAGATTTCTATCCATGGTCCCACAAAACTGGAGCTTACTACATGAAATGCTGGGTGAAATCCAAGTTTTGAGTGCATGCTATCCTCAGAATCTTTACTACTCCAATGGCCAGGTTAACCCACCCCTAAGAGCCCGCAAGTGATGCTTGCTGTATGTGTGGACAAACAGAGGTTGGTTTGCTCAATTAAGAAGCACAAGAGGGGTATGAGAAGAAAGGTGTTAAGGGAGTAAAGTGAGGGTGCATCAAGAAACATAAAACACAAGTGAGCCTGTAGTTGTTTTCATGAAGGCTACTTTACAATTTCACATTTTATACAAGTGCTTCTTACAAATGGCATTGCTGACACCCTAGGGAGGTGGCACACAGCACTGGACCCTAATTAAGCAAACCAATACCTGTTTGAGAAAGAAGGAAGGAAGGAAGGGAAGGGAAGGGAAGGGAAGGGAAGGGAAGGGAAGGAAGGAAGGAAGGAAGGAAGGAAGGAAGGAAGGAAGGAAGGAAGAGAGAGAGATGGGGGAAGGAGGGAGGAAGGGAGGGAGGGGGAGAAAAGAAAGAAAGAGAGAGTCAGAGATAGAAAGAGAGAGAGGGAGGGAGGGAGGGAGAGAGGGAGGGAAGAGGAGGGAAGGGAAGAAAGGGGAATTTTTAGCTCTTGGAGGTGGTGTTGACAACAAATCCCACTAAAGACAACAGCGGACTAAAAAGAAACCAATCATGTGTTATCTGGAAAAAAGATTATTTAATAATAGGTCCCTTCCCCTATGGAGCTGCCTGTGCTGGTTTTTCTCTTGCTGCATTTCCTTTCTCTTGCAGAGCTCCACAGTTTGACTCCTACAGGTCATTATATACATGAAGAGAGCCAAGAAATTTTGACATTTGCTGTGGGCGATAATGTATTTGAAGGGATTGGAACACACCCTTGGTGGGTCCTATCCCCCACACATGCACAGAATAGCACGCCAAATACAAAAAGACCCAAGGCGGGTCATGTTTGGGAGCATTGACTTAAAAGCTCTTCAGTTTTTTGAAACAGAAAAGCCAAAATTTATCTGTTTTAGCTCTGTGTCCCATCTGATCAAAGTCCAAGAACATGAACTGGATCATAAAATAAGTAACACACACCAGCACCAGGGGATGAGAGGGCAAGAGAGAACAGTATCGGGAAACATGTGCTCTGATATGGCCACAGAACCATTTTCCAGTCCCTATTTCTGCCCCTTCCCTCCACTCACTGCAGGGCGGCAGGTAGGAGGTTGTCCTTGCACCCCTGAAGTCTTCCATACAGCACAGAAGCATTTTTATTTCCTCCTCAGCATCCCCCTGGTCCGGCCTGGACCTGCCTTCAGTCTCAGCGAACCCACCGTGCCCTGCTGTTCTTTCTACCTTCACCTTGTACTACATATATCTCTTGTGTAAGGAGAGCCTGATCTAGATGGTTTCAAACTAGGTTTGAAGAGGAAGTAGGATCTTGTCTATTTAAATAGATGCTGCCATCATCTGAAGTCTCATATGAAGACTCTTCTTTCAGTAGGGCTCCTAATAATTAACTCCTCTCCCAAAGCCTTCTTTCTCCTTTTAAGTATTCATTACACTGACCTATTTTGACTGCAGTACATATGATAAGTGGACTATAAAAGATTTAGCTGCTGTTTGGGAACCATTTAAGTTCATTAGAAAATCTGGAATTGAACTTCTGTTTATTTTTCCCTTAAAACTCTTACTGAATGGGCTAGCACCCTGCCTTATGAGAAAATAACATACATTTTTAAAATTGAAGTTCTTGGAAGCTAATTTCTATTGAACCAGGAGTTACACAAACAACTGAAGGTAACATTTATTGAGTACCTACCTCATGCTAGGTGCTTTCGTTGTCTCTTCACTGAAACTTTTTTTTTTTAATTTTTTTTAACCATTTATTTATTTATTTATTTATTTATTTATTTTTTTTATATGAAGTTTATTGACAAATTGGTTTCCATACAACACCCAGTGCTCATCCCAAAAGGTGCCCTCCTCAATACCCATCACCCACCCGCCCCTCCCTCCCACCCCCCATCAACCCTCAGTTTGTTCTCAGTTTTTAACAGTCTCTTATGCTTTGGCTCTCTCCCACTCTAACGTCCTTTTTTTTTTTTTTTTTTTTCCTTCCCCTCCCCCATGGGTTCCTGTTAAGTTTCTCAGGATCCACATAAGAGTGAAACCATATGGTATCTGTCTTTCTCTGTATGGCTTATTTCACTTAGCATCACACTCTCCAGTTCCATCCACGTTGCTACAAAAGGCCATATTTCATTTTTTCTCATAAAGAGCTCACCAAACTCCACACCCGAAAAACAAATAACCCAGTGAAGAAATGGGCAGAAAACATGAATAGACACTTCTCTAAAGAAGACATCCAGATGGCCAACAGGCACATGAAAAGATGTTCAGCGTCGCTCCTTATCAGGGAAATACAAATCAAAACCACACTCAGGTATCACCTCACGCCAGTCAGAGTGGCCAAAATGAACAAATCAGGAGACTATAGATGCTGGAGAGGATGTGGAGAAACGGGAACCCTCTTGCACTGTTGGTGGGAATGCAAATTGGTGCAGCCGCTCTGGAAAGCAGTGTGGAGGTTCCTCAGAAAATTAAAAATAGACCTACCCTATGACCCAGCAATAGCACTGCTAGGAATCTACCCAAGGGATACAGGAGTACTGATGCATAGGGGCACTTGTACCCCAATGTTCATAGCAGCACTCTCAACAATAGCCAAATTATGGAAAGAGCCTAAATGTCCATCAACTGATGAATGGATAAAGAAATTGTGGTTTATATACACAATGGAATACTACGTGGCAATGAGAAAAAATGAACCATTTATTTATTTTTGAGACAGAGAGAGACAGAGCATGAACGGGGGAGGGTCAGAGGGAGGGAGAAACAGAATCCGAAACAGGCTCCAGGCTCTGAGCGGTCAGCACAGAGCCCGACGTGGGGCTCCAACTCACGGACCGCGAGATCATGACCTGAGCCGAAGTCGGCCGCTTAACCGACTGAGCCACCCAGGCGCCCCTTCACTGAAACTCTTGGGGAGGTATTATTCCCTCCTTATGAACAAGAAGACTGAGGCTTGGAGCGAGTGGTAAGCAGAGTTATAATTATTCAGGCACAGGCCCATGTCATTCATGCTGCCACAATTTGGGCATCTAGGGAAGGGTGAATCTATTATCCAGAGTCTTTCTAACTCCACGGTTTGTACCCTTAACCCCCACACTCCAATGACTTATTTAAAAAAATTTTTTTATTAAATTTTTTAAAAGTTTATTTATTTATTTAGAGAGAGAATACAAGTGGGAGAGGGGCAGAGAGACAGGGAGACACAGAATCTGAAGCAAGATCCAGGGTCTGAGCTATCAGCGTGGAGCCTGATGCAGGGCTCAAACCCATGAATTGTGAGATCATGACCTGAACCGAAACCAAGAGTTGGATACTTAACTGACCAAGCCACCCAGGCACCCCTCCAATGACTCCTTATATAAGCTCCATTAGTGGATTCCCATCATACAATAAAGTTCCTTTGGGATTTGGCCTCCGCCTTCCTCTCAAGCTTCACTGTGCATCATTCATCAGATGCAAACCCATGCCAAACTACACAGTTTTCTGAACAGGAAAGGGTGCTCTGTAGCCCCATAGCTTTGAGCAGGCATTCTTTCTACTCAAACAACTTTTCTCCATATATACCCAGAAAATTCTTTGTCTTTGATGAGTCAGCTCATGTGCTTCTCACCCTGTCAAGATCTACCCTGACCTCTTAACTACCTGCCAATTCAATCATTCCTTTATTGTATCTCTATATCCACCTTTGTACCTGTATCATTCTTGAGATTATGACTCTTCCAGGTCCTCTTGCCAGTAATAGCATCCCCAAGGCTCGGTATAGTATGAAGCGTAGTAAGATCTCAATAAAATTTGTTGAATGAGTGTATGATTCTATATCACAGAGCCCAAAGAACTTTAATCAACCTTTACTATTCAAGGAGGGTATTATATCATCCTTCATAACTGTTGATTACTTCACTTATTTTTTTAATTTTTCCCACCCCTGTTTTTTCTTTATTTTGTCAATTCTGTCATCAGCCAGCAATCCCAGTTAATGCTGACCTCATTATTTTTGTTTCTGTGGCCTGAGTACACTTTCTGCCATGATTCTATCATACTCTGGGCTCCCCTTTCAGCCTCCCTGACATCTGCCATTTCAGTTCCTCATCCTTCCTTTCCTGGCAGATGTGAACTCCCAACACTGGTGTGGCAACAATTTAAATTCTCTCCCTAACTCCCTAGTTTAACAGTGCCAGCAAAAACCAATCCAACAGAAAGAAAGGAGGGGGGAAGATTGTTCATGCAGATGATTTGCAGCAAGAGATATAAGAAAAGCCACTCCCAGATGGAAACAAGTGTTCCCAGCTTTGGGTCCATCACCTCCTGGCCCAGGTTAACAGAGACTCTTGGTGAGCAATCGGGTTCTCTAGCCCCAAAGTGCAGCAGGGTATCACAGCCCATCTCATCTCCTTCCCGGCAGATAAAAAATTCTTTTGCTTCTAATTAAAAAGATTAATAAAGGAATAGGACACATCAGGTTCACATCAATCATTGCCCATGTGGTTCTTATTACTGTAATTAAAAGTTATCTTCCCCAAATTTCGGGACGAAAGCTCCATGATCTACAATTGAAAACACATTGGAAGTTTTCCATTTTCTAACTTCATTCATTTTACTTCTTAAGAAAAAAGTGGCAAAGCAATATTCTTATGGCTGATAGGTTTAGAGGTGTCCCTAACAGCAATCTGTCAGCAAAAACACACTTTCTAAAAAAAATTTCTTGAAACACCCTCAGAAAGGTGCATTTCCCTTTCGTATTCAAAATGAATGATTGCTTATTTGTATAATTCCTATGCTTGCCTTTTCTTCCTGTTCAGCTATCAGTGCCCTTGAAAATTCTCATATGAAAGGCACTTTTAATGACAAGTTAAAAATTTACTAAAGTCTCCACTATCATGCTTGGGCTAGAACAAGACAAACTTAATGCTTGAAAATCTATATCTCCCAGAAGGCATCAGCTTTCCCCAAAGGACACACAGCACCAACATGCACTGGCCCCTGGGTCCATGTGGAAATGTGTGTGATTCCTTTTACACAATCTGAAGGAGTGGAGTCAACCCTGGGTCAATATCTGGGGAATTAGAACTTCAGTTTCAGTGCGATTGAATTTTATTAAGAACCAGTCTGGTTATCCAGACACAGTGGGTTTATGAGTTTGTTACAGCTAGGGTGGAAATGGCCAGAGACATAGAAGGTGATTCAGAGTCCATTGTCTGCATGGGTATGAGGTCTTCAGGCATAAATGCTTCTTCTAGAAGGCCAGGAGAACGATCAGATGCTTGGCTTTTGCTATACCACTACATATTCCCACCTACAGTTCTTCCTGGCATTCTTCCTGTCCCCGACTCTCCCGTATCCTGGTTGCTAGAAGCCTTCACTGGTTGAAATGCAGTAGCACTGCCTTTTCTCAAGGCTCCCAGCCTTCCGACCCAGGGCTCTATCTTCTCTCTGCTTCTCTTATCTGTGTCAAAGCAGGGGGCTTGTAACATTCTTTGCACATCTCACATCTGCACAGTTCAAAGCAGGAGCCTACAGCCTCAGTGTTTTTTCTTATCTATCAAGGCTTTCCTGTGCAAACAAGGGCCTCAGCAGCTTCATCTACATGGCTCCCTAGCAGCTCAACCGAGCACACTTTGGGACAGGGCTGACCACCTCTATATTCTAGTTTCTTACTTCCATGAAATTGTATACAACTTTAACTTGCAGACAGTCTCCTATTTCAAAACCTTCTTGTTTTTAGCTTATGGATACTTAACCCCACGAGAGTCCATTGCATTGCACCAAAGTCCTTGTCTGCAAGAACTTAAGGACCTATTCTAAGACATTCAAATCTGTGTAGAGCCACACTCCAGATTGAAGTATTTTCTTTCCTAAAACCTTGTGGTCTGTATTATTCCCAACATTCACATGGCACTAAACACAGTGCCCCTTGTATCTCAGCTTTTTTTTTTTTTTTCAATTCTTTCTCACCTAGACTACGAGTTTCTAGAGGATGGGAAATCTGTCTTTTCTCTTTTTGGTTCCCAAAACCTCTCATAATGTTCTCACATTGCAAGTGCTCAAAGAATGTTCATAAGGATGATACCTTTTAAAGATTCCCACGGTGGGTAAAGTCAGACTGTCACAGAGTTAGGCCCAGCAGGTAGAAAGTGTGCACATGGATATGCTTGTAGTTATGGATAATTAATGCCCTTCTGCCATGCCTGCCTGTGTCAGAGGCTGTCATCTCGGCCCCCCTCGGATTTCTCAAAAGCCGATCATCTGTGCTCTGAGCCTTTCTTGCCTGTGCCATTGTACTCAGGCAATGGGGCAAAGGATGGGGTCAGAATTTCTTTGCCAGAGAAAGCACTTCCATTTACCTAAATGGAGTAGGAAAAAGTGCAGTGCAGACAGCACAAACAGCTGCACTTCCAGGACCTTAAAGGACCAAACTAAAAGTGTGCATGAAGGCAATCAACCTCCACAGCTTTCTAAACAAGTGTCTGAGGGTGGAGCCTTTCATGGATGCTTGTCTCTCTGCAAAACACATAGGATATGGCCCAAACCTCAGGCTGGAGAGCTAAACATCGGGATGGACGAGAACATCTTTTCCTAGAACTGGGGGTTCCTAGTTGAGGTCCAGAGCTATACGAAAGGACTTATCCACATATTGAATGCAGAGGCAGAGGCCAAATATGCAGAAAAAGACAAAAAGCACACAAGAGACTCTATAGTGTCAAAAAACATGGAAGAGACTCAATAGTGCAAAATATCGAAAATGCTCAAAGTGCATTCTCAGAAACAGTCAGTTTGTGTTAACTTGTCACCCACTGATACCTCTATAGTTTTTTACCGAGGAACTTGCTTATATTGAAAGTTAAATTATCCAAGAGAGAGCCATACATTTCAAATATTGTAGATCTGCAAACATTTTCAATGAAATCAAATGAAAACATATCATTTGAGACCACAGATGTTTTCCACATTTTCCTTTGTTCCTCTTGGATACTTTTCTAACTTATGTTTGGTTTCATCACTTTTTAAGACCAGAAAACATTATCAGTGGGACAGCTAGAGCACCAGCCCAACAGAACACTCAGAAACAAGCAACAGAAGCACATTGTTTGGGCTGCAGATCCTTTTTTTACTTTTCCATATGTTGGTCTACATGGAGCTAGTGATAAGGCAGAGTGTCTGTCACCCCGACAGCTAGTCTGGAGGTTCTTGTAGGGAAAAAAATACAGCACAACACATTGGTTGGAAATGGAAATGGACGTTTGGATGAAATGTTTTGTAGGTAAGGGGCTTGCTTTCCAACTAGTCTGCAAAATCCTTGAGACGGAGCCATGTACCTATCATCCATAATGCATGGTTTATTTTTAGTACGCATTTACATACAAAGTTGATGCTAAGTCCTCGATGAACACTTCTTTCCAAAAAAAAAGTTTACTGGCTGTTGCAGAGATACAATCTCCTTTTAAACGGCATCCGTCGTGCTTTGCCTTGGTGGCTGGCCATGCATTTTAAAGACAGCTTCTTCTACCCTGCTTGAAAAAGGAGTCCCACCCTCACAAACCAAGAGCAACCTAACAATGCTTCATCCTGTCATGTCTGGCCAAAGCTACACTTCTTTTTATCCCTTTCACTCTTTGATCATCAGATAAGTGACATCTACAGCTATGTGTAACTTTCAATGTTATATATTAAAAGCAGATACATATTGAAGACAGATACATATTGAAGACATGCCATAATTCAAGATTCATAGATGGTAATACAGACGGAAGAAGCAAAAGAGATGGGAACTTTAAATGAAACCTGTAAGAAATCCCTCCTCCCTAAGTAATAGTGATAGTAAATGAGAAGATGGGTAATTATTGGCCTCTTGTCACACCCTACCACACGATGAAATGAGTTTAGTTCTAAAGTAGTCCTAGGTAGTAAAACAGGCCCAGATATTTTACTCCAATTTGCACAAGACCTATAAAATCTGGGCTTACGATGGACCGAAGCAAAAGATGCCTAGTGGATCCACATCAGAAATTCAACACTAAGCCAAAACTACTCATGGAGAGTTCAGAGAATTCTAGGCCAGCTTCAGTACACACTGTCCCTAGGGGGGCGAGAGCTTTCTACCTGGAAGACTTCCCATGCCTGCTCTGATCTCCTTGAGACTGGTTTTCCAGAGCTGAGCCAGAAGACACCAGCCTCCAGGGTTTGAGAAAAATAGGGAGAAATGTTTCCTATAATCATACTTTGTCTTGGCCATTGAAAATAACCTCTGAGTTGTGGAGCCAGTGTTTAGAGAAATGGATGGGACGGGCTGCCTATGGTTTAGTACTTGAAGAAATGTTAAAAAATCTATGTGGTGAGTAAGCTAAGTATTCAGATGTTTGAGGTAGCTTTTCTAAACTTTACAATAGCCCAGAATTTGGTCTTAAGTTAGAACAAGAAAGCCACACAGGAACAATATTTCTTTTAAATTACTCCATGCTATGAGATTACATGGGAAGCAGATGAAGGTGGAATAATAGAGTTCAAAATATTGTATTTCAAGAACGAGAAATAGTGTTTAGCAGGCTGTTTGAACATTTTGAGAATGTCTAAAAGCCAGAAAACAAGAGCCTAGCCTAAGGATTAAACATGAGGGGAAGATTATTTATCCAGACCCCTATTTCATGTTGCACAAAGAAATAATAAACAAGGGTGTTGGGTTTGCTACATAGAATACATTCTGCTGTATGAATATAGATGCAAATGTGGGTGGTAATCATCAGTGTTTATCATCTTACCAACATGATATAGTCTGTAGCTTGGGGGGGGGGGGAGGCAAACTGCCTTAGAAAAATGGGCCTCTCCAGCTTCTCCATTCTTTCCGAGAGGAACCACAGGACCAAAGCTGGCCTTTTCCTTGAGCTTTCTAGTCAGAGCATCAATAACCGAGTGTCCAATAGTGAAGGGCCCCCAAAGCAAACTCATCATGGCCTGGGCAATGGAGACCTCATAATTGTGGTGATGCTGTTTTGAGGGAGAATTGCTGTGTGCCCACGTTTCATATCCAGCTGATATGCTGTGACTCACTCATTTGCACTGGCCAGGGACAATAGTCAGCTCCTGGAATGGAAGCATTTCATTTCATTCATTGAAATGAGGCCTTCAGGAACTAGAAATTCTACTGGTTTCATCGCTTCCTGGCTGGTAATAGTGGCTGGATAGTATGGAAGGTAGAGTAATGCCAAAGAAACTAGAGACTGGTCTACTACTGTTTTTCCCCTCTTGCTCTTCTCTCTTCTTCTATAATTCCTGAACGAAGGTTTTTCTTATGGTTTAAACAAACCATAACTCTAACCACTGCTATTTATTGAGCACTATATCATGCATCAACAAACTTAAACAGTATAGAGACCCTGTATAGTATTTTACAAATAAACAGCAGCAGATAGGTGCTGGTGTAATTTGCCTGAGGTCACACAGCTAATAAATGAGACCCATGCCTTCATAAATCAAAAGCTGTTGATCAGTATGGTATAGATTTTCATGAGCCCTACTGATGTTAGCTCCCAAATTCTTGACTCTCAAATTTATTGTCTCATTCCTACTTCTGCTTAGCTATCCTCACAGTCCCTTTTACCTGTATACCATGTTTATCTTCTAATTATATTCAATGAGTCTTTAAATTAAATGTTTTGCTTTCAGAATTATTCTCAGAGTCTTGGTTACACAATATCATGTGACACTTCTAAGAGAAACTGACAGAAGAGTGGGCAGAGGGAGGTTGACTTTCCGACCTAGATGCTCATCTATAATTTTGCATTATAAATTAGATTTGTTGTCCTCAAAGTGGCACCCCTAATTCTGTTCCAGGCTCCCAAAGACCTGGAAAGTGGTAGACAATGGTAGAGGAAAATACATGATGATGATGATGATGACTCTGAAGTGGAAAGCCAACAAAAAATGAAAAAGTTTGTAAAAGATAAGACTGAGATGGAGAACGGAAAGCGCTACAACTCTGAGAATAAAGAGAAGAGGAAATGAGTTAGAACAAGAGAAATACAAAAAACAGAACATGTCCATATTGAAGATCAACAAGAGTGAAAAGAATAAAGTGAGGTCAACTCATTACTTCTTCAAAAAGCATGCCCTGAGCACCTACTATCTTCTAGAATAGGGATACAATGGTAAACAGCAGATAAACTCCCTGTCCTACAGTGGAGTCCATAGTTTTAGGGGAAAGATAGATATGGACCCCAAACTATAAAGTCTAAAGAGTGTCTTAAAGCTCTGCAAAGCACTTTAGAATCTGGAAACCGAAGGGCTAGAAGTTGTTTAGGCAAAGATTAGGGAGATAAATGATAAAAAGCACTGCATGAAAAATGCCCCCAAAAGATCTTAACAATGCCCTTTATCTCCTTATGTTCAGGCTAGCCTAGTTCATCGAGAAGTTCATTGAGTTTCTACTGTATTCAATTGTTCAATTTAATAACTATCTTCTGCAGAGGACTCTGGAGTTTGTTTAGGAATCACAACCTATAATAACTTAGAAAAGAAGATGATGGTGTGTCTGTGTATTTTTTTCTTCTGTCATTGAAATGTCTGGCATATTTGGGTGGGCAATAAGCAAACACAGATGTGAATGAAGCAAAATAACAGAAGGAAGTAATGATGGGAAACTGAAAGTGAAAAGGCCATGCAGCAGATTTCACAAACGATTTGAACACCAAAGGTCAGAGCATATCAACCCTACAGTTATGCTCCCACACAAATATCATATTACAGGAAATATATGCTGGAGACAAATAAAAAAGGTGCACAAGAGGGTAACCAAGATCAAAAAGTCTTGGTATGCAGCTGGGTTAGTGACTGAGCTCTATGGAAGAAAAAGCTGAATGTAGGACATCAAGTGGTGTTCCTCATCCAGAGCCTTAGAAGACCTACGGTTACATGAATGGAAGAAAAAAAAAGAAGAAGATAAATGGAAGACCAAAACTCAACGAACTACAGAGGCACTGGAACCCATGTTGCTACATGTGGAGCAATTTGGGAAGTGATTACTAGAGTCAGCAGGAGACACTGTATGTGTGCATTCGCTGAGCGAGAGCACTGGACTGGTGCAAAACACTGGACGTGCATGACCGCAGTGAGCACCAACGGTGGGGGGGGGGCACAGCTCATTTGCCTTGACTCCTGTGGAATGCCTTTTTCTGTTTTGGAGAGTGAAGTAGAGGATGTGTACGGGGCTGTTAGCGACATCACCGACTCTTCAGGGCTGATGCGATGGGTCACCAGTGGACAAACAGGTATGAGAGCTGGAAAGTGAAATGGGGCACAGAAAGTGAACCAGGGCAGTTCTTACAAGATCCACAAGAATTTTATCGAGAAACCAACAGAAATATCACGTGACTTAGCACAAAAAGAATTTTGCTATGGTATGGCTAAGAGAACTGCATCAAGGTCCCAGAAGCTCCTGCTCATTTACCAACTGACCCCGTTACTTCCCTTCTGCTGGTTTTCTGTCCTACTTCTTAGACAATGGTTAGGTAGCACTTTCCAGCCACTGTCTACTAGGGAATCCCCCTTCAAATGTTCTCCCCGGACCACAGGACTAGGTGCTTCAGCATCACTGCTCTGGATGATACTCTTAAACATAAAACACTGCCTTGCCATTCATTCCTTCCGTCATCACCAAATATGGTTCATGGGCTATCTGCATGCCACACACTGTGTTTAGGGCTGGTCATAAAATAATAAGTGATAATAACAAGGAGAAACTGTTTTGGTGAACACTGATTCAGGAGTGACACAATTCTGAAAAAGAAGACACCCACCCCCCATCCCACTACCATGGGCTTTCTGATTATCTCAAGGTCCATTTAATGACTCCAAACAAAAGCATTTTCTGGTTTTAAACATGTGCTCAAACCTGGCTGCCCCTTAAGGGAGGCAGTAAGTGAGGTCCTAAATGAATGGTGTAAGGTGTTCTAAACCTGCATGCAGCTTAAGTAGAGGTCAGTTCTTACACAGCCTTGGTGACTGTTTTTAACTACACCAAGCTGGCTGGTTACCATAATTTTGGTTCTGATAGATGGATACAGGATAAACCCCAGGGCCAGAAGTCTGAACAGAGAATATAACTAAAAAACGTAGAGAAAAAAAGCACCATTAATGTGTGTCATGCAATTAATAAAAAAAAAAATGCTGTGATTTATTTCTCATGCTGAAGAAATACTTACCTTCTAGTTTTGTATTCGTAATGCTGCCTTCCTTTTTTGAAGATGCTCCCCCTAACCGTATATGCCATAGGCTCCACAAAACATGGACCTGCCCCTGGGGGACACATGTGGATTCTTCTTTCTCAGTTCTGCTGCTGTCTAGCCATGAAAATAGGGCTGGTCACTTAATTTACCTATTTATTGTTGTTGGTGTTATTTTATCTCATGTATCTTTAAAGCATGCACAAGAATACTTTCAAGACATAGTAGTGGTGAGTTTTAGAGAAGGTTATCTGTGGCAAAGTATATGGCAACTTAAAAATACTATATTATTTAAGGCATTATTTAAAGCACCACTAGGCCTTCCTTCAGTTTGGAGTTGCATTTGAAGCTTTGGCCTCAAAAGCCACCTGCAGGGCTTATATTATTGTTTGACTCTGGAATTCCTATGTATGTATGTATGTATGTATGTATGTATGTAGTAAAGCCCCACCTCACTATCCAATCCCAAATTTCTTCAAGTAGACATTGAATTATTTACTGCTTTCTAGATCTCAATGGACCTAGCTGTATATGTAACTGCCTAATAAATATTTGTGGATTTGTCAAATTGGCTTGAATTCTAAGATTTTGTGCCCTAATTACCCATCCATCCATCCATCCATCCATCCATCCATCCATCCATTTGTCCATCCATCCATTTAATATATATCTAATAAGAGCCTCACTTGGGCTGCTGCTGAAGCCCAGAATGTGAACAGATAAAAGCCAGGCTGCTCTGGTTGACGTAGGCTGTGGACCGGCAGCCTAGCCTGACTGGCTCCTCTTGGCGGCATTTGAGGATGTGTGCAGATCGCTATCTCCAGAAGGTCACTCTGCCAGGTACAATGCAATGTGCTGCAGATAGAATAATTAATGCTATACAGTGCCTCCCGCCAAAAGCTGACATTGTCATGGGGAAGACCATGAGGTAGAAAGACAGATCAGAATAAACTTGCCTGAAGGAGTTAAGGGAAGCTACACAGAGATATCTTTTGAGGCAGGCCTTGAATGCCAGAAAAGTCTAGCAGGCATAAAAAGCAGGAGAGCACTCCTAAGACAGGCGTCAGCATCGAAAGGCACAGAGATCTGCGAGCATATGCAGTATAGAAGAGGGGGGTCTTCTATGGCTCTGATGCGGCACACATAGAGGTGGAACAGAGACAGTGAGACATGCTGTAGACCTAAACTGGCTTCTTAATCCTGAATCTTGTTCTTTATTCTGGACGCAGCGAGCAGCCTCTGAAGGCTTTAAACGGAGTGACATGATCAGCCTTGCATTCAAAAACAACACAGAAACAGTCCACTGATTCTGAGCACCCCAAACTGGAATCCTATATCCTCATTCCAAAATGATTCACCGCTTGGTATATGATGATTGCGTATTTCTTCAGGATGATTTATAGAAGCCACTATCACAGATTCATCCCCTCTGATATTAATTGAATTTAATCTGAAATGGGAAGCTTCAACCGTGTTGAGGAGAAAGAAAATATATTTGAAATAGAACTCCCTTATTTTAAAAGTCTTCAAGAAGTGAGAAATATGGGACTATAACATTTGCTCTCTTTCTCTAACTGTGCATTTCTTCTAAACAATTTTCTGAGATTTCTCCATTGATTAAAGTTAGGACTTCACTGTGGGAACCCTTGAGTTTTAGCCAAACATAGATTACTCTTTGGATAATACTGTGCACAGTAAAATGGAATATGCCTACTTTTGTGTATCTAAAAATGATTAAGAAGTCTGTCCTGAATGTGAAAACCAGAATAAAATGATACACATTAGGTGCAAAGCAAAGAAGTAAAGTACCACCCGGAAGGCAAAAAATATGGGTTTCAACATGGGCATATCTGTAGGTCTATCAAAAATATGATAAGGCAGAAAAAAAACTGCTTCTTGCATTAAGATCCACATCTCTGAATTCTCCAGAAGGCAGGCACCAGTCAGGTGTTTGGAGGTGGAGTACTTCCCCCCGCCGGTCCTCTGGGTAGAAAGAGGTCCCAAAAGGGCAGAAATGTTAATTATTAACCTCAACGTGGAGCCCTGCATTAAGAGTTCATATTTGTAAATGCTTTTGATGCTCAGATAAGCTGTTTTCTGTACCGGCACCCTCTCAGTAACTCCAAACTTTTTTTTTTTTTCTTTCTTTTTTTTTTTTCAATGGAGACCTCGGGTGGGGATGGTGGGGGTTGTGTTTGGGGAGAAAGAGAATTAGAGCCCCTCCACACCTGGGAAAATGCTAATTCCTGTTTTTAAGAAAATAGGCTAAGAAAAAGCTCAAGGGAGTCTCGGACATCAAAGAACTCTTCTAAAACAACTTTTTGACGATTTAAATGAAAATGAGGCAGACATATATGGATTAAATTTTCCCCTTAAAGCAGCCTGAGGTTTAAAGATTAAGGGGGAGAGAGATGGACGTAAAATGTATTGGGGGGTTATTATCAGAGCTTCAACGAACCTAAAACCGAGCGCATTAACCATGAGGTGCCCGTGCGCGCTCCGACAGGCACGTCCGCGCACGCGCGCGTGCACGCGCGCGCGCACGCACATGCGCCGCGCGCACACGTGTGCCACGTGCCGTGAAACAGTCCCCGCACAGCTGATGATTTATGCATCTTGCCAGGAGAGAAGTCGGCCACGCCAGCCTTGAAAGCACTTTAGTTTAGTTGTTTTTACTCATGAAGGACATGTTGTCCTGTAATTATTCTGTCATTTCTTAAAAGGTGAAATCCTTAACAGGTTTGTGCTTTATGTGTTGCAGTGAGTGTTCTTGTCAGAGCACGCCTAACCGAGTCAGAATCCCCATCCCACATCTCTCTCGTGAGAAACAAAGAGGAAGCGGACATTTGAAAAAAATGTGTTAAAGAATCTAGGAGAAAGAATATTAGGGAGGACGTAGATAAGATACAGAAACATCGTAAACAACATTCCTGTTTCCTCTCTGAGCTCTCAAAACACCTACAAAATGATTTCTGTCATTAACTTTTTTTTTTCTTTTTCTCTGTCAACAAACAAGTATAATTTTGTATCTGTATGTGATAACAGAATAGGGTAGGGTAAAAATAGCTAATGTTTAACTCTGAGACAAAATGAAAAGCATACAACTCCAACCAATGTAAATGTTAAAGTTATGTTTTAATACAGAGGAGAAAGGAGATGTTGGCATTGATCAGGTTAGTTATTTGTTCTCTGTACTCCTGATAAAAATTGCAAGGTTAGTGAATTAAAAAAAAAAGTGTTAGCACCTCAAATAATCAAGAATTTTACTGTCCCAAAAATCAAATGCAATAGGAATGCAACTTATTTTTTTTTTCCACATCAAAATTAATCTTTCAGTTTGAAAGGTCTAGCACTGCAAAATGTTACAGGGCATTTCCGGGCCAAGTCAGAATGAACAGTTAGCAGGCTTATCAACTTAAGAACGATGTTCTAATTTCATGAATTGTAAAAAGTCTTGTCTTCTCTAACTCCACAGGAAAATCGGATCAATAGGTGAGATGTCTGTGCACTATACGGTTTTGTATGCTTTGGAAAACTCTGTATATGATATTTGCAGTTACTTTCTGGCAAATTCTCAAGGGTAGTTCTCTGGAGGGTCTTAAGCTGTGATCATTAAAACCAGCTACCAACTCATTTAGACCCAGTTCATAGCAACACAACCACTGATGATTCCATCAACTACCTGCCCTCCGCCAGGGGACTTTAATAATCCAACTTTTTTGTCCTCTAACCTCCACGCTATTGCTCAGAAATCTCTGTTAACTTGAACTTTTGAAAACATAACCCAAAACAATGATGGAAATTAAAGCTGAGATTCAGCCAGTGTGCAATGGCTCATAGCTACAGGGTTGTTTATGTCTGGAGTCCTTTCTGATTATTTTTGGCACCAACTTTGTTGGTCACTGTTCTTTCCAAACTGGTTGTTGCATGTTTTGAAGGTTATCCTTGAATGGATGCACAGTGTCTGAAATTCCCCACGTTAATGTTGCTACATCTCAATGAACATGCCATTGACTTGTTTCAGGCCCTTGTCATATCTTGCCAAGAATGTTGCCAAAGGCCCTGATAATGGCATGAGATCAACTGTGTTCACCATAGGATACAGGCATGTTGATAAAGATCTAGATAGGAAAGGATGCTTATAGGGCTCTATTATTAGGTTTGGTTTAGTACTTACAAAAAACAATGAAGATTCAAGGAAGATAGAAACAAAGAAGAGAGTTTTGGTTCATGAAAGATGGATTAATGTCATAGGAAAGAGATGATTCTGAAGATGACAGCATTTCTGCAGTCATTGTCCTAGTGGCCAGCCTCACAGACTTTTGTCTGAATCTCAGGTGGATCTAAGGTGAAAAACAAAAGTTAATTTCACCTCAATTTCAACAGACCATTGGAAGGGTAGCCCTTGGCAACATTGATTTCAACACCTTCTGCAGCCAGGGGAAGAATGTGCTTAGTAGGGAGCTCAGTTCCATCAGTGACCTTGGTGTAGTTGCCAGTGGGCGGCCGCAGAAACAACAGCCTTTGCCCCTTGACTGTGCATTAGCAACCAAACAGCTCCTTTGGACACTGACAACCACAGGGAACATGACCACAGAAAGCCAGTGTTCTCATGCATCCATTCACTGATCCCAACCAATATTTATGAGTTCCTGCTATATTCCAAGAACTAAGGGTTATGGAAAAAGCAGTAAAAATAACACATGTGCTTTTCTGATCATTAAGTAGAGTGAGATATGTGTTTTCTATCCCAACTGAGTACATACACATGCATATGTACACACACATCCATGTATTCTGAAACAAAGTTTCATGAAAGGATGCTGACCCTTGCCATGCAGTGTGCTCTACTATTTTCTATATTCAACTGAAATTTTCTATTATATTGTATTCTATATGCTTTCATTAAAAAAAAAACATGCTGGTTAGTCCTACCAAATTGATTTATGGACCAATAATGTATTCTGACTCACAGTATGAAAAATACTTTTCTAATTGGAATTATAACTGTTATGCAAGCATTTAATGTGTGCTAGGCACTGTTCTAAGTACTTTCCATATACTAACTTATTTATTCCTTGTAACCTGACTGCATTCACTTAGCTAGTGAGTGGAGGAGGCAGAATTTACAGGCAGTCTTAATCCAGGTCCTACATACTTAAACAGGGAAGAAGGAAATTGTGAATATCACAAAATAACCAAAGGGACTTGGCCTTGTAGGAGACACCTTTAAGGACTCTCAGATCTATTTAGGGAAAAAAAATTAGTGGGAGGGGTCTGTGAATACTCAGGAAAATAACGCTTTGTGATTGTTACTGCAAACCTAGTTTTACCCTCAGCCTTTTAGGACCTGGAAGATACAAGTGGTACTTCACTCCATCTCTGCTTCTGCTAGAGTTGAATGTTTTCAATGCAAGTCTGATGTTGCATCTTCTGACTTTAGAACTTTTAGTGCACATCCAGGGCCCGCTTAATAAAATCACTTGCCTTAGTATGGAATGTGCTTTTCTTCTACCCTGCCACTGGCTACCAAACTGGAGGTTGGCCACAGTCCCCTCGCCGTACCCCTTTCCCTCCCCGCCCCCCACAACCAGGCCTTAGTATTTGACAATCACCAAATATACCCTGGCCTCTCCTGCCTCTCTACTTGTATATACACTCTTAATCTTTGCATATCCTTTTCCTCCTGTCCTGCCTAGAATTCCCTTCTCAACTTCATGCATTGTGAAATTAGTTTTTTGATCAGAAGCACTGTTGTGTGGAATACCACGACAGTGGGTCAAGCATTCTGTACATCCATAGATGGTAGTTTTGACGGAAGCAGTGTGTACAGGGAAAGCAATTCCATTCTCAGGATAAGTGTCCACTCCAGTAAGAACAAAGCATTGTCTGTCCCATGATAAAATCGGTCCAATGCAATCAACCAGGTATCTAACTAAACACTCTAGGGAATGTTGCCATATCAGGGACTCTGTGCTGGCCTCTGATGCTGGCATATTGGGCATTCAGCAATACCTGACACCAGGTAAGTGTCATTGTCAATGACAATGACAATGTCAATATCTGACATTGGTGTTGGTAAGTGGAAGTCTATGTTGCTGAGCCCTCCATCCCTTCCACCATGGCCACATGGTCCATGAGCCTCTTGGGCAATAACAGGGGTGGCTGGGGAAAGAAGCTGCTGATATCCATAGGAGAGCTCATCCTAGCCTCTTGATTACCAAAAACCTCCTCTTCTAAAGTAACCCATTGGTGATCATTCACATGAGACACAAATATCTTCACTTTTTTTTTTTTTTTTGCTTGTTCAGAGAAGTTTATCCACATACCTCTTCTCCAAATTTCCTTGTTGCCACTTTTCCAATCATGTTCCTTCCAAGTCCCTAACCATCCAGGCAAGCCATTGGCTACCACCTGTGAATCTACACAAACTCCTACCTCTTCTCATTTACTGTCTAGTGCATCTGGGTGTCCTGCTTGAAGTTCTGTTCTCTGGTAGGATTTCCCCTTACTACTATCCTTCAAGGATGTCCCAGAAAGGGGAGTATGTCTGTTGCAGCTGTCCACTTTTGGATGGTGCATCAATATCCTGCAGAAACATCCGCAAACTAAGCTTGAGTTTTCTCTTCCTCAGTCACTTGTCATACAAAATACACATACATATATGTTTGTGTATATATTTGTGTGTCATCTTCAATCTGATTTGCAAATAAATTGATGCAAAATAAAATAAAAATCATTTTGGTCAAGATGGATCATATGAGGTAGCTAAGCTAAAGCTAGTGCATAAATTAAAAATTGTGTATCATCAAAACCCTTAAATTTCAAAAAGTATAATAAGAATAGTATAATTTATCAGTAAGTGCCACGTAACTAATTTTCCTCTACCATTGGACTAGATGGTTTCCTTGGCTGAGCATCAGATAATATAGTCAGCTCACCAGACAAGTAGCTAGAGACCATTGCTACAAGCCTTACATGCTATCACTTTAAACACCAGAGAAACAACAGTAGATCAAATGCTTACCACATGAGAGGCATGTGAGAACTGAGACCTTAAGACAGAATCGAAAACTCACACTTCTCATTTCGTACTTAAAGAAAGAAATAAGAAGCCAACCAGCCAGTCAACCCAGGGTAGGGTTGATCTTCAAAGTTGATATTAAACGCTATGATAACAAAAACAATGGTTTATTGGACACCTATTCTCCTCTGGAAACACACTAAGTTCTGGGGATATATAGCTGTACATCTCTTGTCATTGTTGATATTCTACACTAAAGACAAAACACATATCTTCTCTCTTTTTTTTTTTTTTAATTTTTTTTTCAACGTTTATTTATTTTTGGGACAGAGAGAGACAGAGCATGAACGGGCGAGGGGCAGAGAGAGAGGGAGACACAGAATCGGAAACAGGCTCCAGGCTCTGAGCCATCAGCCCAGAGCCCGACGCGGGGCTCGAACTCACGGACCGTGAGATCGTGACCTGGCTGAAGTCGGACGCTTAACCGACTGCACCACCCAGGTGCCCCACATATCTTCTCTCTTAAGGGGCCTGCATTCTGAGAGAGATAAAAGATAATTACCAACAGTGTTTACTGAAATTCATAGAAACAGGACTCTCTCTCTTTCTCTTTCTTGCCACCTAAAAGTTACAGAAAAATCTATGGTTATTATTATAACTATTAAACAGACCATTGTGACTTAAACAGATCACTTAACCAATGTCCCCAAACTAGTATAAGGTAAAGGTGGGATTTCCGTTTGGGTCTAAATCTCATATTCTCAGCCACCAAATGAAGCTCTTACAGCAAGACTGCAAATGAATAGTTCAATTCCTCCTGAGTGAGAACCTTATGAGTTGACCCCTTTACCTTAGTTATCCACCCACAGCTTATGTGGTATAAACAATAAAAAGTGCTGCATTCAAATTCCAACTTCCGCATTGCCGGACTGTGTGATCTTGGCAAATTCACTTAACTTTGTTCATCCTCATTTGGTTACATAGTAAGTAGCTTATATTGTTGGCAAGTCCTGGATATTCAAGTGTTTTGTAATTTGAAAAGTTGAATCCAAATGTAAAACACTATCTGCATTTTTTTTTGTAATGTCACAAGAGGCTAAATGGAAGTTAAAAATAGTAAGTAACAATTTTGAAAATAAACCTCTGTATCAGTATTTTACCCGAGTTACCATCTGCATTACAAAACACAAAAGCAAAAGGAATCAACATAAAATTCAAGAAAACTGTTAATTCCTAAAAGAATTTGATGGGAGAGTTAAAAGGTCTCTATCTGAAAGGCAAGACGGTGAGTACCTATACAGACCCACTGAGTGGTGTTAGCCATGTCATTTAATTTCTTCAAGCCTCAATTTCCTCCTTTATAAAACTATTGGCTTGTGCTAAATAATCTTCAAGTGCCCTTACAGGCCTCATATTTTATCAGTTGAGACCTTGAGGATCCTCTAGCTGTGACCACCTCCTTCCACTTCATTCTGACCAGACTGGAGAATCTTACAAAATCTTTCACCCAATTGATCTGAGTGCATTTTAACCACAGAAACTCTAAAGATAGTATGCCTTTGGTCTGCTTTTCTGAACTGAATGACCTCTCTGCTTTGTAAAATGTATCTTTCGTTGACTTCAGTAGCAACCACTTAATCCCTGGAAATTAATCGAGGGAGTTTGAGTTTGCATTTCCTTGGTGTTATTGGTGTATGGAAAATCTTGTTACTTAAATCTCACTGTTGTGTGTTACATGGTAATTTTTGAGAGATCATCATAGCAATCTCCTATTTCTGTTAAGTCTCTCTGAAAATCCAAATGGGTTTATTTCTTAAATTGCTAATAACCTTACCCAGTCAGACAAATTATCAAGTATATGGACTACAGTTGAACACAAACTCATTTCATTTGATGAAGGCAAGAAAAATATAAAGATTTCCATTTTGAGAGTAAAACTGCCAGGGTGAATTACTTGGAATGCAGTTCAACGTGATGAAATGCCATAAATTATACTGAAAATTTCTTTGTGTAGGTATTCAGCTCTGTATGCTTTTATTGATAAAACAGCAATCCCTCCCCCCTCCCCCCCTTTTTACAAGGAGTAACAATTACATTTCCCTAGAAAAGAATTTGACTTTTATTAGCTGACTACAGCACTAGTACAAAAACTCTTATTGTCTTGCACTAATTTTAGCAGAAAAAATATCCCCCCCTAATAAGGTCAGCCTGGTACCCTCAGCATAATGTCACCTGCCTTGTGTGCTTTTGGTCTCTCCTGTAAGAGCAGTTCAAGAGAGCAAGTCGGCGCACTTAACTTAAAAGCAGGGACCAAGGTGAAAGAAAAGTATTCTCAGATACAACGTAACAAATGTACTGCTTCATAAAGATGCTTTTTCAAACAAAAGTCTGGCAGAGCTCAGGAATCAGAACAGAAGGTAATACAGAGTTCTACCAGGCTGCACTTGTAGCTCTTGAAGTATGCTGGATGATTCCCCACACGCTTGTCCCCAACTGGGCATGCGTTTTGGCAGTCAGTCTTCTGCTTAGATTCTGCCATTTGATTTTCAAGAACTTGCTAGAATATACAAAAGTTTAAAAAAAAAAAAAAAGCAAGGTTTTTACATTCCATATCTTTGAGCAGAGTTTTCAATAGCGACCAGCTGCATTCCAAAGAGACCTGTTTGAAAGCTTGGACCAAACCTCTGCAAGTCGGAGAGGAAAGGGCCTCATTCCCCGTGCATTAGTCACTCTGTAAAAGATTAATCCTAATAAGCTACTTTCTACAGGCAGGCACACCCAGGCTTTGCATTACATACCTATGATTTCTCAATATTTAGGCCAAAGTGTGTACACTCAGATGCTGATAGATATCGTCTTTCCAGAAACCATTAACCACAGTATTAACTGTAATAACTTAGTGAGGTTAAGGAATGAGGCCAAGCAGGGGGTTGTTTCGAGTTGCCGGGGAAGCGCTTGCTCAACGCAGTGTAAAAGAACACACGGATGGAACTTATGTTTCTAAAAACACAGCCTGAAGAAAACCTAGTCCAGTATCTCTTTGTTTCATCTCTTCCACACCGCCATCCCTTCCTCTGTGTCTTTGCTAGGTCAGTTTTCAGCAGGTAGTGCTGCTTGCTTAATTGATTTCATCAGTTAATGGCAGCCACCGTGATGGAGTTTGGAGTTTTATACTCCAGAAATCAGCATGGAGACAGAACTTCCCGATACCTTTGCCAGACCCTGGGAGGACAACCACACACAGGGCTGCTAAGCTGACCTGAGCCATTGCTGCAGTTCACTACCTTTGCGCCATGACACCGCCCCACACTGGCCCGCTGCTGGGGAGCTGGTGGACAGGCCTGTGGCTGTGACTACATTGCTAGGAGTTCAGGGTTGATGCCTAGCCATCCTTATTCCAGTGCAATTCTTAAATTAAATTTCATTTATATTCCATGACTGCTTTGCCTTATGAAAAGGGTTTTCTTAATCTTATTTTTCTCACCTATCTCTTGGGACTTTCATGACTACTGAGATTGAGAAGACAAAAAGGTAAAGAAACCGAAAGAGATTAAAAAAAATCGAGATAAAACAAAGAGGTATGTGAAGCAGAGAGAAGCATAAATCTAGTGGAGGATTAGATAGGAAATTGAGCTTAATGAATTTAAGAATAAATGTTAATTTTACTGAGCCGTGTGTGTGTGTGTGTGTGTGTGTGTGTGTGTGTACACGACTCTATGTATGTCACAGTGCTCGGTGATGCGTATTTATCAAGCAGATTGTGACGCAGTCTCTCACCTTCAAAGGCTTACCTTTCAGTGGGGGAAACAGGTCAATAATATTTGCTAACATTATTTTTTGTCATTTGTGCCAAGTTTTAAGCAAAACACATGGTAGGCTGTATCACTTTTGATCCTCCGTATACTATACGATTAGGTACTGTTAATATTCTCATTGTGTAGATTAGGAATCTAAGGCTCAGAAAAATTAAGTAACCTTGCCTAAAATTATACAAGTGATAAAGAGGCAATCTGGGAATCAAGCACAGATCTCCTAAACTCAGGGATCATGTTCTCTAGCATTATGATATAGTGGCTCACCAAGGATACAATGAAGAATAATAGAAGCAGACTGGAATAAAGGCTAAGAAGGAGGTAGGAAAGAGCTGTTTGAGAGAACAAAGGAAGGAATACTTAATTTTAAATGGCTTCATTAGAAAGGTACTGTTGATCTGTGACTGTGTCAGTGGCTTCAAGATCTGTGACTGAATGTCAGTTTAAAGTGTTTGGGTATTGTTTCAGGACCTGAGGTGCCCTCTCCCCTTTCCGATTCAGGGTAAAAACTTCAGGCTCTGTGACCATAATACCCAGCACACTTTCTTTTGTGGAAAGTAGCAGAGCAATAGATGTGTACTTGCACCTGAGGTGAACAGCCTGTAAAATCAAAGAACAGAAACCAACAGAATGTGGCGTTGGGACCACAAGAATTTGCAGAGGCAGCAGGAGCAGCCAGTTTCTGTGCACACAGCCTTCCTTTCTCCGTGAGAATGTAAATTCTATGAGGTCTGGGACGTTCCTTACCCTGCACGTTGCCACCATGTCAGCCACTAACATGGTGCCCTGCGAATGTAACCAGATAAGTTAATGAGTTTAAGCAACGTTAGCATGGGCCTCATCACGGGTTCTACCAGGTAACATTACCCTATCTTTGCTCACCACTCCGTCTTACATCTCTGACCTTCCTGCTGAGTTTATGTTTCTTTGATTGGAAATATGTTCTTCAGTAGTCAGCACTTCACTGAGATTCTACTTGTGATAAACTCAGGTTTTTTATAGACAATATTCTACTTTACCCCCATTCTTGAATAATAGTTAATTAATCATATATGTAATAGACTGGTTCCACATTTCATGTTTGACTGCTGGTCCTTTTCGAGTCTCATCACTTGCCCATCTCCTTCTGCCACTCCTCTGGGAAAACTGATAATAAGAAAGCCTGGGTGACGGGGCGCCTGGGTGGCTCAGTCGGTTGAGCGTCCAACTTTGACTCAGGTCATGATCTCACAGTTTGTGGGTTTGGGCCCCTGGTCAGGTTCTGTGGTGACAGCTCAGAGCCTGGAGCCTGCTTCGGATTCTGTGTCTCCCTCTCTCTCTCTCTGCCCCTCCCTCACTTGCACTCTGTCTCTCTCTGTCTCTCAAAAATGAATAAACATTATTATTTTTTTTTAAGAAAACCTGAGTGAGGGGTTCCTGGGTTGCTCAATCGGTTAAGCGTCCAACTTCACTCAGCTCAGGTCATGACCTCGCAGTTTGTGAGTTCAAGCCCCACATCAGGCTCTGTGCTGACAGCTCAGGGCCTGGAGCCTGCTTCAGGATTCTGTGTCTCCCTCTCTTGCTGCCCCTCTCCCAAACATGCTCTGTCTCTCTCTCTCTCAAAAAAGAATAAACATTAAAAAAAATTTTTAAAAAGAAACCCTGGGTGCTCCCTCTTTCAGAGTTAATAGGAAATTCAAATCATACAAAAATGGTCCACATGAGAAATTCTTAACCCCTATACTGCTCCTAACTTCACCATCAACCTCAAGCCATTTGCCCCTCTCTGCCGTCAAACCATACATCGGACCTACTTGGGAACCTGCTCTGTTCTCCCCAGAAAGCTTCATCGTGAATGTGAAAAACCTTTCCATATCCTCATCCACACAGATGTGTGGCATTATTAGTTTCGACATCTGAACCATGTTTTGGGCAAGGGTGGATCCATTCTGTCTTTGAGGGGTGACCACAGCAATTGGCACAGTGAGCAAGGTATCTAGGCAGTGACTTCGTGTCTTGCTTTGCCTCACTAAATGACACTGCTGCCTGCTGACTGGTATGTTCCTTTAGCTGTGTTGGTACCTCCTGGAAAGTTTGTGCCTAGAACTGTGCTTCTTCATACTGCATTTGCTGAGTCCCAGTAAACCCAAGTGGAAAGCTTTGATAATTGGCATTTAAGGACAGGGCCTTACGGATTGAGGCCCTCTTTAAAGGGGCCCTGGGTTGTGTGCCCATCTGTATGTCTCAAGATTGAACGTTTTTTCTTGATTCCAGCCATGGAATCAAGCCATAAGCCGTGACTGATGCTAGTACAATGGCAACAACTCTTACTTTGTGACCCGTGGTTTTGACTCTGGTGTTGGTTCCCATCCTGCAGAGCTCTCAGGAGAAAGACAGATACCCTGTACACCATATAGATCCATTGGGTGGTCAGTCATACGGAGGCAGAACACTTACCATATGGCATGCTGATGTCCGTGCACCTACAAGCAGATTTCTCACTGGGACCCAACAAAATGCCTTTGCTGCTGCTGCTAACTGTGCCTCTGTCACCTAAAACATATCTTGGTACTCAGGATTATAGGGCTAATGACCACAGCAGGCCTGTGGCACAGCTAAGTCATTAATTCAACCATTGCCATGAGGTAGGACCTTAACCCTGATGATACTAACATGAAACTCAAAGGGGAAGAAGTATAAATATAAGCAAGGTAGAGAGGACCTCCTTTAACTAATTAAGTAACTGCAAAAGCAAGCAAACAAACAAACAAAACCCTGAATTTTAAAAACCCTGAATATAGGGTAAGAGAAACAAAAAATGAACACAAGGTCCATAAATTGACCCAATTGGAAACCCAAATTTACTAAAATAAATTACACTACAAAAAAGACATCATTGATTGGTTTTTGTGCCTCTATAACATAGGTTCTGAATTTAACATCCACTGAGATAATATCAATGGGGAAACTTCATGGCCTTAATCAATACTGGGGCTCAAATTACAGTTATACTTGGACATTCCACTAAATTCAAACAAGATATCACCTGTAATCTTAGGGGAGTTGTTGAACATAATGTAAAGCACAGAGATATAAAATGTATCTTAACCACTGGAACTATTGTCTTGCTTAAATTTCCCATAGCCATATTACCCAATGCCCTAAAATACCCCATAATGGGCACAAATAATCTGCCCCAGTGATAAGTAAATTAAAATTAAATTCTTTGGGAAGTACAATTGACTTAGGAAAAAGATCTGACAGACATTTTCACCTCCCTGTCCCAAGTTAGAATAGTCAATATGCCCATTAAAAAGTAAAATGAGGCTTTTAAGGATTGAACCCTATTTTAGAAAAGGGCAATTATCTCTACTGTTACTTTATTTCAAAATCCAAACTGGTCTGTTTTTAACCTGGAAGGAATGAATGGCATCTCATGATGGATTACTACAACCATAACACTGTGGTCCTCATATACAAAAAGTTTAAACCATGAAAACTCTGGATCATGCAAGGAAATGCTCACCTCAGCCCCTGACTGTGTAACCATCACAAGAGGGTCTCCATTCCATATGCTCTCAAGCTATTTTCAGAACTGCTTTGGAATCTGTTCTCTCCATAAAGCCTCATTCTGTGATTAATAAAACTTTTCATATCTTATTAGTGTTTGTGTGGCACCATCAGTCATGATATTTGAGCTGAATTTTGACTGGAGACTGCATCCTTATCTTCAGGGTGATCACACAGCATGGTTTCAGTTGATGACTATGTGGGTTCAACATACTGACATCACTCTTTTGATTGCCAGTATTGTCATTAATAATTTTGCTGACAGTATATTTTTATTCTTTCAAAGGTGTTCTTTCTTTTCTTTGGATACTTTTAGAAACTTTTTAAAAATTTGAGGTTCGGGAGTTTCAGTATGATATGTCTAGGTGCAGATTTCAGATTATGTGTACTGCTTGAATCTGGTAATTCATAATTATATAAATTTGGAACAAGTCATATAAATTTGGAACAATTTCTCAATTATCATTTCAATATTGTCTCTTCTCCATTCTTCCTGTTCTCTTCTTTTTGGCTTCTTCAGAATATGTATTTGACTTTTTTTTATTTGATCCTCTATGTCTCTTAAACTTTCTTCCATTGTATCCTTCTCTTTATCTTTCTATGCTATATCATAAGAATATTTCCAGAGATCTGTCTTCTTGTTTCCTAATTCTCTCTTTAGCTAGATCTAATCTTATGTTTAAATAGATCATTAGTTTTATATGGCTGTATTTAAAATTTTTACATGTTCTATTTCCACTATTTCAATAGTTGACTAGTCTTTTTTATAGTATCTTATTCCTATATCATGGTATCATTGTCTTTCAAAGTAGTTATTTTAAAAGTAATTCTTTTAGAGTATTTAAACTTCTTATGTGAGAGGAGGTGTGAGTTGATTTTGAATAAAGATTTATCTGTGAGAATTATATTCAAACTCTTGGGGGGTGTCTATCCTTTCATTGTGTGTGTGTGTGTGTGTGTGTGTGTGTGTGTGTGTGTGTGTGTGTTTGCTTGTACACATCATCCCAGCGTGGGCCCATGATATGTAATTTCTTAGTTTGGGGGTTCTTGCTCATACTGATTGGAAATCATACCTGCCTAGAAGAAAGCACAAGATTATAAAGATTATAAATTCTCAAGTATGCAATTCCCTCCCGGCTACTTAGAGCTCATGTTTATACAGAAAAGAATCCTTTTTTCCTACATAGGTGGGCAGTTTTCTTAAATTTAGCTTTTGTTTCAGATTTAGAAATAGGGTCTCAGTTGCTACTCTCTCCCTTACTATGGCTTCTATACTTTGCCTCTTATTCCTTGGTTCCTGAACCTGGTAACCTCTTCCTACAAGCACTGAAGTATCAGTGCCTACTCATGGCACTGCTTGTCAACCAATTTCCTATATATTTTTGAACGATGGGGTTTTCCCTGACATTCCTGTGATCTGGCCTATGCATTTAAAAGGATGTATGTTATATATCTGTTTCTCTAAAATTTCTAGGTGTTTCAGTGCTGGGAGAGTTTTCAAGCTATCTGGTTTGTCATTGCTTAGAAATGGAAGTCATCAAAAAAACATTCCTTTCTTCCATTCTCTAGTATGTACCTGGTGTACTTTGAAACTGGAAGGCACTAGAATGTGGAACATGTCAAATTTCACAGGTGTAGGTGTCTGGGTGCTTTTGGAGTAAAGGAGTGGTATTTCTACGCATTATCCTAGACTCTTTATGGAACAAGTTTCTCTGATGCAAGATGGAAAGTAGCTATGTTGTGTTGGTATATGTGCATACTTATCATAAATGCATATTTATTTGTGTACTTCAATGGATACATATATAGCCATAGATATTTTACTTTGGAAATCACTGCTTGTCAGCTTCTGATTCTGTCTTACCCAGCTGTGTTTCTTAATTACTTCTCCTGAGGGGTGACACTCACCAGAGTTCCCAAAGCCATCAATATTTTTTTTTTCTCACAACCCACGTGCAGTGGAATCTAATCACCTCAGCCCTAACCACTGTACTCTTACATTCTGTGTGCTACTAATTATATCAAAGGCCCAGTGCACCTGCAATGACCATTGAGCTCCTGAGTCTTATCCTCATGTGCCCAAAGTTCCTTGACTCAGATTTTGTTTCATTTCATTTTCTTTTCTGCCACTGTCTTGAAAATTCCTTTTCTGGGAAACCCTATGCCTGAATCTGATTCTGTTCCACTTTATTCTGGCAAGCGTCTTGCCTTGAGAACAAAATACCTGCCCTCAGTTGCTGTTATGATGATGGAGGTACTACAACCATCATCATCATCAAACCTCTTGAAGGATTCTTCCAAGTATAGTTCACCTTGGATTCTCTACCCACTTTAGTTTCTAATTGACCTGAAGCCCTGGGGTCTCCTCTTGGGAAACAGAGTATGAAATATTTTCTAAGTTTCTAAGTTGTCTAGCCATGTTCCTTGGACACCACATCTTGCAAATCTTTTCCCTATTCATGAGAGGTATCATTAATCTTTATAACCAAGTTTCCAGAGAAGTTATCCAGTGCTTGTATAAAGCAAATAAAAATGTAATCCCTGAGAGTGATTAACTATATATTTATACATATTCTCTTCATTTTATAAACAGAACATATAAACAGAAGATGCACTGCCAAAGTATTCATCTGGGCTAATAATTTTGATATTTATTTGCAGGTTTGCCTTCGCTATCAATCCTCAAAGTAGAAATAAGACCTCTTTCTCTCTGAATTTTTATTTTTATAAGATGATTGTGCCTTCAATGGCTGCTCTTATTATGAGCATTCAATTCCTATTCTCCCAACAAGTAACTTAAAGTCATGATACAAACTGTACCATAAAAACTGGCCACTTGAAACGTAGAACCTCAATGCAGATATTCTCAATATTTTAGTAATGAAACAAAACTCTTATTTTAGTTCTCAATGAATGTGGGGGAGAAAGAGAACTCATAAAATTAGTGGGTGAGGGAATAGAACCAATTAGAACAAGAACATGGTGCCAACAAGGGTTTTCAGAGAATGAGGGATGAGCTTTGAGAGAACACAGGGATGGGGACAAAATGGCAAGGAAATGCGGAAGGAGCTATTCAAAGAAAGAGAAGAAACAGTCTACAGAGAAGGCCGGAAAAGATTGGGAGACGTTTTCAATTACCAAGACAAAGGAACCGGGCAAACACTTCTCAAAGGGTAGAAAAGAACAAAGACCCTACTGCAAGAAAGAGTGGTTCCCCCCATTTTTTTTCCAGGGTGGGGGGTGGTGTTTGGAGGTAGAATTTGGTGGAGTCTTCCGGCAGACATTTATTCAACTGAATCTTGTAAAATTTATTTCTGGAATTTAGAATTGGAAAGTTGGATGTAACAGAATATTTAAGTAAAAAAAAAAAAAAACTATGTAAAATATACCAATAGCAAAAATATGAAGTCTTATATAACTTTTAAAACATTAATCTTATTTTTCCCCAGGAAATGATTATAATTCCATCCATAACCATACGAAAGATTAATTTGAAATTTAAAAAACCTTCACATGCTCAAATTATTCTTAATAATCAGGAGGTAGAATGTGTTTTGTGGGAGTCAGAATTAAAAATAAAGTATATAAAAGGATGCCATGAAGTAAAAAAGCAGCTGAGGTCTATTTTTTTTTTAAGTCTTAATATCTACTAAGCAGCCCACATAAAAGAACCATGTATCTTAACATATTTGTCATATTCAAACATAGTAGTCATATTCAATGCATTTTAAAATACCACCATATATATACTTCATAAATGTAATTCAGAAAAACTTTGCTAATTTTCACTTCCCTAATCTGCAAACCCCCAGTTCTCACAAAGAACCCCCCAGTCTCCCCTCACTTCTCAGCAAAGATTTAATAGCTGAGAGCTCTATCGTGTTCTCGTATTACTGAGACTTCATTATTTTTATATGCCACACGACGGGACACTTACTAATATACTATTAAGTATTATCATAAATAATTAAAATGCAACTACACTTGACAAAATGAAAGAACAGAGTGTATTCTGTGTTGCAGTCAACTTGTGTGTGTGTTGGCCAGAGCGAGCTAAGCACATATTTTAAAAATAGAAAATCAATTACTAAGAGCTGCCTCCATTGGACTGCAATGGGCCTACCTCTCATTAGTGTGAGTTAGTGAGGTCTCGTTCTGGCTCCTACCTGTCAATTAAATCACAGAGTCATTATAGCATTATCACTGTTAAACTGAAAAAAATTAAAGTACCAATAAAACTTTGTCTTTGTGCCAGCATTTTCCACATGGCCGTTGCTTTCCATTCCTTGTTGATTTGGTATGTACAGGTCTTTTGCCGTTCCTCCCTTGCCTCTCACACTCCGAGGCAAGAATTTACTGTCCTATTAATTGGTCAACATAGATTTAGAAGCACACACCATGTGGTCAGCACTACACGGACAATGCTCAGGATATAGAAGTGTAAGTAATAAATAGTCTGCCTTCAAGGAGTTTACAATATAATTTTGGAAATAAGATTAGCATATTAAAAAAAAAAAAAAGAAAAAGAGTGGCCTGCATCAGAACATGTACAATTAAGTTTTAAACCGTGTGGTCTTCACCACTGGAGCTACATACATGTTAGAGGACACTGAATCCAGAAAAACTTCCCTGATTCCATGAGCCTGAATTAAGTGTTGGTAATTTGTTCTCTGTTAACAGCCTGCATTTGCTGTGTCAGAAGTTGCCCATTTACGTGGCAATAATGGAATCCATGTAACGTCATGTAACATCTCTCACCAGCCCGCAAGCGCCTTGAGGACAGAGGCTGGATCTTGTTTGCAGCATTGTTTCCGCCCACAGGAAGTTGTGGGGAGCACAGGGCCAGATGGAATTGGAGACATAGGTGCGGCTGCCCGCAGGGCCGCTAGGGGCCTTGCTGCTGTTTGGCCCACAGCCTCCAGTAACTGGGAAGCCAGCTAAGGCTTTGCAGCCGCCAAAATGGCAGGAGCGAATTCAGGTTTTGAAAAGAGTCCTCCATCCACAGTGTATGGAAGAGGGGATACAAATGAACGCGGGGAGCTCAGATAATTTGAAATAAACATTTAGTTAAGTAAGGAGGGGCGGCCAAAATTAACATGTGTTTGTGGTGTGATTTACCCAAATTTGGGTAATAGCCAGGTTTTCTTGGCCAGTAACGTGGAAGTGCGGTTATTGCTCTGTTATTATAAATCAGCTCATTATTTCTGAAGGTAAACAACTTACATTACATTACTATCACTTTCGATAATCTTTGATAGTCTAACATATAAATGTTAGAAGTTGGTTATGGATATTGAAGTAAATTCAAGGTGATCCAGAAACAGTCTCAGCACGTTTTACTTGATCTCCTAGCAGGTGGCTTGCTGAGATCCTCCAAATGGAATATTTTGTCTTCTAAGTCTACCATTAGTTGCTAATCTTACTGGGTGTGCAGTCCAAATGGCCACATCTTAAGTAAAAGTTTGCTGTCCCCTTTGTTGGGGAATATGAAAATTTCCAGTCAATGTGCAAGAAAAGAAAATTAGCGTGAGCCTTTAGGACTCCCTTGGTAAACTGGGATTACTTTGGGTTTCCAGATGTGGCTCTGGTCTGGGAGTAGAGTTCGGGGGTGGGGAGCATGAAGTTTTCACAGGCTGTAGCTAATTCCACCTGATCCACAGGACAATTGTTTTCTCCTCATGTTACTCTCCTTCCTTTAAGCCTTTCAATAGCTCTCCATTGCTCTTTGGATCACTTCCAAAGCTTTAATAAGGTCTGCCAAGCCCTGCATGGACGGGCTGCCTTCTACTAACCATGCCAGCTTCATTTCACACCTTTCCCTCCAGGTGTTCAGGTACACAGGTCTTCAAGCTCCTTCAATGGGCCCTTCTTCCTTCCACAAAGGATGCGTGATCTCTTTCCATACGTTGCCTGGAATGTTCTCTACCCCATTCCAATCCCCACCTCCAACTTTCGCTGTATAATTGATTCCCAGAGTTTCTTTAAATCTTTGCTCATTGGTTACTTTTTCAGGCAAGGCTCCTCTGACGTCCTCCTCCCACTCCCTCCACCTCAGACTAGGCAAAACTGGCTCATTTTATGCCCGCAAAACACTTCACATTGTTCGCAGCACTTACACTTGTATTTTTAATTTATTTGTATCATGATTTGATGGATGCCTCCCCGTCATCAAACTGTGAGCTCTGTGAGGATAGTAGGCATGTCAGTATTTGTACAACATCATATCCATGGAGGTTAACACAGTCCCCGACACAGACTAGAAGCTCAATAAATAAATATTTTTGAGTAAACGACTAAGTGATTGAGTACCTAATTCTAATAATATGTTCCTGTACTTTTTCTCCTTCTCTGTGATCTCATAACCATCTGTTGGAACTTGGGTTTTTCTCTGTATCTCACCTTGGGTCACCCACTCTATATGTGCAATGGTACCTGCTCCCATTGTCTTAGACAGTGGACATGAGAGCATGGTACCCACCCCGGCAGAGGCTTACTTCCAGGAAGTCCAGTATAAATCCACAGCAGGAACATTAAGGTCCCCCATTGTGTTCTCTTGCAGCTGAGAAGAGACAATAAAACAAAAATGTAAAAGGGCCAAGAAGCCTTAAAGAGATCTGTATGTACTAGACCTTTTGGCTTATCCTCTGCCATTTAAAAGGGGTGCTCTGGACATTATGAGCCTATATATTTTATTTTTCTAGATAAGGTAAGATTTAAAGAGAGTTGGCCTCAAGTAAAAAAATAGGAACTGCACTAAAAACCATGGATAATTAGACTATCATAAATTCACTTAAAAGTTCATCTTTCAGGCTCTACCAGTGGGATTTCTAGAAACATAAATAGCCTGCTGCACGTTCCTTGTAACTTTGAAGAAACACGATTTGTTTCCCTCCTTTCCTGTAGTGCATATGTGGTAATCCTACCATCCCCATAAAGAGAAATTACTGAAGGGCAATTATAACCTTTGCCTAATTTTGTATTCCTTTAATTTCATTCTTGCTATTCTTTGCATGGAAGCGACTGTTGTGGCAGGGGAGACAGAAGGATGTGGGGCAGACGGTCACTGGGAAATGGAGAAAGGCAAGAGGTCGTGATGAAGTAGGAACAATGTCACGATTTGTCTCACTGTTGGTTCTGTGGGCCAGAGTTCCCGCAATTTGCTCTGGCTTCTGGTAGTCACAGGCACAGCCCTGGAAGGCGCGACCGAGGGGTCCCTGTGGGAACGGACAGGGATTGACTCCAGCAGCATCAGCTGTAGGAATGCACACATGCTCTCAGGGGTGGAAGCAGGAAAGCCAGCCAGGGGCCTTCTGGGAGACTTGTTTTTAGACCTCTTTAAAGTTGCAGTAAAACGGCAGAAAGTAGTTTTGAATCCTCTTTTGAACAATTTTATTGTCTGCTCCCTTTGCCACAAGGGGGGTAATGTTGATAAACTGCTAAATAATCAACTTTTGTATATTTCATTTGAAAACTTTAAAATTTTAAATACTCACTTTATGGGCTTGGTAAAGCATGACAGGGACTCAGTGCAGGCCTCCCCGCACTCTTCTGGTGGGTGGATTAGAGATGCTTGGTTTAATAGCACGCTAAGGGATTGCCACTGGCCTGAATCCCACCCCCAGTCCATGACTCACTGATTGGAGAGGGTTACTATGTCTGGGAAGCAAGTTTCACATATTTCCAGGGAAGAGGCTAGGCCCAAGATAGAAGTGGAATCTAGTCTTCCAGCGTTGATTGGGGGAATACATCATATTTATTGGGAAAGAACCACATAGATGGAAGCGGATCCCAGATTGGGGTGGGAGGAACCCAACAACATCACTATTTAATGCTTTGGAATATTCATGTATATTTTGAAGAGAGGGATCGGGTCTTATTCATCTTTGTATCTCCGATGTTTTGTGCAGTGCTTGGCACGTAGTAGGTGTTCAATAAATATGTGAATGAAAAGCAAACTGAGTAAGCCTAAAATACAATTGGCTTCTATATTACTTTCCTAGGATTACTGTGAGGAATTGTAAAAAAGTATGTGACTCGAACAACAGAAATTTATTGCCTCACCATTCTGGAGGCTAGAAGTCTGAAATCAAGATGTCCGCAGTTTTCATGCCCTCTCTGAAGGCAAGAGGGAAGATCTGTTCCAAGCGTCTCCTCTGGCTTCCTGGTAGTTCCCTGATTTGTGACAGCGTAATACCAACTTTTACATGGCGTCTTCCCAGTGTACATGTCAGTTTCCAAGTTTCTCCTTTTGACAATGACCCCAGCCATATTAGATGAGATGTCCACCCTATGCCAGTATGACTTCATCTTAATTTAGCGAATTACATCTGCAACGACTCTGTTTCCAAACAAGATCACATTCTAACATATTGGAGGGTGGAATTTCAACATTTGAATTTGGGGGGTGGTGACACAATTCAACCCACTACATTTCATTGTGCAATGATTACACTTGAATTTGAATTTATCATTCAAATATTCAAAGAGCACTGGTTGGTTAGGTGCTTTCCTGGATGTCAAGAGATGTGTGTTATGGACTCAACTCAGTCATCAACCACTGTGTTAACACAAACAAGAATTTCATTTGGGTTAATAATGAGGCTGGGATATAAGATCTTTCAGGTGCTTTTTAGCTCAAACGCTCTATGATTTTCTTAGCCATCCACTTGAAACACATCTCTTTTGTTTGTTCGTTTGCTTTTTGTTTTGTTTTGTTTTTTCGAGATAGAGAGAGAGAGAGAGAGAGAGAGAGAGAGAGAGAGAGAGAGGGGCACGCTCCTAAGCAGGCTCCACATCCTGCATGGAGCCCAATGTGGGGCTCGATCCCATGACTCTGGGATTATTACCTGAGCTGAAATCAAGAGTTGGACGCTCAACTTACCACCCAGGTGCCCTGAAACATACCTCTTATATGGCTTTTTCTTAGTGCTTTTTACATATTGCTGAACATTTATTATTTTTTTAAATTTTAATGTTTATTTTTGAAGGAGAGAGAGACAGAGCACAAGTGGGGCAGGGGCAGAGAGAGAGGGAGACACAGAATCTGAGGCAGGTTCCAGGCTCTGAGCCATCAGCACAGAGCCTGATGTGGGGCTCAAACCCACAAACTGTGAGATCATGACCTGAGCCAAAGTCAGACACTTAACCGACTGGGCCACCCAGGCACCCCTATTGCTGCACATTTAAATTGAACTTTCAGAATTCTATTGCAATTGAGTCCAGCAATATTTCTCTAAAGAATCCAAGAGTTTGGTCCTCCTGTTTCAAAGAACCCAATGTCCAGAGTTCATGAAGTCAGGGACCATATCTGTTTCTCTTACTTCTGAATTATAATAGCTAACATATGGCCTGGCACTCAATAATAGTAAATACTCAATAAATATGTGTTGGATAAACATTGAATGAATGAATGTACTTATTGCAAAATTATTTCCATAAAACTTGGTAGTCATGTTCATATATGTTGAAACCTTTCTTCCTCACTGTTCATATTTACCTATAACTACCAATCCCAATGTATCTTAGAACTTAAAAATCTCGTGTTGAGTGTCCAGAAATCAATGGCTGTCTAGAGATAAAATCGTTTCAAGGTATCTAAGGGATTATATGAAATATTTGGAGCATTTTGAAGAAATTAAGATACGAGAAATAGTCATTGTATGAAAAACAGCAGGAAATGGCATTTGTAAATATCCTACAGTGCAATCTGGCAGAGGAAATCAGCACCTCTCCATGGACTTTTCTTAATAAATCTTACAGTCTATATTTCTGTATATATTTTAGGTTATTTTAGGTGATGGGAGACCCAGGTATACATGAAAGACAGAGCATAGTAGGAAGCTGAGAATATAGGAAGCATTAGTTTCTGCGTTACCTCGATGTTTGCGTACAATGGATCACATATGGTACTCAACAGGGGGTACATGGAAAGAGTCAAGAAGAGTTTACTCTGTGCATAGTAAAAACTATAAGAATTTTCTTGAGTTATTATTATCTAAATCCCCAAAACAGTTGGTCTCTTATACCATTTTCAGGGCTTTAACACTATTTCTTTATTTTCAAGGCCTCAGATTTAAACTCGTCCGAGAAAAATGGAAGAAGCATTATTTCCGAAGTCGCTGTGTGGCTAAGCCAAGAGTCCTCTGTACTACCCAGTCAATCCCACCAACAACAAGATTTACAAAGGAGGACATAACCTGCTAAGAGCAATAAATAGCAAAATTTATGATGTAACTAAATTCTAAAAACATTTTAATAATTGGAGGGAGAATTTTAAGTTAGAGGAATCGAGTCTAAGGAGTACTTCATTCCTCCATTTCCACCTAACCCAAGCAACCCCCTGCTAGTCAAACTGCAACACGCCATTAACCTGGAATGGGGAAACTATTTGAAAAATCATACAGGGTACAGAGGTGCCTTCGTCTTCCTGAACAGTAAATGGAACAGGACTCTTCCAATGACAACGCTAGAAAATTATATCTAGTTTAATTTTTCTCCGACATCCTGGTTTCATTTATGAGACTGTTCAGTTCTCCAGGGCTGCAGTCAAAACCAGGAAAGCCTTTCTGCCAAAGAAGAAAAGGTTTCCATTTGACAGAAATACTGTTCAGAGTGATTGATTTAAAAGTGCTGAACTCATATTCAGAGTCTGAAATCCAGGAACCGCCAGCTGGGCTGGGATTCAGAATTACAAGGATGGAGTGAGTTTCTGAGTTGTGATGCATTAAGCAGTGGGGGCAATTGCTTTCCTCACCTATCTCACAAGGGATGGAGGAAGGGAAACCTTTAAGAATTAAGAAAGAAATCTTAGAACTGTTGAGTTACTGTGTCTTGCTCTGCTAGAGGCAGAATCACGGTTTGCATTTAGTAGGCAAACTTTGGTGAGGAATTTAATACATCTTTGGGTAACTATGAATTGTCTGAAAGGAGAGTTGGAGAAGACAACATAAATAATAGAGGAAAACCAGATAACTAGTTTTACTAAAGCTGGACTTTAGTAAATATGTGGGTGTTGGAGAGCATAATGGACCTGTTTAAAACAAGCAAAGCATTTCCAGGGTGTGAACTAAAAGGAGTTGGTCTACTGGAAAAAATATCTTTTGAAAATCTGCAAGAAATAGTAAGCACGAACAATGGCGCTAGGGGATTAAGACATATAACGTTAACTTACTCTTTTAATTTGTGTACTGTGGTTTTTAACAGATGGATTTATCAGTGGTTTGCTGTTTCTTCTTCTTTTTTCCCTAACGCATGCTGAGCTATTTCCTTGCATGCCATTTTAAAATAAAAATATTTTTAAAGGGGACACCATGTTAAGGAAGATGTATAAATAAGACAAGTGCTAATTACAGTGTCTAAAAAGAATGCCTTTGCCCTGTAAATCGTGGCACAACTGCTTACACAGGGAATGAGGGAGCTCCATGCTGGGGCTGCACTTTCTTTCCATCAAGTCACGGAGCATAAATCTGGGCAATAAATGATCAGAAGGTACTGTACTGTGTAACTTGTACAATGTTCATAAAAGAAATTAATGAACAAATAAATATTCTCTGATGGACGAGCTGGCAAAAATATATCTCACGAAAATGCCTTCCCCTTTGGTTGGGGGAGAAAGGCATGGAAGTGACATCTCTTTGAACAGTGTGCCTGGTCTCAAAGAGATTAATGCTCAGAAAGTAATCTTAATGGCAGCATCTGAGAGCCCAGACATAGGCCAAACCCCTGTGGCTGTCAGTAGGGGATCTGCCTGTGGCAAGGAGGCAGGATCAAGCTATTCTCGCACCTTCTGCTCACCAAACCACCAACCTACGTGGAATTCTCAGAGACCTAAATATTGATTTGCAACCACACAGAAAAGTTTGTGTGTCTTCATTCTTGAGTAGAAGGAACTCTACAAGCTTGGAAATCTGCAAATAAACAAACAAACAACTTTTCTTGAACAAGTACTCAAAGAATGATAATGTCAATTTCTGTCCTCTGAGTTTTGGTTGGATAGTATAGAAGTGCTCTGAGTCAGTTTCGCTGAGCTGCCTTTACAGTGAATACCACCAAAAATGCCACTCTCATGATCACCATTGCTTGGGCAGGCATACATGATGGCTCCATATTGCCTGTGACAGTGAGCCTAAATTCTGTGGTGTGGCCTTTAAGGTCCTGATCAATAGGGCTCTGTTTCCTGTTCACGAACGTGAGCCACGACTTCCAAAGAGAAGTATTCTACTTTTTCCTTGCTTTCTGTGTCACCACTGGCTTCTCCTACCCTCATTCTTGGTTTCTTGTCCAAAGTTTCGTGCATATCACTTCTTCCTTGGCCTTGTATTCACCCGCCTCTCCAAGAATGCATTCCCAGCCCACTCTGCAAGGCACACATTAGGCCCCCATTTCTCTGAGAAACTTTCTCAATGGCTCCATCGCATGACTTCTCTATTCTTTAAATTTTTGGTTTTAGAACTTGATAGCACACTGAATAAATTTTCTTGTAATTGCTTCACGTCTGTTCATATTACCTTCCAAAGTAGGCCTAAGCCTTTTGAGGTCAGAGACGCTTTTATACAAGGCCGTGGCATTTCATATGAATATTGAAAGTGGTCGACTGGAAATAGTGCAACTGAAATATTGACACTCCTCACTTGATGCACAAAACTCAAAATAGTTTAAAAATGAATTTATAATTTAGAAAATTGCCAAGAATTTTTATAATTTCAAAGTTTTATGCTTTCGCCCTTTATGCTTTTTGCCCCTCTCTTCAGCTGCTAAACAGAAATACTCTCCTTCTGTTAGTGTCATTTGAGCCATGCTTCTGTTGATCCAAAATAAAATTTTAGTAAGTTTTTTGGTAACTATTCTGTGGTTATCGTAATTTTGATATAATTATAATTTTTAAATTACACTCTATTAAAAGTGAATCCAATCATTTGTCAGCATTAATGCTTAATAATTTGTACTAAAGACTGTGTGCCAAATAACCTAAATGGAAATTAGATTGTTAAGAAAATACTAAGAAAGCCAAATTGCCACCATGATATGCTGTGAATCATTTAGGACAAAGTCCCCTGTGAAATTCTAGAGGTAGTATGGTACCTCCCCCCACCCCCAAATCAACATTAAAGCAAATACATTTTAGAATTCTCGAAAACTGTGAAATAATATAGTCAAATATGATTTAAAATGAAATAAAAGAGGGGCGCCTGGGTGGCTCAGTCGGTTGAGCGTCTGACTTCCATTCAGGTCATGATCTCCCGGTTCGTGAGTTCGAGCCCCGCATCTGGCTCTGTGCTGATGGCTCAGAGACTGGAGCCTGCTTCTGATTCTGTGTCTCCCTCTCTCTGCCCCTCCTCTACTCATGCTCTGTCTCAGAAGTAAATAAACATTAAAATGAAATAAAAGAGATAAAAACCTCTCCTGATAGTATGGCTTTAAGACCAATACCCCCAAATCTGTGCCAAAACTATAATGCCCGTAGACGTTTGAATAAATCCTGGCATGCAACCCCCCACCCCCGCTTTATATTTATTACATTAATTATGAAAATTCTGAATTCTGAAGACTTACATGCCTTTGTTTTGTTATATTGTTCCCTAAAGCATAAGACTGCCACATAAAATATAGGATGTCCAGTTAAATTTGAGTTTCAGATAAACAACAAAGGAAATACTGATACAAGTTTCCTCTTAATATTGCATAAGACCTACTTATAATTAAAAAATACAATTAATTGCTTATCTGAACTTCAACTTTAACTGGGTATCTTCTATTTTAGAAACTAGCTAGATGATCTGTAGTTAAAACCCAATGATTATGTGTATGTGTGCGTGCACATGTGTAGAAAACTAGTTTGAAAGAGACTTAACGATGAGTCATCAGGTACAACTTCTTATCTAAAACAGGAGTCTAGTTTACAATGGCCTTCTCAGATTATTTCTGATTTAATACATTGATGGATTTTATTCCACTTTGGGACAGCTCTAATGATAAGAATTTTAAAACAAAATTACCATATCTTCCTAAAATTTTCTGTCATAACAATAGAAAATAAGTCTACTCACTATTTCAGAGGATATCTCCAGAATATTTAAAGACAGCTATATTGTTCCATTCTCTGACTCCTACTCCTATCTCCTCTGTGCTTTGTTTTCTTTAGGCTGAGAAAATTACCATTTCCTTAAGTCATCTTTCATAATGACTTTAGTTTTCAAAGCCTTTACTATTTCTAGTAATTATTCTCAAATATCATTATGATTTGACATTGTAGAACCTTTGAAGAATATTACTGGATAAGAATCTCTCTTTCTCTCTCTTCCTCTCCCGCTCTCCCTCTCTCTGTCCCTTTTCCTTTCCCTCTCCTCTCCACTACCACCAGTGACCTGGGTACATAGTAGATACACATCAATCATCTTTCCTAAGACCTTCATGACACTTCCATCTAGAATCACTCTATATTTTGTCTGCGTCCAAGTGCATTTTGTGCTTTTCCTTGGATGCTAATCCCTATATTGAACAAATGTGTATTGAATACCTACTATAAGCCAGCTGCTATTCTAGTTTTATGAGACTAGTAAGAAATAAAGACAAAGGGCCTGCTTTCATGGAGTTTACATTCAAGTGGCAAAAAGCAAGAAATAACCCCCAAATTATATAGTTTATGTGATGATAAATAATCTGAACACAAATAAAGCAGGATAAAGGGGATGGAGGTAGTGGTGGGTAAGTGGAGCTATTCTACAGAAGACGGTCAGGGAAGGCCACTTTGATCAAGTCCCATTTTGCAGAAGCCATGCAGATATCTAGGGTAATAACATTCAGATTAAAAAAAAATCACAAAGATAGCAACCTGAGTTGGGAGTATGCTTAGTGTGAGTAGCAAGAAAGCCAGTATACCTAGAATGGAGAGAGCAAGGTGGGGAGGAAGAGAGAGGAGAAGGAGGAAGGGTCCTGGGATTGCATTCAGGTTATTTCTGAGCAAGTGATACTTGGAATACCAAACAATAAACTCTTAGGGAAAGGACTATCGGGGGAATGTGGGCAATACTATTTGAATATGACAGTGATATGCCTGGGACACTTCCCTCTCTGTGGATTACAGCTCTGATTGATAGGAGAAAGAGACAGGAATTGTTTTTCTTTCCCTCACTGTCCTACTTGCTTTCCTCCTAAAGATGAAAGCTTGAATGATTACAGTGGGCTTCCTTCAGCTAAGGGAGATGTCCTTTGGTTGAAACCATATCAGCAGGTGCATCTTCTGGCTGGAGCAGCCAAGGGAATTCTTACTTCAGTGTTACTGGCAATCTTTGTTTCAAGAGTACTCAGAATTCTGCCTAACACATAGTAAGGCAGAAACAAATGTTTCCTAAACTAGGCTGTCAAACCACTCAATCTGTGTTTCTTTACCTCTGTTCATTAGGTTGATAAAAGTTTCATCAATTTGGTAAGACTGGCCCTATTTCACTTGATTCATTTGTTGACCGCTCTTCTCCCGGGTGTAATACTTTCCCAGAGACTCTTCCAAATTTTTAATTCAAATTGCATCAAGTGGTCTTCATGAATGGCCACTAGTGATGCTTTCTTTAATCTAATTCCGTTCTTGCACCCGGTTATCACTGCAGATGACACTGCTATTTATAGATACCCCCACTATATTCATTTGTTCTGGTGTCTTCTGCCCATTACCATAAGGTACACATTGACTTCAGAAACAAATAGTATTTTGACCCCATCTGGTATTTATTACATGCTTGCTTGCAAAATTCAAAGTTCCGAATGCCTATACCAGGTAACTGCCCTTGTCCCATTGGTGATCTTCCTTTTCTCTCCTCAAGATACCTATCAATTCCTCTAAATTCCAGTCCCCATAATCTCTGAACTGGAAGTCTCCAGAATACCCTATAACTTTCCACTGTTGCCCCATCTACTCTTAATTAGTGAAACTTTTAAATTTCTCCCTTCTACAGGATTCCATTTCTTCTTTGTATATTGTTGGAATGCAGTAAATAAAGATTGAGTGACTAGTTTCTATGTGTCATACTGCCTTGCTTTATTTAAAATTTTCTCAAGCACCACTTCCTGGCAGACATCTATTTTGATGAACTGTCTCTCCAAAACTATCATCATTAACACACTTACTCTTATGTGGCAAGTATGCTTAAAGTTACAGAGAGATGGGGTGGGGTAGAGAGATGAGAGAGTTAATTATCAGAAAATGCTCCATTAAGTGAGGCCAATGAATGTCCCATTTAAATTTGAATTCACATTGTGAGTCACAAAATCTGCACTTCCTAAAAGGTTCCTGGTCTGTCCCACACGACAGATGTTCGGCAGATACATTTTAAAAAGCTACCAATGTCTATAATCCACAAAGCTCTTTCTCTTTTGGTAACATTAGTAAAAGAAAAACACATTTATTCTCCTTGCTAAGCTTAAAACAACAACAGGCGAAGCGGGCTAAGGTTTCTTCCTGCCCTGTCCTGACTGTCTTTCTCTTTCAGCCACATTATAGTCTTACTCATGCTCTGAATCAAAATTAGGATGAACAGACAGTTACCTTCGAGTACAAACGAAGAGGGCTAAGTTGAGACTTGGGGAGGGGTGCTCACAATTGTCCCCCAGTGGCCAGTTCTTTCATTTTTGGAGACACGGTCTTCGTATGTATTTATTCTTCTGCCCCATATGGATGTTCGCGAAAACCATTCTGTGGTTCTCCTCCTTTCTGTGTTTCTCCCTGAATTCTACTATGGCAGTCTGGGCACGTATCCAACATCAGTAAATGAAAATCTCTTCATGCAGCCCAGCTTCAGCATTGCATACCAGCAGTTAAATGCTGTCTTTCCTGTCCCACATCCAAATGTTAGCATATACAATATCAATAAGCTATTCCTTTCATCTTCCCAACACTGTAGAGGTGTTTATATTTGTGTGGGACATTTAAGCAATTCTAGCCAATGGGCTTGTACATGAGGCTAGGCCCCAGGCAGGGAGCAGCCTCAATTGGAAACAGGAACTGAAAGTGTTCTTGGTAAAACCTGGCCTCTGCCTGAATGTAGCTGTCTCACTCAATGCCTGACCTTCTTTAAAGAGGTCACCCTCAGAATTATGGGGCAGTTTGATAAGCTGGAATATACTAATTTATTGGCCATTAAAAAAAGAGGAAACTTTATTTGGATTACTCTGCTTTCTTGAAAACTTTTTTTTTCATAATTAAAAACATCTGGAAGGCATTTTAATATATCATAAACAAGAGGAAATCCAAAGCACGTGACTTCGAAGAAAATGATGCAAATAGAACTCCTTGCCAAAATTTACTGTAATCTGTTTTTCTTTTTTCCGGGGTGGGAGTTTGGAGGTGGGGGATTCAAGAAAGGAGGGCAAATGAGAATAACATTGAAAATTCTACAGAGAAAACAGTTATTTCAAAATTAGTGTACTGCTATTTTTGGCCAGCGTTAGAAGACATTACACATTGGCAGAGCCTCTGAAATATATTTGGTTTCTTTTTAAAAATTAGTCATTTTACTAGTAAATTTCTTTCTGAAATGGATAAATAATTAAATAAACACAAACTAAATTAGGAGGTTAAAATAAGAAGTAGAACCAGAGAGGAGACATCTTCTAGGGTGAACTTGGGTAAAGAACCAGCTATTTGCTTAGTATTTTATTCTTCCTTTTTATATCCATCTTTTATTTGGATAACAGCAACATAAGGGTACATGCAGGTCTACTACATATCACCTCAAACTGATGCCTGCCTATGATATTTCAAATGTTTTCCAGCTTGTCTTTCATCAGATAGGGCATAAGCTACCTCATGATATAAATGATGTGTTTTGAGGACTTTCTTCCTGTGTTGACCCTGGAGGTAAATGAGAAATAATCACCCATCGCCAGAATTGAATTCTCTTAGTATTGTGGCTAACACCACACACACACACACACACACACACACACACACACACACATCCCTACCCCTCCGTAAAACAGACCTAAAAATATCAGTGTGGCCAATGTTTACCTTATTTGGCTTCCAATTCTTGGATGTATGCTTAATAATTTCATGAAATAACAATATACTTGGTGCAGAGTCTATTTTTAAATATATAGTTTATAGAAACTCATTGAACTGCTGTAAGTCTATAATTACACAAAGTATGTGAAACAATCAGTTGTATTTTATAAGATGTAGGAACCTCTATTTTCCTGGACAAATTCCAGACTCGGTATCATGGAAAAGCATGAACTAAAGGAAGACAAACCTATGTTGAGATTGTGGCTTGGTACTTCATAGCAGTGACTTCTCTGAATTTCAAATTCCTCACCTCTGAAACAGAAAGTTGTTATCTATTTTTTCCTAAGAAATAAATGAGATAATACTTATATGTAAAGAATCTGGCACAGTTTCTGGCAGTGAGAGCTCTAATTATTATTATTGGTATTAATTTATCATTATCCAAAATACCCCATAAAAAACAGTTGGCGGCAAGACATTTTGCCAATTTGTTTACAATGCTCCTTCTATTTTGGGGAGGGGGGCTGCGATTCTGCTACGCAGTTCAGTTGATTGATTAACTCACTCCTTCATTACATTTTTCCACCTGGGTTTGGGCTCTGGCCTCTAGGCCCTAAGGCAGACACATTCAAACCCTTAGATGTGGTCCTGATATTCCAGGAGCTCTAGGTCTATGTAGGGAAACAATTAGCTACAAAACACCCATTCATCTAGTGCCAGGCATTGTGAGAGATGGTACAGATAAGAATGAGTGAGACAAGCTTCCTGCTTGGCCAGAGGAGCTCGGGGCTGGATTTGCCTCTCCAAACCCAGGTAGAGATATAAACAGCTGGCCAGCTGAGGAAAAAGTCATCAGTATTCACTATGAAATTTGAGGGGTGGGTCAGAGGTCAAGGTATACTTTGATGCAACATGGGAGACTGAAATAAAGCCCATAAAAATGGGTACTTAGGGTCCTGTTTATAAATATCTGTAAGAAAAAGACTTATTTATCAGTCAGCCAGGGAGCCTATAAACTTATTAAGAAGTTTACATTTTCCAAATTGTGGGAGATGGCTATATGGATAGGGATTAGAGGTGGGGGCAAGATATTCAAAGAGGATGGACACTGAAACCAGAAAGACAGGGCTCAATGTTCCAACTCTGTAATTATCCAACATGAGGCATTGAGCAAGTTACATAGCCTTTCTTCCCTTTGACTTCCTCACCTGCAATACAGGAATAAGATATATTCAGGGTCATTGTGAGGATTAGTGTTAATTTATGTTAAGAATTTAGCAGATGGGTAGCACTCAATAAATGGTGTCTATTATTATTGGCCAGGCCAAAGGACTTATTTAATTTATAATCATTTTCCTTGCAATGAAAATACAATTCATATTATTTATAGATTTACATGCTTTTCCTATATTGATAGTATGAACATTAGCTAGTGTTTGGTCATTGGCCATGGTTCTACTATAACTAAAAAAGTACCTTACCTACCATGATATGTGTTGGAAGTTTCGATTACTTACTATTTTCCAAGAAATTTGTTAAAGTAAATGTAGAGTGTAGCTATTTTAAAGATGACAGCCAACATTTTATAAAATTTATGTTAAACTAAAAAAAATAATTTAAAACTCATATCTGAAGTAGATGATAATGGATTATATTTACCATTCTTCTAACTCCTCTGTCTTTAACAGAAACACAAAGCAACAGTGTGAATACTAAACTACAGATTAGGTAAGCGAGAGACTTTTATTACAAAGGAAATTACAAGGCTAATTTGCATTGACTGGTTTAAACAACAGTCTACCAACCAAACTAATCTGGGAAAATATTACCCAGAGACAGAAATGGAAGGGACTAGGCTAAGATAATGCTTTTTCTTTTTAAATTCATATTTCAGAATCATGATATCTTGAAATAGGTTGTCAGATGGGTTAATGGGCCTTACTATTTCATTTTAACACTAAATACAAAAAAAATGTTTATGGAATCTACACTTTGAAACAAGCTTCCATAAGCCATAATCCAATAATTGTTAGCTACACAAGAGGCATAAAAAACATTAAAACTTTCCATGGGGGAGGTGTGTTTAGTAGACTAGAGCTTTCATCATAAATATTGCTATGGGGCTGTAATATAACAAAAATTAAAACAATGAACTGCAGGTAATATATTAATATTATAAAATCATATGCTGTATTGAGAGAAGGATATAGGTAAGCCAAATAATATGTACCAGTATATATGGAGAGAATATTAATAGCTGGTTCACCAATTCTGGTTAGGCCTGGCAAGTTATCTATTATCTTCAAGAGTTTCAGAAATTCCTTTTTGTCATTTTGGATCTTGGCCTATAGTGATATTCTTTAGATGGCAATATCTACTCATATGGTTTACCAATTTGTATTGTCAACCAGTCTGTGTACACACATTTTGAAGAGCTATTTAGCTTTTGCTAGTGGAGCCATTTCCAGATCAGAGAGGAAAACAAAGGGGAAACCTCACCGTCTACTGTTAAGAAATAAACAAACAAAACAAAAGCAAACAAACAAAACCTAAACTCCAGAATTAGAGCAAGGTAAATGTATTTAGAACAAGATAAATATACTCAATGATCATTAACTAGAACCTTATGAACTTAAGGATGTCAGCCATCAACTAATAGATAAGTAAGGGTAAAAAATTTTTAGAGATGTTATTCACACTGCCTATGTTAAAGTATTACTGCTGTAGGAGGTCATCAGTAAATTTTAAAACAGTGCCCGATTACTCTTCCTCTGTGCTCAGTTACTGATGCTATCTGCCAAGCTATAGTCAAACTCTGTAAATAAATAAACCAATAAAACCCTTGGGGGGAAAGTCCTTAATCTACAACACAGTGATTTTGTAGCTTGAAAAAAAAGACTTTGCAAAATAAACTTTTGCGAGATAATACTAGGAATGGTATTCATCCTTCTACTTATGGTGTTGAAACAACACAGGCAGTGTGGTTCATTAATTTAACAGAATAATGTTGAGCCAAACTGGGTACTGGTGTTATTCTGGAGAATAAAACAGACTGGGTCTCTGTCGCCACAGAGCTTAGAGTCCAGTATAATATTTCCTTAAAATCCTTAATATCCTTCCTTTCACCTCCAAGGAAGATGGTATGAACCAAGCCATCATCCAAACATATCAGCTCTGCCTAGAATTTAAAGGGTGTGCGTGGTAAGAAATAATGTTGGAGAGGTAAGAAATCTGCAGTCTTGGGCATAAATCCATCTTAGTGGTAGCCCTCAATTTCCAAATGAGTAATATTACAAATGAGATCAATTTCTAATTTCTTCCTGCATTATAATTTTGTAAAAAATGAGAAAGTATGAGATAATTTTTGAGAGAAAATATGTTACATAAGTCCTAGGTGTTCTCAGTGATAACAATTTATTCAAAACATTTTGGTTATATGCTATTAGAGTTAAGAAGAAGCTCACCATGGTCATGCCCACTTAAAAAAATAGAATGTAGTATATTCACTTAATAAAAGGTGAAGAATGTTAATGATAATGTGATTACAAAAGTAAAATGCTCAGAGGTTGGGTCCTCAGATAATGGAAAAAGATAATTTCTAATGAAAAAGCGAGCATTGGGATGAACCTTGACATATAGGTAAGATTTAGGTGTGTGGAAATGGCAAAGGGGGAATTCAGGAGGAACAAAATAGGCACAGAGTCAACAAGTCTCCCTCATTTGGTCAGTTAGACAATTTCATCATCCAGGGCTTCCCAAATACTTAAGATCTAGGCACAAACTAGGAGTCAGAATCCTGAGATGTGACAGGCTGGAGAGGGACTGACTGAGGGCCAGATTGTGGCTGAGCTTGATTGAAAATTAATGACTCAACTTTGGTATGCAAAGAACATCACTAGCAAATTTTAACTATGATCACAGCTGTTCCTTCATAAGATTAACTTAGCAGCATTTTGCTAAGTTGGTTAGAGATAAGGGAGAAAAGTCTGGCAAGAAATTGGTCAGGAGACATAAAAAATAATAAAGTCTGGAGTGACCTAAGCATTAGAGGACTTGATAGTTGAATGGCTTCAGGGTATGAGGAAAAGAAATGAGGAAAAGAATATACTCCAACATTACCCCCAAGTGTCAAGCTTGGGTGACTGAGAGAGTGGTATGACAATAATGAGTGGTGTGCCAGAAAATGTTCTCAGAAAGAGAGAGTGAGAGAGAAAGAGAGAGAGGAAGAAAGAAAGAAAAATGGAAGGAAGGAAGGAAGAAAGAGGAGAGAGAAGAGGAAAATAAAACGAATCTGCAATTTGTAGCATTTGCCATTCTGTGGTGTAAATGCTCCCACCATGGCCAACCTGGAGTTGAGAACAGGTGCACACAGTGAGCCCTCATAAGCTGGTAAGAGCCAGCTCTAGCATGTGACTTCCAGTGATGGATACGGAGTAAAGAGGAGGAGACCCGAGAAGGGAGCTAGGAGTTTTGGCTTTGGACACGTTGAATTTAAAGTGATATTTGCAGGACTATTTAAATGGCAATTTCAGCAAGCATTGGAAATGCTTTGGATTTCCCTTTGGATCCCTTTGGATAAGTCAGGTGGAAATATCTATCGATCTATATCTATTTGTAGATATCTCTATTTTTTATAACTATACCATTTAAATATATAAATATGAATATGTAAATATATGACATATACATATTTACCATGTAATACATATTAATTTAAATTATATATGAATATATGATATATATTTAAGGGTTGTCTGCACAGAAATAGCATTAAAGGTAAATAAGGTTATCTAGGTATAGAATTCAAAGTGAGAAAAAGAGATAATGATAGAATCTTCAAAAATAATCGTAGTGGGAAGCAAGAGAAGGCAGAAGAATAGTCAGGGGAGGTAGGAGGCAAATCAGAAGAGTGTTTCATACTAGAAACCAAGAAAAATCATTTTAAGAGGGCTTGGCTAAAGTGCCAACGGTGGTGGCAAGGGCAAAGGTAAGTAAATGAAAATACAAATCTTTGCGATGGGTCTCTTTAGGCCCCTGGGACTGTGGAGGAGGTAGTTTCAGCAGAGTTGTGGGTGGGGAGAGAGTTTTAGCAGTGTATGTCTTCTCATTTTTCCCAACATATTTGGCAGTGAAAGGAATGAGAAAAGATGAAAAGGTAGGATATTTTCTTTTTTTGTTTTTTGAGCTATTATTATTTCAATGGAAATTTAGCTGCAACGTAAGGAGAAAAACAAACTCTCCTAAGTCTCACTAGTAGCAAAAATGGCTTTAGTCCAAAGTTAAAAGCTTGCAAGCCCCATTGGGGCTGACCCTGGGGCTGCCCATTATTTGCTACGAGCCTCGCTTAGACCACTTGGGAGAAGAAAGATTCTCGCGGACAGCTGTGACCAAGCAAACAGGAGCAATGGAATGAGCAACATGAATCCCATGAAGAGGAAGAATATGTATGACAAAGCATTTGCTCTATGAAAAATATGGAGGCGGGGAAAACAAGGGAGGCAATGCCAAGAACAAATATCTGAAAAAGTACATGCTTCTAGAATGACTTGTGTTGTTCAGCCAATTTAAAGCTTAACATAATAGAACTGTCCTCCGAACCCACAATTCTTTCCCAAGTTGCTCCTCAAGTTGTTTTCCTCTTGCCTGGAACAGATGATTTCCTCATTTCCACATTTCTAGACTCTAAAATGTGAGGTCTAGCCATCTCACTTCCTCCTTAATGTCCTAACTTGCATTATTTTCGAGTTGCCCAGATAGCCTACATTGTGTTCTCTATAGGACACATAATAAAGAATAGTATCTATCATCTATCATGAACAGTACGTGTGTGTTGACACAATTATTCCTAGTCTTGTGTTATATTCTGATTATTTCATGTAGGTAACTGGTTCCTTACATTTGAGGACTTATAAACCTTGTCTTTTCCTTTGATAACCCTCTTTTCCCTATATGATGCATAATTATAGGCTGATTAAAAATAGTAGCTGATGCTTGTTGAATTGGATTGCAATTTGTTTAAAAAACAAATTTTCATTGAAATATGTATGGGTACTACTACATGGAAGCTGTTGTGTAGCTGAAGATAAACTATAGTATATCTTTGTTTAAAAACACTTTGTTTTTAAAAGTAGGTTCTAGAGAAAAGGAATGGTTCCTCTAAAATGAATTTGGAAACAGCTGGAAGATAAAAGTAATTTATCAATATCATCAGTTTCAACTATAACAGGGATAAGACTTTTTGAAATAAATTAATTGACCCTCCCCCTATTCAGCCAGAGACATCCATTATCTCAGGCAGGATTTGGATTATTAAAGCAGGAATACAAAGAGGAACACAGTCATTGTTCAAAGAAGGTTGCTGTTTATTTTTTATCAGTGTGTAGTGAGACAAAGGTCTTGTGAATCAGGATTTGTGGCAAAAGAAAGGAGTTTCTAAATTTCAAGAGGTACCCACATATACAAATTAAACCATGGCTGTATGAAAATATGCTTCAGTATAGAAAGGAAAAAGAATTTAATGTAGGGAAAGCTCAGTTTCCACCAAAAGAAAGCAAAAGGTGTAGTCCTGACAGTGGCTCTGAAAAGAATTTGAGGGAGGGAGGCAGGAATCAAAGTTCAGTGTCCTGGATTTCCCCTCAGGAAGATGCAAGAGAAAAGACAGAAGGTTTGAAAAACTTCTCAGTACTTGATGTTTCAGGCAAGTGTAGCTCAGGAAAATTACAGACCTCTGGAGAAAATACCTCAGTTCAGCATGATGATAGCCACAGGATGCCACCTAAGAAGTTTCTAGGATGTCATTTAGAAATTGCTGACCTGGAAGTATTCAATCAGAGGGAAGTTCTGAGAAGAACTTTCACAGGACGGTTCATATCAACATCAGGCTAACCTCTATAGAGGAGAAAGGGCTGTCTGACCTACTGAAACAGAAGGTGGGAGTGAGGAGGAGATCTAGAAGTCGCCTTATGAATCTAAGAGGCACAAGAAGATAGCTGAATTGAGAAACAATGGACTTACAAAAAGACCACCAGAATGAGATTAGGAGCAGTTGAAAGGAAGCTGACCAGAGATTCTGCAGAATCAGTAAGAGCCGAGGTAGGGCTGAAAGAGCAGTGAAAGCTGAGCTGGACATTTTTTTTTTTTTTTTGAAATTGACCAGCCATAAATGTCAATGGCATTATGCCAACAACCCCCTCCTCCCAAAGCAGAATTAACAATTCAGTGGGCACTAGTGCTACATGCTTGGTGACTAAAAAGACCTGAATGGCTTTGTCACATAACAGACCAGCAAAGATGTGAAGGACAGCATGCAGGCTTCCTTCCTCTTTGAAAGGAGGGAGGACACAGAAGCTTTTCTATGAACCCAGACACCATTTTGAGGAACAGAGAAGGAATGAGAGAAATATCATTAAGAAGAATCTACACTTTGAATTAACCCAATATTTATCTGAAAGACTGGTACAAGTCTGGAATTCCTTTAATTACCAAGTTTAAGTTTGTATTCTCTAATATGCAATGGGAGGGAAGGCTTGAACATTTAGATTAGTCATGGCAAATGAATAGCAACATTTCTTTCTTGCACATTTTGAACCACAGACTATACATTTTGATATGCAAACTAATAGGAGAGTAACAACACTGTTGGAAAATGTGGTTTGGGGGAAACCATTTTTAAATTGCCGCGATCTTTTTGGCCATTTCTAATCTTAAGTGAAAAGGAGAGAAAGAAAATGATTAAAGAGAAGGAAATTTTTCCTTTGTACAAGAAGGTAGAGAGACTAAGAAGTGAGATCTGAATACCAATAGTAAAGCAAGGCAAAATCTCATAACCCAGGATTCAAGCTATTAAGGCTAATGCCACTGCTAGGAACCTGAGCACAATCCATATTTTCAACATCTGAAGAATCAAAAATGAAATGAAAAATTTTGCTTTCTAAAACAAAGTAGGATTAAATAAAGTTGATTAGGGTAAAGTTTATTGACAAAGGCATAGTATCTATAAAGTTGTGTTCATTTAAATATTGCTCTAAAAGTGCATCCCTTTAATAGACTGTGGAAGTGTTACAATTTAGTGATGTATTTATATTATTTATTTTAGCAAATGTTTTGTTTTATAGGAAAAAGCTTAATTGAGAATAAAACATATGTAAGTTTATGACTGTACAGTATCTTGTAGAATGGGCTTATTTTCACATGTAAGGCATCACCAAACACCTGTGGGCAGTTACCCAGACAGGAGATGTTGATAATCTTGATTATTGTACAAATTGAAGAAACTTTGTCAATTTGAGGGTTTTTTTTTAATACAAAAATAAAATCTTCCCGAAACTATCTTTTTCCTTTTTAATGTTTATTTGTTTTTGACAGAGAGAGAGAGAGAGAGAGAGAGAGAGAGAGAGAGAGAGAGACAGAGTGTGAGGGGAGGAGGGGCAGAGGGAGAGGCAGACACAGAATCTGAAGCAAGCTGCAGGCTCTCAGCTGTCAGCACAGAGCCCGATGCGGGGCTCTAACTCATGACCTGTGAGATCATGACCTGAGCTGGTCAGATGCTTAACCGACTGAGCCACCCAGGGTTTCCTGAAACTATCTTTTTCTGACTGAAACTTTCAGTTTATTAAAAACAAAATTTGGGGGTACCTGGGTGGCTCAGTCAGTTGAGCGACCAGCTCTTGGTTTTGGCTTAAGTCATGATCTTGTGATTCATGAGTTCAAGCCCTGAGTCAGGCTCTGTGCTGATGGCACAGAGCCGGCTTGCAGTTCTCTCTCTCCCCCTCTATGCCCTTCCCGACCCCAGATAAATAAATAAACTTAAAAAAATAAAAACAAAATTTTGGTACAGTTACTGGAAAATGTATATTTTTTATTGCATAGTGCCTTTCAATGCTGTTGAAAAAGTCATTCATATTTATTGTCTTATTATTCTCCTTAAGAAAAAAACTTCCATTTCATAGCTCTATAGGTATCAAGTAATGCCACAATTTTTTAAATTTTAATAAGATAAATATTAAAATAACTTGGTAAGTGCATCCTCTTTAAAATATTCTCCCTCCCTATCTACATTTTGCCCCCACTCAAAAAAAAAAAAAAAAACAAACTATGGAAGAATTTTGAAGATTAAACTTCTCCACAATTGGGCCTATGGTGAAGAAATGTTATAAAAGTAAACTGGAACATTAAAAGAAGATACAAATGAGTTGCATGGATTTGCAAATATATTCAACTTAACTGGTAATCACAGGAGAATAAGTAAAAACATGATTCAAATTTTTTCCCATTAAATATGATGGACAAGTTTTCTGTTTTGTTTTTATTACTAGTAGTCATTCTTGCCACTGTATAGTAAGAGACGAACTCTCATCCGTGGTTGGTAGAAGCAGAATTTGGTGCAATCTTTCTGTAAAGTACTTTAAAGGTATGTATAGAATGTCTACAGATTGATAGGATTTGAACTATAATCTTCATACATGACAATCTAACCTAAAGATATAGAGGTAAGTCAATGAACCATGTGCATGCATTTTTATCAAATACTTGTTATTAGAAAAAATAAAAATAATCTAAATGTCCAGAGATAAGAAACACGTTAAATAAAAAATAGAATTCTTTCTTCTTGCCTCAGTTTGGAGATGGCCATATAGGCTGTTGAGTTCAGTTCTCTACTAGTCAATATCACATTTGACCCAAAGACCATTTCATGCTGGCATTAATCCATTTGCTAATAGTATAGTAGGCTATTGATTAAGAATATGTTTTCAAAGCCTATGTAAAGCAACAGTAAAATTCTCACCATAAAATTTTCTGTTAGTGTATGTGTATTTGGAAGGGAGTGGAAGAAAAATAGTTCAAAATGCTAACAGAGATAATCTCTCAGTGGTGAAATACCATGTGGTCTTATCCTATTTTCTTCTTTAACTTTTTAACTTTTATAAATTTTCTACTGTGAAAATTCACTAGTTTCAAAATCATAAAAAAGTAAAAATTATTAAAACTGAAGATAAAATAAGTCCTGAAAACATCATGTCTGTTATATTTTATAAATAAAATTCAAGTTCCCCAAATTCATCCATTTGTATACAAAATTCTATTAAATATTTCCATAAAAACAGAAATGAAGTACAGAAACTTTCAAAAAATGATGTTAGATTACTGTCCCAGATCATGAATATTTGGAAAATATTTCATATTTTTATAGGAATCCACAGTTTTCAAAGCAGTTGCATATATATGAATCATGTACCTCTACTCCTCCCTCAATCTCTTTTCATTATAGAATCAGAGAAATTGAGTGGAAAGAAACCCTAGTAACCAGCCAATGGAAATCCTGCTTAGTGCAAAGGAACATATCATAACGCCCCTGAGAGAGACTTTTCAACCGTGTGACTATTTCTAAAGCTCAAGACATCAGAAGGCATTTTCATTTTCTGAATAGTTTCGGTAGTTATAAAGTTATTCTTTTAGTGAATGAAAACAAAAGAATGTAGTGGCTACTTATTCCCTACTTCCTGTAAAAAGACATTGACCATTCCCAGCCCTGATCTTCTATTTGTTTTTTTTAAAAGTGTGGTCCACAGACTATCTGCATGAAAACCAGAGAACCTCTTTTGAAATATTGGTTTCTGGCCTCCACCTGAGACTTCCTGAGCCAGAATATTGGAACCTAGGATTATTTTTTCACTAACTTCTTAATTGATTCTTGGACACCCTGGGGGGTAGAAGGCTCAGCTGGGAAGGAATGAGCCATTCTTAGTTGCTTGCTTTGGTTTGAAGACTGCAACAGGGGCTTACACATTCAGTCCTCCACTGGCCAACATGACACATGATGTGAGGGCCACTTCATTTCATCACTATTCTCCTTGTTAAGCTATAATTCATTCAACATTCACCATTTATCGTGTCAGGCACTATGTCAGGTTCTGAGAACACAAAGATGAAGTACATGTGGTCTCTGCTGGTGAGGAGCTCGTTGCCAGGCACAGTATTTTGTGATCTACATAACTGAGAGTGGTTGACCTTTTCTGTTATCAGAATTTGATTTCTTTTCTTCTGTTACCTTGTTCTGGGAGATAATACCAATTGGAAAATTCCTCTCATAAGAGTAGATACGAGGATTTATTTTTCTAAGAATTAGGCACTAGTGATTAGAACCAATCCTTGTCCTTCTTTATTTTGGGACTTGATCCCAACTAAGCATCTCCACATCCTTGGCCTGGATAACTTTCAGTGTTTTATTTTCATCCAATGAATATGTGTGTGTGTGTGTGTGTGTGTGTGTGTGTGTGCGTATTCATATACATACACATATATGTTTCTTTACTAAAATGAAGTTCACATAACACAAAATTAACCATTTTATAGTGAACAATTTAGTGACATTTAGTGCATTCTTAATGTGCAACTATCACCTCTATTAAGTTCCAAAACATTTTCATAACCCCAAAAGGAATCTCCATACCCATTAAGCAGTCACTCCCCATCCACCCTCCACTCTGTGAGTGTTTTTGATAGTTTCTTTTCCGTTTAATTTTTTATACCTCCTCACTCTTTGCCTATTAAGTCTTTTTAATACTGAGAGATTGTTTCTGGTTACATCAGCATTTATTCTGTTCAAGGTTTTATATTATAGGCAGTTGATACGATCTCATTTTTTTTTATTTCTCTAATGAACACTTAAATTCCAGTCTCATGTTATAGCTATAACATAAATTATTTTAATTATATATGTATTTATTGTGAATGGTTAAATAATATATAAATAAAATAAAAAGTGAGTCTCTCACAAGTCCCCCACATTTACCAGGGCAACTACTAGTAATAATTTACTGTGTAGCATTCCAGATTATTTCTTGATTCAGTTACATTCATATACTCTTCCCCAAATTATATATTACTTATATTATTATATCAATAATCAGAGTTCTACCACTTGTTCATTAATTTTATATTTAATTTATTTATTCTTCCAAATAATATCTACTGGATATTTTTTAGATGACAAGAATTCTAGGAGATGAGGATACAAGGGTGAATAAATATCCACCTCAGCCTCTTTCAGGTCATTATTTGAAATAAGTATACATCATTCCATTATCTAGATGTGCTATAATTTAACGCGATTAATATAACTATTCTTCTACTAGTGGACAGCAAAAATTCTTTCTACCAACATTTATTGACTATCTACCAGTTACCACAGATTAGTGCAGACTGAGATAGGGAATACATTTGTTTCTTGTTTTTGTAAATACAAATTAAGTAGTATTTAGCTTCACTTTTACAATATAAAGATAACCTGTCTTTTGTATTTGAAGTAAAGTTAGGTTTTTGAGGGAGCTGCGGGTAAAGTAGACTCAATGATTCCAACTATGTGCTCAACAGTATAGGGAATAAATTTATCCAGCCCTAAAACGCTGTACAGAAGAAGTAATCAAAATAATGAAAACATTTCTGGCAAGGGTACCAACCATTCAAATGGACACCTGACCAATGAGATATACCATAAAAATTGGATGCCTATCAGCTTTGTCAGTACATACTTTGGTATATACTGTTGGACTATCCAATCCTCAGTTTGATTGGGTCCTTCTGTACCTCTTTTATGTAGTTTTCTTATTTGTTTTGTGGGAAATGGGCAATATTTGTGCTTTTTCATTTACATATTTGGCTATGTGGAAACCCCAGGGAATGAATCATTCTGGATAGCTGAAAATTTTAATCATTTTTGATGGAAATCTTTCTAAAATGGATTTCACACTTCCCTGCCTTCTTAAACAGAGTGGATGGAATGTAATTAATCTTTTTTTGATGACTTGGTTTTATCATTATGAACATTAATGACTGTGCTGTGCTATCCAGAGATGACATCCTCAACACTGATTGTGGTATACAGGACAACCCGTGGTCCTCTTAGTCTTTTTGAATATTTGTGTCTAGGTTACATTCTTCCCTTACTGTGAAGCAGCACAGTGTAGGTGCAAAGAGGTGGGCTTAGGAGGAACAAAAGCTGTGTTCAAATCCCAGTTTCTGGTCTTATGGCCAGTTTCTCTTTTGATCGCTGATTCTTCATCTGTAAAATGCTCATGGTAACGCACCTAACAGACGTGTAATAAGGATTAGATAACGGGTCTTAGGTATAGTGGAAAATAAACCAATGTTAGTTTCTGTCCCCTATCAGGGTACTTACTAATTAAAAAGCATTCTTCCTGATTATTTTGCAGTTTCCATTCTGCTGTGGGACTGAAAGCTGGATGGTAGAGTTGAAAGTTGTGACAGCAATGTTGCGTGCTTACACTAGTTACTTTTTTTAAAAAAAAATTTTTAATGTTTATTGTATTATTGAGAGACAGAGAGACAGAGCATGAGCAGGGGAGGGGCAGAGAGAGAGGGAGACACAGAATCTGAAGCAGACTCCAGGCTCTGAGCTGTCCGCACAAAGCCCGACACAGGGCTCAAACTCATGAACTACGAGAACATGACCTGAGCTGAAGTTGGACACTTAACCAACTGAGCCACCCAGGCGCCCCTACACTAGTTATTTCTTAACTACTAACTGTGTAAGAACATTTCTGCCTGCATAAAATAGAGTTTTGGAGAGGAAAATGCAAAATTTATGGATTTTGAAATCTATACCTAATGGAGAAAATTTGTCAAATCAGTCTGCATATCCTCTTCTAGGTTATGAACTTGGTCATTTCCAGAAAACTGGTCATTAAAAAAATTAATCAGCTATATTTACTAAGGACCTAACATATACTGGTTACATGTTTAGGTTCTGGAGATAAAGCAGAGGAACAAGGAAGGAAGGAAGGAAGGAAGGAAGGAAGGAAGGAAGGGAGGGAGGTATCCATGTGTACCCACTATTTTAGTGAGAGAGTAGAAAATAAAACACAGATAATAAAATGTATACTGCATCATTTTATAAGTCTTCCACAGAAAAAAATATGGAAAGGTGATATATAAAGCCAGGGAGTCAGGGGGGAGATTCAACTTTAACTACAATAATTAATGACAACCCATGGAGAGGATGACATCTGAAGAAAGACTTAAAGGAGACAACTATAGATATATTTTGCTGGCAGACTCTGTTAAGAAGAGGGAATAGTAAATACAAAAGGAAGCTAGAAAATACCTGTTGTATTCATGGACTATTACGGCATCCCAGAGATTAGAACAGAATAATTATATCAGATGGTGATGAGAGCTAGGACAAAAATCAAGCACAAAAGGATATTAGGAGTGTCTGGACTAGGGTGATAGGTGGTATTAAGATGCAGCTTTATATAAGGTAAGATGACACAAGTGAGAAAAGACTGAAGTTGGCAAGGAAGCAAGCCATACAGGTTTTTGAGGTAATAGCCTTCCAGGCAGAAGGAATACCAAGTGGAAAGGCCCCTAGGCATTGTGTGTCTGAGTGGTTCAAAGAACAGCAAGGAGACCTGTTAACTAAAAAGAAGCAGCCCACAGGGAAAGTAGTTGGAGATGATGTTAAAGGCATAGCAAAATATAAGATTATACAGTACCTTAGACCATTGTGTGTGTGTGTGTGTGTGTGTGTGTGTGTGTGTGTGTGTAACTTTCACTATGGGTAAAATGGGGAGCCACTGCATGGTTCTTAGCAGAAGGGTGGCTTTTTTTTTGCCACAGCTATTAAAGGGATTATTGTTGTTACTGGATTGAGAATAGACTGTTGGTGGATAAGGAAAAGATCAGGGAGAACAATTAAAAAGCACCTGTAATAACCAGGAAAGACATGATGATGGCTTCCATGGTGTTACTTATGAAAAAGATGCAAAGATGTGGTTGTATTCTGAATATATTAAAAGCATAGTCCATAGCCCACTACCCATGGAGAATATCAGAGAAAGGAGATAAAAATGAGCAACAGAAAGTATGCAGCTGTGGAAATAAAAAAAATATATGTACTGTTACTTCAGCCTAGAATGAGTAACAGGAACCAGAGTTACCCTTCTATGTGAAACAACTGAAAAATGGGATGGAATACTTAAAATAAAAGCTTTCAAGGTATTTCACATCAATAATGAGAAACTGATTCTTGACAGAAAAGAAATAAACAAAATGAATTATACATTTTCCCTGACTTAAAGTCTTGAGAGTTTCCAGGTTGTACCACAGATGGGGGAAACCTAGACAAAGCCTGATAGTTTCCAAGAGTTGAGGAAACAAAACTGGGATTCTAGAGAAGCCAAGGAAGCAAGAGTTTCCAGGGAAGAGTAATAGAGAGGAGAGATCTACATAGAGAGGAAGATCCTTAGATCGCTAGAGGGTCTTCCCCTGTGGTCAGTACTGATTGATACAAATGTGTGAAGAAATTATCTGCAGCTGGGAAAAGGAACTTCCAGAAGAAATCAGAGGGAAGAGAGACTAAAGCTCATATGGATACGAATAGTTTCTGTTCCCACCAAGCAGAGTAGAAAAACCTCATAATTCATGGGGCATCAGATAGAATACTCACAAGGATTTTGCCTCAGTATTAGGCCAAAATTAATTCTACACTGAACATTTCTTTGGCTCCACCTAAGAAAGCTTAAAAGCAAGACGCAAAAAGATTGAACTTTTTCCAAGTAACTTTACTGCACTATAGGTCATAACTCAGGAATATTCACAGGGATACAAGAAAATCCAGTACTCAGGAAGGCAAATTTTTCATTGCCTACCATACAATCAAGCATTAGGAGGCATGCTAAGAAGCAGGGAAACACAATTCTTAATTAGGAGAAAAATAAATTAATCAAGAAATGACATAGATAATGCAATTAACAGAACAAAGGCATTAAAACAGTTATTGTAGTCATATTCTATTTGTTCAAGAAGCTTAGGGAGAAATTGAGCATGTTAACTAGAAAGAAGATTTAAGAAAGATCCAAATAGAATTTATCAGGCAGAAAGTGTAATGCTGGAATGAAAAACAACACTCAATTGGATTAATAGCATATCAGACATTTTAGAAGAAAAAAATAATGAACTTGAAAATATAGAAACAGAAACTATTCAAAATAAAACTCAGAGAGAAAAGTGACTAAAAAGTAAAATAAAAACATAGCCAAGTTTTAAGGAGACATAGGACTACTTAAAATAATGTAAACTACATGTAATTGAATTACCCAAAGAAGGCGAGGAGGGAAGGCAGGAGGTATAAGACAAAAAAAATTGAAAAAATAATTGCTGAAACATTTTCAAGTTTAGTTAAATCTTTAAAACTATAAATCGAAGAAACTCAATGAACCCCAAGCTTAGAAAACTTGAAGGGAACTACACCAACCTTCATAATAAAATGGCTTAAAACTGATGACCTATAGAAAAATTTAAAAGCAGACAGAGAACAAATGACACATTTTATTCAAAGGAACAAATATAGGAGGATTTATCCAGACTTCTTTCTAGGGAATAAAAATGCAAACCAGAAGACAATGGAGGTACATCTTTAAAGCATTACAGGAAAAAAAAGTAACCTAAAATTTTATACCCAGATGAAATATGTTTCCAAAATGAAGCAAACGTAAGACTTTAAGACATACAAAAGTAGAAAGAAATTATTAGCTCATCAGCATTATAAGACATGCTAAAGGAAGTTCTTCAAGCAAAAGGAAAATTATACCAGAATGAAATCTGCATCCAGAACTGAAGAAATTCTAAAATAGTAACTATACAGGTACATAAAAATATATTTTCTTATTATTTAAATTCCTTTAAATGACAATTCACGAAAGAAAAAAATTAAAAAATGTATTATGGGGTCTGTAACATATGTAGAAGTAAAATGTATGAAAATAATAGCACATATGCTGGGTGGGGATAAACTGAAGTATACTGTTAAAAGTTTCTTATGCATGAAGTGGCACAATAGCACTTAAAAATAGAGTGTGATAAGTAAACAATGATTACTATAAACTACTGAAATCACACAAAAAAGAGTTATAGATGATAAGCCAAAATATTCAATTGCTAGAAAAGAAAGATTTTTAAAAAGGGAAATAAACAACATGGAATAATTAGAAATCAGTAAAACGATGGTAGATTTTAACCCAACTACATCAACAATTACATTAATGGTAAATAGTCCAAATGCCTCAATTAAAAGGCAAAGATTTTCAGATTGGATAAAAGAGCAAGACCTTGCTTGTGCCTGCAAAAAATACACTTTACATATATAGACATAAACAAATTACAAGTAAAGGATGGAAAGAGACATGTGTACTATGCTAATACCAATCAAGAACAAATTTGGAGTGGCCATATTAAAGAGACAAAGCAGATTTCAGAGCAAAGAATACTACCATGGATAAATAAGTATATTTCATAATGAGATATGGTTGAAATTATCAAGAGGATATAATAGTTTTTTTGGTCTTTATTTAAATTCCAATTAGTTAACATACAGCATAATATTAATTTCAGGTGTACAATTTAGTGATTCAATACTTACAACACCTGGTGCTCATCACAACAAATGCACTCCTTAATCTCCATTACCTATTTAATCCATTCTCCTACCTACCTCCCCTCTGGTAACTATCAGTTTGTTCTTTATAGTTGAGAGTCCATGTTTTGGTTTGCTTCTCTCTTTTTTCTACTATGATTGTTTTGTTTCTTAAAATCCACATATGAGTGAAATTAAACGTCTTTCTCTGACTGACTTATTTCACTTAGTGTAATACTCTCCAGCTCCATCCACATAGTTGCAAATGGCAAGATTTCATTCTTTTTTACGGCTGAGTAGTATTCCATTATGTGTGTGTGTGTGTATTTATATTTATATATATTTATAAATATACATATAAATATATATATATCCATAAACACACACTAACTCTTCTTTATCCATTCATCAGTAGATGTATATAATAATCTTAAATGCTTATGCATTTAACAACAGAACTTCAAAATACATAACACAAAATCCATAGAAGGATGGCGGGAACTAGAGTCAACATGGCAGAGAAACAGGGGGACTTGAAGTTCCCTTGTCCATCAAACACAGCAGTATTGGGGCCAGAATACTTGGAATTCCAGGAATCTGGACTACAGAGTGACAGAAACATCTCCAGGGACCCACAGGGACAACTTGGCAGGTCACAGGTGCATGACAGCGAACTTGGAGAGATAAAATGGGCAGCATAGGCATGGAGGAGAGGGATCCCTTTTTGTGGAGAGACAAAAGGAAGAGGAAGAGGGGCTGTGGAAGTATAGGATGGTATTTGGACAAGAGAAAAACCATGGGCCAGGAAAACATGCTGAAAGAACCAATTTCTAACTCAATCCTTGGTTGCAGAGCTTTTTCTGGACCAGGACTGCCACCCTGTACACACACCTGTGGGGGGAGGGAAGCCAGCCCTGGGCTCGGTAGGGAGCTCAGAGGCACAGTCAGAGAGAGCAATCCCCTCCCTTGAGTGCTGTGGGAAGAAGGTATATAGCTGCTCCAAGGACAAAGGCCCTGCAGGTGCCCGCCAGCCAGAGGCCCTTTGTTGGCTGACTGGGCAGATTGGTACTACCCTGGAACTGGGGCATACAGAGTGGTATCCTTTAAGACATTGAGGTTTGAATCTGAGCTAAGTGCCTGGGAGGCATGGGAGACTGTGGAGTGGGACAAGCCAGCCCATTTGTGCCTGTGCAGCACTGTGAGGATGGCCTGAACAGAGTGGTCTGGGACATGTGGTCTGGGGAGGAGAGACTGGGATGTCGCCATTTTTCTCCCCATCACCAACAAGGTGGGTCTTCAGGGAACGGAGAGCGGGCCCACAGTGGAGGTGCGACTATAGACACCAAACCCTGCTCCTCTGTGTCTGGTAACTGCATATCTAATGGAGCAAGATTGACACTGACCAAAACAGATGGCCCCTCCTCCAGACCAGTGAAGCCACCAGTTCCAAGGTACCATCAGATATTGGTCCAGCGGTTTTGTGTTTTCTGATTTGATTCTTGGTCAATTCTTACCATATACACATATGTTATGTGTATATATGTATATATATATATATATATATATATATATATATATATATATATATATTTGTTTTCTTCCTTTTCTTCCTCTCGTTTCTTCCTTTCTCTATTCTGATTGTTGGTTTGTTTAAGCAGACATTTTTAATCTACTCTTTTTATAACTCTTCTGTATCTCCTTTATTTTCTTCTCTCTCTCTCTCTCTCTCTCTCTCTCTCTGGATTAAGCTGTATAGTTTCTCTGATTTTCTGCCTGGTCAATTTTTTTTTCTCTTCTTTTTTCCCCTGCCCCTATCACTTCTCTCTTTGTATGGGATAAGGCTTCTTCCACCACCACCACCCCTGCTTTTAAATTTTTTTCCAGGGTAATTTCAATGAACAACTCAAAGCACACCTAGTAGAAGGTCCAAACCACCATTACAAGTAGGGAGATAAAGCAACCAGAGTCACAACACAAGAGAGAACACAACACACTCCAAAAAAACCTCCTGAAGGGCCAGGCCCTGGAAAGTGTATGACCCCTTATGTTATGGCAGGACACACAGCAAGCCATCAAAACACACAAAGGTCAGAAAACTAGCCAAAATGATGAAACAGAAGAATTCTCCTCAAAAGAAATTCCAGGAAGAAACTATAGCAAGAGAATTGTTCAAAATGCATATAAACAATATATCTGATCAAGAAGTTAGAATAATAGTCAGAAGATTAACAGCTGGGCTTGAAAAAAAAGTAGAGAAGACAGAAGATAAGTTATTGCTGCAGAGATTCAGGAAGTAAGAAATAGCCACAGTGAATTAAGAAATGTTGTAAAGGGGCGCCTGGGTGGCGCAGTCGGTTGAGCGTCCGACTTCAGCCAGGTCACGATCTCGCAGTCCGTGAGTTCGAGCCCCGCGTCGGGCTCTGGGCTGATGGCTCGGAGCCTGGAGCCTGTTTCCGATTCTGTGTCTCCCTCTCTCTCTCTCTCTGCCCCTCCCCCGTTCATGCTCTGTCTCTCTCTGTCCCAAAAATAAATAAACGTTGAAAAAAAAAATTTATTAAAAAAAAAAAAAAAAAAAAAAAGAAATGTTGTAAATAAGGTGCAAAATAAACTAGATGCAGTGTTGCAAGGATGGAGGAAGCAGAGGGGAGAATGAGTGAAATGGAAGATAAAATTATGGAAAATGATAAAGCCAAGAAAAAGAGAGATAAGAAAATACTAGACCAGAAGGAGAGAATTAGAGAACTAAGTGATTCAATGAGACATAATAGTATCTGTATCATAGGAGTTCCAGAAGAAGAAGAGAGAAAGGGACAGGTTTACTTGAACAAATTATAGCTGAGAACTTCCCTAATCTGGGGAAGGAAGCATACATTCAAATCCAGGAGGCACAGAGAACTCCATTTAGATTCAACAAGAATAGGTGTTCACCCTGGCATATCACAGTGAAACTGGAAAAATACAAAGATAGAATTTTGAAAGCAGCTAGGGACAAATAGGTCTTGATCTACAAGTGTAGAGACATAAGGGCAGTAGCATACCTGTCCACTGAAACTTAGCAGGCCAGACAGGAGTGGCAGGGAATGTTCAATGTGCTGAATAGGAAAAATATGCACCCAAGAATCCTTTATCCAGCAAGGCTGTCTTTCAGAATAGGAAGAGAAATAAAGGTTTTCCCAGACAAACAAAAACTGAAGGTTTTTTTTTTTTTTAATTTTTTTTTCAACGTTTATTTATTTTTGGGACAGAGAGAGACAGAGCATGAACGGGGGAGGGTCAGAGAGAGAGGGAGACACAGAATCTGAAGCAGGCTCCAGGCTCTGAGCTGTCAGCACAGAGCCCGACGCGGGGCTTGAACTCACGGACTGTGAGATCATGACCTGAGCCGAAGTTGGACGCCCAACCGACTGAGCCACCCAGGCACCCCAAAAACTGAAGGTTTTTAAACCAGGCCTACAAGAGATCCCAAGGGGGACTCTGTGAGTGGAATGTTGCAAAGACTACAAAGGACCAGAAACATCACCACAAGCATGAAACCTACAGATAGCAAAATGACACTAAATCCATATCTTTCATTAATAACTCTGAATGTAAATGGACTACAAACTCCAATCAAAAGACATAGGGTATCAGAATGGACAAAAAAACAAGATCCATCTATATGCTGTCTACAAGAGACTCATTTTAGAACTGAGGATACTTTCAGATTGAAAGTGAGGGGATGGAGAACCATCTATCATGCTACTGGAAGTCAAAAGAAAGCTGGAGTAGCCATACTTATATGAGTTAAACTAAAGGCTGTAACAAGAGATGAAGAAGGGTATCATATCATAATTAAGGGGTCTATCCATCAAGAAGACCTAACAATTATAAATGTTTACGCACCCAATTTGGAAGAACCCAAATATATAAAACAATCACAAACATAAGCAATCCTATTGGTAAGAATGTGGTAATTGCAGGGGACTTTAATACTCCACTTACAACAATGGACAAACTATCTAGGCAGAAAATCAAAAAATAAACAATGGCCCTGAATGATACACTGGACCAGATGGACTTGACAGATATGTTCAGAACTTTTCATCCTAAAGGAGCAGAATGCACATTCTTCTCAAGTGCACATGGAACATTCTCCAAGACAGATCACATACTGGTCATAAAACAGCCCTCAATATATATAAAAGAATTGAGATCATACCATGCATATTTGCAGATCACAATGCTGTGAAACTTGATATCAACCACAAGGGAAATTTTGGAAAGCCTCCAAATGGATGGAGGTTAAAGAACATCCTACTAAAGAATGAATGGGTCAACCAGGAAATTAAGGAAGAAATTAAAAAATATATGGAAGCAAGTGAAAATGAAAATATGACAATCCAAACCCTTTGGGATGCAGCAAAGGCAGTCCTAAGAGGAAAATACACTGCATCTAGGTCTACCTCAGGAAACAAGAAAAATCCCAAATACAAAACCTAACAGCACACCTAAAGGAACCAGAAGCAGAACAGCAAAGAAACCCCAAAACCAGCAGAAGAAGAGAAATAATAAAGATCAAAGCAGAAATAAACAATATAGAATCCAAAAAATCAGTAGAACAGATCAATGAATCTAAGGCTGATTTTTTTGAAAAAATAAACAAAATTAATAAACCCCTACCCAGACTTCTCAAAAAGAAGAGAGGACCCAAATAGATAAAATCATGAATGAAAGAGGAGAGATCATAACCAATACCACAGAAATACAAACTATTATTAGAGAATACTATATGCCAACAAACTGGACAATCTGGAAGAAATGGACAGATTCCTAGACACCCACACACTACCAAAACTCAAATGGGAAGAAATACAAAACTTGAACAGACTCAAAGAGTGAAGAAATTGAATCAGTTATCAAAAAATCTCCCAACGAATTAAGAACCCTAGGCCAGATGGTTTTCCAGGGGAATTCTACCAGACACTTAAGACGGAGTTAATACTTATCTTTCTCAAGCTGTTCCAAAAAACAGAACTGCAAGGAAAGCTTCTGATCTCATTCTATGAAGCCAGCATTACCTTGATTCCCAAACCAGAAACAGATCCCACAAAAAAGGAGAATTACAGGCCAATATCCCCGATGAACATGGATACAAAAATTCTCAACAAGATACTAGCAAATCAAATTTAACACTATATTAAAAGAATCATTCAGGGGCTCCTGGGTGGCTCAGTCGGTTAAGTGTCCTACTTCGGCTCAGGGCATGATCTCATGGTTTGTGAGTTGGAGCCCCACGTCAGGCTCTGTGCTGACAGCTCAGAGCCTGAAGCCTGCTTCGGATTCTGTGTCTCCTTGTCTCTCTGCCCCTCCGATGCTCACGCTCTGTCTCTCTCAGTCTTTCAAAATAAATAAACATTAAAAAATTTTTAAAAATACTTAAAAAAAAGAATTATTCACCATGATCAAGTGGGAATCATTCCTGGGCTGCAGGGCTGGTTCAATGTTCACTAATCAATCAATGTGATACATCACATTAATAGAAAAAAGGATTAGAACCATATGATCCTGTCAATAGATGCAGAAAAAGCATTTGACAAAATACCACCTTTCTTAATAAAAACCCTCAAGAAAGTTGGGATAGAAGGAACACACCTTAACATAATAAAAGCCATATTTGAAAAGCCCACAGCTAATATTACCCTCAATGTGGAAAAACTGAGAGCTTTTCCCCTGAGATCAGGAACACAACAGGTATGTCCCACTCTCACCACTGTTGTTTAACATAATGTTGGAAGTCCTAGCCTCAGCAATCAGACAAAATGAAATGCATGGCATCCATATTGGAAAAGAAGTCAAACTTCACCTTTTGCAGATGACATGATACTCTACATAGAAAACCCAAAAGACTCCACCAAAAAGCTGCTAGAACTGATACATGAATTCAGCAAAGTCATAGGATACAAAATCAATGTACAGAAATTGGTTGCATTTCTATACACCAATAATTAAGCAACAGAAAGAGAAATCAAGAAATTGATCCCATTTACAATTACATCAAGAACCATAAAATACCTAGAAATAAGCCTAACTAAAGCTGTAAAATATCTGTATGCTAAAAGCTATAGAAAACTTATGAAAGAAATTGAAGAAGACACAAAAAAATAGAAAAAAATTTCCATGCTCATGGATTGGAAGAATAAATATTGTTAATATGTCAATACCACCCAATACTACACATTTAATGCAATCCAATCAAAACTGGACCAGTGTTCTTCTCAGAACTAGAACAAACAAACTTAAAATTTGTATGCAATCACAAAAGACCCCAAATAGCCAAAGTAATGTTGAAAAAGAAAACCAAAGTGGGAGGCATAACAATCCCAGACTTTAGCCTCTACTACAAAGCTGTAATCATCAAGACAGTATGGCATTGGCACAAAAACAGACACATGGACCAATGGAATAGAATAGAGAACCCAGAATTGGACCCACGAATGCATGGCCAACTAATCTTTGACAAAGCAGGAAAGAGTATCCAATGGAAAAAGGACAGTCTTTTTAGCAAATGGTACTGGGAGAATTGGACAGCAACATGCAAAAGATTGAAACTTGACCATTTTCCTACATCATACACAAAAATAAACTCAAAATGGATGAAAGACCTACATGTGAGACAGGAAACCATCAAAACCCTAATGGAGAAAACAAGCAACAACCTCTTTGACATCAACCACAGCAACTTCTTACTTGACACATCTCTAAAGGCAAGGGAAATAAAAACAAAAATGAACTATTGGGACATCAAGATAAAAAAAGCTTCTGCACTGAAAAGGAAACAATCAACAAAACTAAAAGGCAACCGATGGATTGGGAGAAGATACTTGCAAATGACATATTGGATAAAGGGTTAGTATCCAAAATCTATAAAGAACTTACCAAACTCAGCACACGAAAAACAACCCAATGAAGAAATGGGCAGAAGACATGAATACACAATTTCCCAAAGAAGACATCCAGATGGCCAACAGACACATGAAAAGATGCTCAACATCACTCATCACCAGGGAAATACGAATTAAAACCACAATGAGATACCACCTCATACCTGTCAGAATGGCTAAAATGAACAGCTCAGGAAACAACAGATGTTGTCAAGGATGTGGAGAAATGGGAACTCTCTTGCACTGTTGGTGGGAATGCAAACTGATGCAGCCACTCTGGAAAATAGTATGGAGGTTCCTCAAAAAATTAAAAATAGAATTACCCTACAACCCACAATAGCACTTCTAGGAATTTATCCAAAGGATGCAGGAGTACTGATTCATAAGGGCACATGTACCCCAATGCTTACAGCAGCACTTTCAACAATAGCCAAATTATGAAAAGAGCCCAAATATCCACTGACTGGTGAAGAGATAAAGATTTACATATACAGTCGAATGCTACTTGGCAATGAGAAAGAATGAAATATTGTCATTTGCAACAACATGGATGGAACTGGAACGTATTATGCTAAGTGAAATAAGTCAGTCAGAGAAAGACAGATACATATTTTCACTCATACGTAGAATTTAAGAAGCTTAAAAGAAGACCATGGTGGAAGGGAAGGGGAAAAATTAGTTTCAAACAGACAGGGAGGCAAACCATAAGAGACTCTTAAATACAGAGAACAAACTGAGGGTTGATGGAGGGCAGGAGACAGGGGAAAATGGGTGATGGGCATTGAGGAGGGCACTAGCTGGGATGAGCACTGGGTGTTGTATGGAAGCACTGAATCATGGGAATCTACTCCTGAAGCCAAAAGCACATTGTATACACTGTATGCTAGCTATCTTGACAATAAATTATATTTAAAAAAAACTCCAAGGATAAACAGACAAATACATAATTATAAATTGGGATTTTAACACTCCTCATTCAGTAATTGATAAGAAAATAAGAACGCATCAACCATCTAGATCTAGTTGATATTTAAAAAACCCACTCACCCAAGAGAGAAGAATATTTTTTCTAGTCTACATATGGCATATACCAAGGTACGTCATGTTTTAGGCAATGAAACAAGTCTCAATAAGCTTGAAAAATTCAAGACATACAAGGGATATTTTCTAACTACAATGTAATTGCAATGTAATGTAAATAGAAGTCAAAAGCAGAAGGATATCTGAGAAATCCCCAAACATTTGAAACCAATTAACAGAATTCAAAAGAACCAATGGGTCAGGTAAGAAATAAAAATGGAAATTAGAAAACGTTTTAAAATCAATGAACATGAAAACAAAACATATCCAAATTTGTGGGATGCAGGGAAAGTCACATCTGAGGGGGAAAATATCACTAAACATCTAGATTCGAAATAAATAAATGTCTAAATTAGTAGCCTCAGTTTAATAAATTGTTTTAAAAGGCTAATTAAACCAAAGTAAGCAGAATAAAAGAAATAATATAAAAATCAGAGCAGAAATCAGTAAAAGTTTTTTTTAATAGAGAAAATTGGGGTGACCATATGGCTCAGTTGGTTGTGTCCAACTTTTGATTTTACCTCAGGTCATGATCCCAGGGTCATGGGATCAATCCCTGTGTGGAGCTCTGTGATGAGTGTGGAGCTTACTTCAGATTCCCTCTCTCTCTCCTTCTGCTACTCTACCATGCTCATGCACGCTCTCTCTCTCTCTCTCTCTCTCTCAAAAAAAAAAAAAAAAAAAAAATTAAGTAGAGAAAACCCATGAAGCCAAAATCTGGTTGTTTCAACAGATCATTAAAACTGACGGATCTTTAGGTGATCAGAGAAAAAAGTAGAGGGAGGAGATACAAATTAGTGTTATCACAAATGAGAGACGTGACATCACTACAGATACCACATATACTAAAAGGATTATAAGAGGATATGACAGCTTAGTATCAATAAATCTGACAACTTAGATGGAGTAGATAAATCTTTTCCAAGAAATCACAAACTACTGAAAGTTCACTCCAACAGGAATAGATAACCCTAATCATCCCATATATAGTAAATAAATTGTTATATAGTTAAAAACCTTCCCACAAAGAAAACTACAAGCACAGAAGGCTTCACTGCCACTTTTAGGGAAGAAATAACACAAATTCAACACAAACTCTTTCAGAAAACTGAAGAGAATACTTCCTACTCATTTTGTGAAGCCAGCATTACTCCAATACTAACAGCAGATACCAGGGAAACAAAAGAAAACAAATAAACTGGGGCACCTGAGTGGTTCAGTCAGTTGAACATACCACTTCAGCTCAGGTCATGGTCTCGGAGTTCATGAGTTTGAGTCCCATAGTGGGCTCACAGCTGTGGGCCTGTCAGTGCAGAGTCCACTTTAGATCCTTTGTCCCCCTCTCTCTGGCCCTCCCCTGCTTGCACACTCCCAAAAATAAATATTTTTAAAAGAAGAAAACTAAAAATCAATTATAGACCAATACCTTCATAAACATAGATGCAAAAATTCTTTAAAAATTTTAGCTTTTCAATCCAACAATATGTAAAAAGCAAATACATCATAACCAAGTGAGGTTCATGCCATGGATACAAGATGGGTTTAACATCTGCAAATCAATCAATATAATTCACCATATTAGCAGACTAAAAATAAGCAAAATCATATTATCATCTCAGGAGAGGAAAGAAAGCATTAAACAAAATCCAATACCCATTTCTAATAAACCAGGGGTGCCTGGTTGGCTCAGTTGGTTAAGCGTCTGACTCTTGATTTCCGCTCAGGTCACGATCTCATGGTTCCTGAGTTCAAGCCCCACATCGGGGTCAGTGTTGACAGTGCAGAACCTTCTTGGGATTCTCTCTCTCTCTCTCTCTGCCACTCCACCACTTGCTCTCTATTTATCTCTCTCAAAATACATAAAAATAAACTTTAAATATATCTGCAAACTAGGAATATATGGGAACTTACTTAAATTGTTAAATGGCATCTATTAAAAAACCTACATCATTATAATCATTGATAATGGTGGAAGATTGAATGCTTTCCCCATAAGATGAGGAACAAGGACAGAATTTATACTACCCTTACTTCTATTCAAAATTGTACTGGAAGCTCTAGATGGCAAAATAAGACAAGAAGAAAGAAGTATCTAGATTGAATAGAAAACAGTAAAACTGTCTTTATTTACATATAATCACAAGTGTCTATCATAAAATTTTATGGAAGCATGAGTTAAGTTAGCAAAGTTGCAGGACAGACAATCAATATACAAAATCAGTGTTATTTTTACATTCTAACACACAAACAACTGAAATTGAAATTAAAAAATCAGTTTCATTTATAAGACCATAAAAATATGAAATATTTATATATAGTATATATATTATATATAACCTACAAATTGAAAATACTGTCATAGAAGACTACAAAATAAATGGAGAAATATGAATTCATAGATCAGAATACTCAGTATTAAGATATTCATTATATTCATTAAGATATATCATTAACTTGACCTAGAGATACAATACAATCCTAATCAGAATTGTAAAATGATTTTTTAATGTTGAAATTAACAGGTTGATTCTAAAATTCATGTAGAAGTTCAATTAAGCTAGAAAAGGGAGAACAATTTTGAAGATGAATAAAATTGGAGGATTTATGTGTTATCAAGAATTTTTTATAAAGATATAAAAATCAAGATATAGATAAACATATCGATGAAACAGAATAGAATTCGGAAATAGACCCACACATATATGGTCAATTGATTTTTGACAAAGGTACAAGGTAATTCAGTGGTGAGAAGATAGTCTTTTCAACAAATAGAACTGAAATAATTGGCATCTATATGTCAAAAAATAAACTTCAATCTATGCCTCATATTATGAACCTAACTGAAAATGGGCCATAGATTTAGAACTTTTGTAGTTCTAAAAACAAAAGGAGAGAATCTTTCTGCTCCTGGGTTATGTAAAAATTTCTTGGATATATTAAATTAACAATCCATAAAAAAAATGATAAATCAAATTTAATCAAAATTAAAAACTTATCTTACTTAAAAGAGATAAAAAATTAGACACAGACTGAGAAAATGAAACTCAATAATAAGGGAAAAACAATACACCAACAGATTTAGATATTTCACCAAAGAAATTATATGTTTGTAAAAAAGAACATGAAACTATGTTCAACATTATTAATCACTGGGGTAAATAAACTTACAATTAAGATAATATAATTCTAAACACCTTTTAGAGTGTCTAAAATTAAAACATTGATCTACCCAGTGTTGATGAGCATGTGAGAAAACAGGACACTGCTGGTAGGAATGTAAAACCTACTATTCATTGGAGAATAGTTTGGTGGTTTCTTAAAAAGTTCAACAAAGGTGGGGCGCCTGGGTGGCGCAGTCGGTTAAGCGTCCGACTTCAGCCAGGTCACGATATCGCGGTCCGTGAGTTCGAGCCCCGCGTCGGGCTCTGGGCTGATGGCTCGGAGCCTGGAGCCTGTTTCCGATTCTGTGTCTCCCTCTCTCTGCCCTTCCCCCGTTCATGCTCTGTCTCTCTCTGTCCCAAAAATAAATAAACGTTGAAAAAAAAAAAAAAAAAGTTCAACAAAGGTATAAATGACCCAGCCATTCTATCTCTATGTATTTACCCAAGACAAGAGAAAGCACATGTGGCCATCCATATAAAACATATATAAATGTTCATAGCAGGCTTATTTATATTTATTTCCAGACAAAAACTGGAAACAAACCAAATGTCTATCAAGAGGTGAATGAATATCCAAATTGTGGTATATCCATACAAGTTGTATTGCTGAAGAATATTACTTGGCAGTAAAAATGAATAAGCTAGTAATGCATGCAGAAAATGTGGACTAATATCAACACAATTATGCTGTATTGAAGAAGCCAGACCACTGCCCTAACCAAAAGAGTAGAAATTGTACGATTCCATTCATATAGAACTGTAGAAAATGCAAAGTAATGTACAATGAGGAAAGCTTTTAAGTGTTTGCCAGAGGACAGAGGGGTAGAAAAGAGAAATGGATGTGAGGGACTGGAACAGGAGGACATTTTTGAGGGTGTTATATATGTTCATGATTTTGACTGTGGAGATTGTTTTGGAGGTGTGTGTGTGTGTGTGTGTGTGTGTGTGTGTGTGTGTGTTTGCATGTGTGAAAACTGGTCACATTTTACACTTTAAATATATGCACTTTATTGTCAGTTATGAGTCAGTTTTACCTCAATACAACTATTTAAAAAAGTAAATTAATGTAAAGATGCTAATAAGGAAGTTAATTCTCAAATTTACTTGGTGAGAGACATTTTGGAGCATTAAAAAATTAGGCAAATAATTTTTAAAATTTAAATTTTAAATTTAATGACCACTGATAAAATGCTTACATTGCGCCAGGTATTAGTCTAAGTGTTTTATAAACATTAACTTTAGTCCCTGTGATAATTCTATTCCTTAGGTATGGCATTATCCACACCATCTTATATATGAAGAAACTGAGCCATTAAGAGTGACATAATTTGTAAATGTGAAGCTCAGATTTACTCGGTGGTCTGGCTTCAGGGATATAATATAGCCCTGTTTAATCTTGCTTATAAGGACAGAGTTTATTTTGACTACTTTACAAAGTCAGGAACTGTACAGGATTTTACTTTCATTTTCTTACTGCTCACATTTCTTGAATAGCTTTTATGCATACAGGTTGGACTATTTACTGCCTTTTTATAAGATAACACTTTAACACCAAGTACTGCTTTCATTAACATGTACTGTACTGCCCACCAGACCTCTACTTTAAAACCTTCCTGTCTCCCTATTCCTCACTTCTTTTCCAAACTGCTTCCATTCTATAAAGCACAGTCTTTCAGATTTTGAGATAAATATAGCAATACATCACCTATCTTCATTCCCACCCAAATCCATTTGCCCCATTGTAAAATTTCTATGGCATTTATTATCCATATGAAACCACTGAACACTTGATTCATTTTGCTTCTAATGATTCATGTTTTAAGAATATAAATTTGGGGAGGGCAGCGCCTGGGTGGCTCAGTCGATTAAATGTCGGACTCTTGATTTGGGCTCAGGACATGATCTTGCAGTCATGAGATCAAGCCCCGCCTTGGGCTCAGTGTGGAGCATGGAGCTTGCTTGGGATTCTCTCTCTGTCCATCTCCTTCAGCCCCTCCCCATCTCATGCTCTCTTTCTCAAAACAAATAAATAAACTTAAAAAAAAAAAGAATGTTGGGGCACCTAGGTGGGTCAGTCAGTTAGTTAAGCGTCTTTGTCTCAGGGCATGATCTCATGGTTTGTGAGTTTGAGCTCCACATCAGGCTCTGTGCTGACAGTGGGGAGCCTGCTTGGCATTCTCTCTCTCTCTCTCTCTCTCTCTCTCTCTCTCTCTCTGTCCCTCTTTCTCTCTAAAAATAAATAAATTAATTTAAAAAATGAGAAAGAATGTAAATGTTTTTGACAATTATATCCTGTGTCTTTCACATCAGAAACCAAGTCCTTATTTTGTGTCATGAATATGCAGAAATACATATATTTGACACAGAATTGCCAGCCCCTCTGGACTTACAGAACCATACATGCTCCACTTGAAAATATCACATTGTCTGTTTAAAGCCCTCATAGAGAATAAGCAGCAAGGAATATGAGAGTTGGCAATACATCTCTCCCCCATCACTATCTCCAAGTTTCGTCTTGGGTATGTAACGAGAAACGTCCACTCAGGCATGAAGAATAGAGGCTAAATGAATTGCGTTTGGATTGTGAAAATGGTGCGCTTTATGTGGTTAGGGCACATTCCACATTTTTTTTTCTCCCTTAATGAACGTGACATTTGTGTCAACTGGTGAAGAGTGGGGGGTCCTCTTGGTATGGATAAAAATTCATTAAGCTAGTTCAGCAGGGAACACCAGGATCCACATCTTACCCAGTCCTTCCCTCTCAAATAGTTTTCATTAACTCTCCGAGTTCTAAAACAAGTCACTCTCATTTTTTCATTACATGTTTCATATAATTTATTGTACATAATAAATAGTTTGCAAGAGTTGGGTTTATGAATAGCTTGAAACAGGTTTTCCGTGTCCAAATCAAGCTGCCATAGTAACCATTTTTCATTTCTGCCAAACGTATGGTCTTTTCCTTTTTTTTTTCTTTCTGCCTTGAAATATGTTGTTTAAAAAAATCCCAAATTATTCAGGAAAGTTGATCAGGTTTCATTAAAATAATGACTTCATTGTTAGCAAATGCTTATTTCAATCTCTTATTAAATGACTCCTTCTTGCATTATGAGCATCAAACTGAAAATAAAAATATATAGCTTTAAATTTTGATTTAATGATATTTATCATAAAAGTAAATTAAAATACATTTCTCTTCTCCTCCCATTTCCCCATAAAAGAATCTCTGCCCTTTTCAAACAATAGAACAGGAGCAAGGCCATGTTAAATTTCTGCCAGATAGTTCCATGTAGAAAGTCTAGGAGGACAGAAATCTACTGGGTATTTTTACCCAGACACCCTCCCAAGGCTTCTAATTTCTTGGGCAAGAAGAATTTTTAGAAAGCTTGTTTCTACAGGTGTTTTTCCAACTTCTCATCATTCTAATATTTTGACTTTTCAAGTAACTAGCATCCAAAGTCAGAACTTTCGTCAAGTAACCAGTACCTCCTGGCTAAGTCTATAAATTCTAGAAGCCAACTCAACTCAAAAGCTTGCAAAAGCTGTGCTCAACAACTTTTACCTCAAATTCTCAAACAAAAGACTATCATCAGAAGTCACGGTGAGATAGGACCCTTATAACAGCTAGTGTTATGGAGGCTGAAGGGAATAGCTGTGCTACGGCAAACAGAGAAAGATCTGCTTTTATGAAGATTCTTTTTACATTAATGACTTTTAGGGGGTGTTTTTAAAGGATAACTTTAAAATTTTACCTTTCCTAATGATTAGTATATTGCTTAAAGAAAGAAAATGATTTATTTATTAGTCTAGGTTCAGTCTGTAGCTCGGCACCATGAGATGCACATGTTTTGACCACTGCCCATGAAAATGCCTGCTTTAAAGTACTTATTTTTCACTATATACTCTAGATTCTTACATAGCTAATCAAGCTTTACGTCCTTCACAAGTACCTCCATTTGTTCAACATATATTTAATGAATGACTTCTCTCTGCAATATCATATAGGTTCCATGAAGCTATATATTTGGGAACCTGAACTGCAAAAATATTTGAACCTTGTCTCTTGATTGCTGCCACTAAAGTGAAATCACTTCCAGCTCCCATTCTTAAGGCTCTTGAACCCAAAATTCTTGGAAAGCAAATCTTACTCGCTTGAGTCACTACCCATTACAACTAGCTATGATTAAGTTGACATAGTCAAATATTATTGGCATTGCTGTTGAGACCCAGTCCTGGTGTTGGGGGGTATGGGGCAATTTCTGGAGAAGGGGAAATCTCAATAGGGTAGTTAGCAAAAGGTATCTTCTGCAACCACAACTAGCATTCTCTGGGTTAGGCACTGTACAAAGCACTTTTCATGCATCATCTCAAATAATTTCCAAGAAAGTCTATTGTAATAGATACTACTATTATTCTCATTTTAACTGTAAACATTTGAGATTTCAAAGGGAAAAAATCAATAAGTGATGGAGACGATCTAGAGTCTGCTTTTTCTGGCTACAACAGCTATACTCTGTCTTTAATCTTGATGACATCAATCCAACAGGTTTACGTGTAGACTAAGCCTGGTGCCTCTGTCCCCATAAACTTTCTGTCCTCAATTCTTCAGTTTGAGTAGGTGAAGAGTTGATTGCATTTAAGGAGCTAATAAATGTCAACTCATACCCCCAAAGTACCTACCTTTTCCTGTCATGTTCTAACATGAAAAAGAAGGGGAAATACGTTCCAGATATACACATGTGTTTTCTCGTGGACTCTGTGTGATACACGGTATTTAGACATAGGTGAACTGATACCACCGGTATTGTAGTCCAGAGTAAATATGTTCCAGAGCACAGTAGTTGTGTGTGTGTTGTGGGGGTGGGAAGGTAGGGGAACAAATCACCAGTTGTCACGATATTTCTACAGGAAATTCTAAACATATGACTTAGAAATGAAGTGTGAGCACATATTAGAACTACTGACAAGTCAGATACTGTCTATAGAATATTTCTTTTGGACATAGTCAACATGGTAGAAATGTAATACACATTTCCCTAGTGAATGAACTTTAACTTCAACAAAGGGAAATAATCTCTCTCTTCCAATCAGAGGAGGAGAAACACTCTGGGATCTTTTGGTGGAAGGAGAACTCTGAAGTTGGGTGAGATAAATCCAGACCAGTAATAACTTATCTGTGTATGTTTGCATGAGGAGAGGTAATTCTCTAGGCCTGGCACTCTGACTTTTGAAACAAAGTCTATTTCATTATCCCCACAGGGGTGGAGTCGGTGGTGGGGTGGCAAGGGACAGGAGGAAGGTGAAGGGGAAGCAAAGTTGCGGCTACCACTGCTTATTCATATTCTCAGGTTATTACTAAGTCCTAGATTCACAAGTTTGGGACTTGCTGTGCGGAAAGTCACACGACACTTAAATACCACAATAAAATGGGTGGAAATCACCATCAGGGTTAGTATATAAAAACTTTAATAAGGAATCATGAGCTTTTCATGTGCAGTGGCCCTGTTCTTGATAATAAACCCTTCACAAAAGTGCTGCTATTTATTGACTCTCTTTTGGGCTGACTAGAGGAAAACGAACTCTTTGACAAAATGAGAAAGTTTGGTCCTAGATGGGTGCCAGGTCCCCATTTTTGCAGTAGAGTTCTGAGCAAGGAGAAGATGAACGGGACCCCTGGGGTGAATAAATCAGGGGTACCCTAACAAACCTGATTGCCTGTGGCAGTTGTGATGTCTTTATAAACACTGCAAAAAAGTTAAGGAAGAGCTAAGAATGCAAAAACATCCAAATTTACATTGATGAATGAATTAATTAGGACACAACTAATTTAAAAATCCTGCTAACAGAAATAGGAGCCAGTGGGAAAATAAATTACCTCTCCTCTATCAGAGAGGGAAACACACGCAGACCTTATCATTTTAAATTCAGTTTAAATATAGCCCAAACACAGTCCAGATTACTTTTTGCGATCACAGAGAATATGCTTTTGACTAACTCATCTGGCTTAGGTTTCCCAGAAGATTCTGGCACAATAAGGAAGACATTGTCTGAGGGGGCGCACAGAATGTACCTAAATGGCTTAGTGCTAAATGGCTCAGGCAGAAGGGTGAGGCACCCCCACCTGCCACAGCAGAGCTGGAAGGCACTGTGCGGAACTGCTGACATTCTCTCATTTTCTGCCCTGACACAGGCATCCTGCTAAGGGTAGCAGAGGAGAGGAAAGGTGCAGGGAGAGCGGATGGGAAAAATGAGAGGAGAGAGCAAGGAAATAGAGGGATAGAAACCAAGACAAAATTTTCTATGGACAGTGGATATTAAAGCAAGGTGACGTGATATGGGAATATTCCTCCCCTCCTCCTCCAGGTTTAGGATGTTTAGAAAATGATTTCCATTTCAGAGAGAAGCTCTCTGAAAAGCTAAAAACATTTCCAAAAAAATTGGCTACAACTTCCTTCACACAAAGACAAGTTTGAGAGATACGAATAGTCATGGGAGGAATATTTTATGGAACAAAATATTTATTCTTGTTTCGCTTATGAGGATATCAAGACAGAAAATAGTCTCTGGAGGAAATCATGCCCGTGAAAGATATTTTAAGATCAAAGTTTACCTGACACATAAACCAACTCACTAACAATGAAAAGCATGAAACTCTGTTTTGAAAGGCACTGATTTTTCTTTTTTCCTTTATCAATTCGGCCCTTTTGTCTTTTACAAAATGTATGTGCAACTATAACAATGTGATCTTTTTTACCTGTTAAAACTTGAAACTTGTAATATGATCAGAGAATTCAAGTCCCACATAGAATGTGAGGTACTTAGTTTCCTTGACAGACTTGTGATAATTTTTTGAAACAATGAAATTTATCCCATAGTAAATGCCATCAATCTTCCCATTTATATATACAACGCATTCTAAATTTTTGAAAAAAAATTGTTCAATAGTATAATACCTTTTTTGTGGCTCAGTTTCTCTTCAGCTGATGATGAGAAAATCAGAAATACATTATTCTTACTAACTCGAGCTGAATGAAAGTCTTTATTTTAAGTAACTTAATTATATACAGAAAGTATGTAATAAAATAATGACCTCTATTATAAATCATAAGTAGCAATCAAAATAATGATCAAATCAGATAATAAGTTTGATTATGTGTAGAATTTCACTTTCCTTAGGTATGTTATTACTCCCAGAACAAGATGGAAACAAAAGGACTTGGCTGGAAATAGGCTCTCTCTTGATCACATGCCTAGTACAGTTCTCTGTGCCCAGTGGGTTCTCAATAAATATTCAGTGATGATTATAATGAGTCTTCTGGAAACACTGCAATTCGCAGGTATGCACAGATCTGAGATTAGAAAAAAAATTGTCAGTGTAATTGATTGTGTCTAAAGAGAAAGAATTCTACATCTGATATCAATCACATAAACTGTGGACCCAGGCAAACACAACTGCTGTATGGCTTTTTTCTTCCCATTTCATTTTTTCCTGGCTACCCCACATACTAAATGGAGACCCACTGGACACATTTGTCACTTGATTAAATTATCCAGGGGCAAGGCAGTACAGCCATACTGTTGCCAAATGTTTCTGAAAGCTTTACCTTGCTTCCGGAATCAGGTCCCTGATTTCTGATCAAGGGAATAGTTCTATACAGCACAGTACTTTGGAAGGTCCTGGGATTACTGTCATTGTGGCAGACTTTAGGTCATTTGGAAGTCAGAGAACAAGGTTGCAAGTGCCATAAGTATTTATGTTATGGAAAAAATGCTGATTTAAAACAAAAAAAAATCAGATGTGAAATATGGCTCTGGTTATTTGCAGGTTGTGATGGTGTCTGGGGCAAGTTAATAGTAGACCAGTGGAAAAGTAGGCCAATTATTTTGTTCCATTCCCACCACCGAACACTTCACCTTTAGGGAATGTGAGCCTTAGGTCCCCAGAGGGAAAAGGGAAGAACAGATGGTAAGATTGCTCAGGCCAGCAAGCTGGAAGTCCATCTTGATTCTTTAGTCTTCTTTACCTCTCCTCTTGTCCCTGTAGTGCCTGGCCATATTCTCTCTACCCTCCAAAAATACTTGAAATATTTCCACTTCTCTCTAGTCTGCGATCACATTCATTTCTTACGTAGGATGTGCAGTAAACATGTAATTTGCTTTCTATGCATATTTAATCTTTTCAATCCATTCGCCTCTCTGTGGTCTGAGTCATTTTTTAAGTTTCTAGACGTGGTATATTTCTTTTGTGTAAGGCACTGTGCAAGGCACTGTGGTAAGTACTTTATATTCCTCATTTGACCTTCTTAAAAACTGTATTTGATTCATATAATTGTATTAATTTCCTGTTGTATCGGTAAAAACAAGATGAGGTTAGTGGCTTAAAACAATAGTGTTAGGGAAATATCCAGAGGGCTACTTATTGCCAGGCCCTGGGATTGCCTAATCAGTGCCCTGGATCTGGAACATTCCCTTATTTGGAGGCTAGTGTCAAGCAATAGTTCGATTCTCTTTCCTTATTAGGATAAATCTTTCCTTATTCTGGGTACACAGTGAACTTCCTCATACTGGTTCAGTGTGTATCACATGCACCTGGCCAGTGCACTGGTGTCTCTGCCTTTTGAGAGGGTGGAAACAGAGTTTTCACCTGCAGGACAAGTGGGGTCTGTGCGGTCCATCACCCCATGTGGGCTATGAGGAAGGTCCTGCTGACATGGGAGGCAGGCACACAATGCAGACCCTTATCTTGCTGTGCCTTTTCTCCATCCTGTGATTAACTGTTCTTCCAACCACACACCTCTTGAGCTGAGTTCTCCTTGGTGATTCTGAGCTCACTGGGGATGCAGCAGCCGATATCTGCGGGCTCCAACTTCTGGTGGTTGGCAGTGTAATTCTCTTTGCCAATGCCCACCGTGGGATCCCAAACCTCACCTGGGATTGGTAGCTGGATCTTCCCCCTCAACACACAAAAATTGATTCTCTTTCGGTTCTGGAGGCCGGAAGTCAGAAATGAGTCTATGGAGTTAAAACAAGGTGTCGGTCATAGGGCTCTTTCCTTTTAGAGGCTCTAAAGGGTGATCAGTTCCTTACCTCTTCCAGCCTTTGGTGGATGTCAGCATTCTTTGGTTTGTAGTCGTATATGTTCATCCTTTGCTACATTGTCATTGCTTTCTCTGCTTCTGTAGTCAAGTCTCTTCCTCCACCTCTCTCTAACAAGAACACTTGTGATTACAGTTAGGGTCTGCCTAGATAATCCAGAATAATCTCTTCATCTTAATTTAATTGCATCTTTTTCCATAGGAAGTAATGTTCACAGTTTTCAGGAACGAGGACCTGAATGAATATCCTTGGGGTTACTATTCAGCATAGCACGATAGTTCTTTCTTTTCACTTGTGACAAAAAAGCTTTAATGGGTTGAGTAATGTGCCCAAATTTATACACACAGGAAGTAGCAAAGCTGGTACTCAAACCCAAGTCTTTCTGACTCCAAAATAAATGTTTATGTATAATGGAGAAACTAGGTGTGGTAAACTTGACAGAGAAAAATAAAAAACAGGCAGAGAGAGATATCAGGATTATTTCCAAATATCTGAAAGAGCCATCACATGAGAAAATGACTAATAATGATAGCTAACTCATATTTAGAGCTTGTATGTGCCAAGAGGTGTTCTAAGCTTCTTTACAAGTATTAACTCATTTAATTTTTTTAACAACTCCATGAGAAATTTTCATGATTATTGGTGGTTAAGTTAATTGTTAAAAATTACACAGCTAGTAAGTTATAGAGCTGATATTTGAAGCTTCAGAGACTGTGGTCCTAAGTCATCCCTAGACAGACTGATCTCATCCTATAAATTCTGGCAGGAGGAACTTGAACCAATGGAAGAAAAGAGATGAAGACAAACCTTTAGTTAAATATCGGAAATACTGAGGCGAAATTATTTCTTCACAGACTGGGAGAAAATATTTGCAAAAGGCAGAGGTGATAGGGGATTGTTAGGCAAACTGTACAACGAACCCTTAAAATTCAACAATATGGAAACAACCCAATAAAAAATGAGCAAAAGAACCAAAGACAGCTCATCAGGTGTCAGTGGGGAGGAAGGTAGGGATAGATAGAGCAGTGAAACTATTTTGTATGCTACTATGATGAATGGATGTCACTACACATTTATCAAAACTCACAGAATGTACACCACCAAGGGTGAGCTCTTGTGTAAGCTGTGGACTTCAGGTGATAACGATGTGTCAAGTATGTTCATTGATTGTAAACAAACAAACAAATAGTAAAAGAGATTTAAATGAGACAATGTAGAGGCAAGATTCTGAGTTTTAGTCTAGTCAAGAGACTGGACATATTGTGGCAATTTGGATGCATGTGTCAGAGGTTTATGCCTGGACAGAGTGGTGGTGCCATTGGTAAAAATAGAGAAGTCTGAGAGGGAGAGGGAGAGGGAGAGGGAGAGGGAGAGGGAGAGGGAGAGGGAGAGGGAGGGGGAGGGAGAGAGGGAGAGAGAGAGAGAGAGAGACAGAGGAAAGCTCAGTTTAGATAAATGGAATTTAAGCAAAACAACTAAATAATCATTGTAAGTTATGAACTAGAACTTGATGCCTAGGGCTAGTGATACAGAGCTGACTGTTATTTATATATATGAGTAGCAATTTTCTGCAGCAATTAGCTTTCACTGGACACATTTCATCTTATAGGCACTATCTCATTTGATTCTTACACCACTTCTATAAAGTAGATATTCTTGTCCCATTTCATAGATGAGAAGACTTAGGCTAAGAGAAGTTAGATAACTTGCTCATGGTCACATATCTAACAAAGTGGTGGAACGTGAAGCCATACCCATCTGATTTCAAAGCCCATACTCTTAATCACTTTGCTAAACTATCATAAGAGTAAATGTGATCATCCTGGGTAAATCACATCCTGTGACAGAGAGGAGTTCCAGCCTGTTCTACTTGTGCCTGAGTGAGAATGGTTGGATGTTAAGTGGACAACTGTCTCTCAAGTAACACACTGAACAAAGAAAATTCTTATCTTAAAAATCTATTTTAATATTGAATTAATGTAAAAATAATGTTTTCTTCTCCCTAGTGTCAAGTAAAATCTACGAGGAGATATGCCCTATGTAACTGTTGCCTTTACTCAGCAGACTACCCTATGCTCTGGGGTTGGGGGAGGAAAGAGATCCCAGCTGAGAAACAGGCCAGAGTAGCACAGAGAGGGCTAGGGACACAGCCTACACACGTCAATATTTATGACATAAAAAGGAGGAGGGCTTGAAAGAGGAATGGGACAGTTGTTCAACAAGTGGGGGCCAAACTGGCTTACCACGGCACATCAGAGAAAAAAGCAGAAGGCAATTTCCATACGGTCAAACACTGCAAGGAAATATCCAGAAGGTCAAGAAATTACAGAAACGTCTTTATATTCTGCAATAAGGTATTTTCAAAGGTGCGGTTTAAACGAGACGAGAGATTGTAAAAGGGCAAGAAACAAGTAGGTGCTCAGAAACTGAAGGGGCAATGGGTGGATACTATTGCTTTCTGGAGTTTTAGGAGATAATAAATATTCTGGTTCAAGAAAAACCAGAAACACTGTATCAGTTAAGGTGTTTCTGTTGCTTACAATGCAAATTAATTCTGCATAGCAAAAGCAAAAGAGGAATGTTGAACAATGACAGAGGGTAATCCTCAGAATCCAAAGAATCAGACGTTGGAAGGTATAGGGACCAGATCAGTTCTAATAGGAACTGGTAAATAAAAACGAGTGAACAATCCCTGCAGAACGACATCGGGCGACTATATTTCAGCCCTTTTCAGTCTTTGGGTTGCTCTGGCTCAAGTTGTAAATTCTAGGGAGAACATCTGAGTGGCCAAGTTCTGGTCATGTCATCATACTTAGCCAGAGAAGTTCAATGTCTTTAATTATAGTTTATCTACTAAGGGAAGGTTAGTTCCTCAAAGAAAATCTGGAGAATGAATTCCAATGGGGACAAAACTGCTGAAGAGTAGAAAAATGCAGGCAATCCTTGCTTTGCACTGTGCAGCATTAGCTGAAACACAGGCAAACTGGCAATGATTCTTGACTCTGCACAGTGTTGTACTACGTGGCTTTTGAGCTCAGACACCAAGGAATGTTACAGTGAGGAACAGGCACAGACAGGTACCGGTTTCAGTTAAGATACTATGCAAAGCAAGGGCCGCCCATATATATGACCGAGAACAATTATAAAGAATATGAGACTTCAAAGATAAATTTGTAGAACCAACGTATAGGAAAAAGGGACTTTAGAGATCACCAAATCCAGCCCTTTCCTATTGTAACAAAGGAAACGGGTGCCAGGAGAAGCACATTGACTTATCCAAGTCTTCCTTCTTGGAGAAACAGAAATTGTATTAGCAAAAGAAGCACAAAGAAAAGGAGTGGTTTCCAGAACTGGCTGCAACTTAACAGGGGAAGTGATCTGTGGGAAGTAAGTTCTGAGCTAGGATTTGAAGGACTACTGAAATGTGTTTCCTCAGGTGTAAATTGAGGAGGGCTGGCCTAAATCTCTAAGAGCCTTTTCAACTCTGACATGCTATGATTCAGAGCAGTATGTACTAAAATTAGCAAGTCATATACAGAGAATAGTAAGCAGGGTGGCTTGATTAGAGCAAAGAAGCATGTTAGTGAATAATGACGGCCCCAGGAGGGTCAAGTGATGGATGTCTGGCTGGGGGTTCAGGGTTAATACTGCCCAACATGGGTTAAGGGAATATGCCACCACCCCTGAAGTCCTGCAGTATGCCCACCATTTGTGAAGCAATGAACCAACACACCTGTTAAAACAATAGCACCCCATATCTTCCCATGGAATGTGATTGACACATTATTGGGAACAGTGTTCCTACAGGGTTGTAATAGTTGGGATTCCCTATTGTCTTATTAGAAGAAGCAGCTATAATTTTTAATTCTGATTCTCATAGAGTATATGTGACTTCCAGCAGATGTGTGCAGTCCCTAAGGCCAGGGCCTGGGGACATACAGAATGAACATACAGACTGAAGATTGAATATAACTCACTTTAGTAACCATATGACAAACCTGCTCATAGATGCTAAACAGGGTTTGCTGAGTGTTTTATTCCCTAGTGGAAACATTTACTTTTCATATGTATAGAAGTTAGATGATAAAAAAAAAAAAAAAAAGAAAATTACCCTAATTCTTTTTGCTTTGTTATCTATTATCTTTTCACAAACCCATACGCTTTTTGATAAGATTACCAAATTAATGGACAAGGAAATATATTCCATTCTTTCACTGAAGTCCAGTTGTATTTTGATATCTTAATACATCAAAAAACCAACATCCTATTCTGGTTTCTCTGCCTGGCCCCTTATTCTTTTTCTTTCTTTATTTCCTTCTTTCTTTCTTTCTTTTGTAAGTTTTACCATCCTTCTCTAATTTCATTCTTTCTTTGTTTCCTTGTGTATTTATCTCTGGCTCTCACTTTCCACCACTTACCCTCTGCACCACATTAGCATTGTATACTCTGAGCTAATTAAGATGCTTTGTCTTCCCCACCACCCCTCCATTTTGGGTCACTTACACTGAGCCTCCACTATATTTTTATAAATGGGGTGGGAATATTTACTTTGTCCAAAACTGCCAGATGGGCTCATTTCAAATCAAATGGACTCAGGAAGTTATATCTGAAAGCTGGGACAGACCTGGAGTGGGTGAAGGCAGAGAGGATTTCTTATCTCGCTTGTCCACCCTCTCTGTGATACTCTTGTATCGTGAACTGTGGAACACCTGCTCTCCTATTAGCGGCTCTCCGGTACTCACCATTTTCCACAAACATTCTATTTCCTGACTTTGACTGAAACCAAACTTTATTTTCCAGATGCTCATCAGAGTCCATCATTCTATTCATTACAAGTGTAGGGTGAAAAAATTTCCCTTCTTCGCTTCTAGGTTCTTTGTCTGGTCTAATAATTAAATTGATATAAGACAGATTAATGGGAGAAAAACAAATTTTGTACATATGGAAGCCCTACAAAAATATGAGACCCAAAGGGCAACCAGGTAATTGAGGCTTATATAACATCCTGAGCTAAGGGGTTAGGAGTCTGGGGATACAAATGGAGAGAAAGGTCATTCACAGGAAGGCAGAGATGTTTGGAAAACAAAGTTTGCCTTGTTATGCAGATAAGTTTCTTAGGTAAAAAGTTATCTCTGGTAATAGCTGTCTTCCTGATACAGGCCCTCTTTCCAATATAAATTTAGATAGTTGAGGGGGAGTTTTTCCTGAATCTGCTGGATTTTGATTGCCTTTAGCTGAAAATAATCCTTATGCCAGAGGCATATTTTGGCATGGCAAAAATGCTCCCCTTCACTAGCCCTTCACTAATTTGCTCAACTATTTTCCCATGGTCCTCACCCACCAGCCTCTCCCTTCCTTCCTTCCTTCCTTCCTTCCTTCCTTCCTTCCTTCCTTCCTTCCTTCTCTTTCATGAGAGAGCAGGGACAGAGTCAGAGGGAGAGGGAGAGGGGGGGGGGGAGAGGGAGAGGGAGAGGGAGAAGGGGAGAGGGAGAGGGAGAGAGAGAGAGAGAGAGAGAGGGAGAGAGAGAGAGAGAGAGAGACAGAGAGAGACAGAGAGAGAGAGAGAGAGAATCTTAAGCAGGTTTCACACCTAGCATGGAGCTCAATGCAGGACTTGATCCCTTATCCATGGGATCATGACCTGAGCTGAAATCAAGAGTCAGACAGTTAACCAACTGAGCCACCCAGGTGTCCCTTTGTTTTCTTTCCTAACAACCACATCATAGGCCTATGCAATTTTCCCCATTACTAAGTTTCTATCAAGATACTCTTTCCCTTTTTTTGGATGACATAGCACATCTCTCCATCATCAACAGTTATCATTCTCAAAGATTTAAACATCTAAACAGATTATAGCCTAACCTCAAATTTCTTCTGTTCCTAAACTCCAATGATCCCCAAAGACAGCCATATCTTAGATTGTATTTTTACAGAATTATTCAACTCCATACCTCAAATACTAAGCTTCCCTTGTCTAATTTTCACTTCCTTCCTTACCATTTTTCAAAGTTTCTTTTTAAATGTAAATTAGATCTTATCATCCTTCTCCACCCCACCCCCACTAAAACTCTCCACGGACTGTTCATTGCACTTGAAATAAAATGCAAATTTCTCACAAGACTGGTTCTAGGAATGGATCTGTCTTTATATCCCTCTCTGCTATTACACACACTGTCTTCTCCCTCCCTCACTATTCCTGCAACACAGGCTTTTCTTCTCTTCTTAGAGCAAGGCAATTTCAGACACCTGGGTGACCTCAGCTCAATGTTGCCTCCTCAGAGAGGACTCCTCCAACACACTTTTCAAAGAAACTCCTTAGCCTGTTTTACTTTACTTTACTTATTCATAGCACTCTCCAATTTTTTTTTTTAAATCTACTTCTCTACTTGTTGATCCTCCAGGATAGTAACTTGCTTGTCTATCCAGATTTTGCAGTATCTCCTGGGGGATATTACAAAGATCAAGAATAGTCTTTACTTTCTAAGAGTTTCCAGTCAGGAAGAGAAATCGGACAAGTAAGCAAGTAATTATAATACTGAGCAGTCATCCCGAAGCAGTGCAATACCATTATTAAAAATATAGATTCCGCAGCCAGGCTGTAAGGGATTGTCTTCGTTTTCCCGCTTACTGGCTATGAAACGTAGGTTACTTAATTATGTGGTGTTCAGTTTCTGATCATTAAATTAGGATATCAAAAGCATCTACTTTATAGGGTTGTTATAAGGGTTATAAATGTGTTAATGCAGAATACTTAGAACAGGGCCTAGAATGCAGTAAACACTCAAAAAGTGGGAGGTATTATTATTTACCAAATCTTGTTTTTCTCCTCATTCCAGGGATCACAACTCCAGTTCAGCCAGTGTCTCCTTCCTGGACCACTGAAATACCCCTGGCCTTGGTCTTGTAATTTATTCCCTCATCCACTGTATATATTGTTTACACACTGGTCCTTTTCCTAAAACACCCCAGTGTCTTTGCATAACCTTGGATGAAGCCCAACTCATTAATGTGGCTGACAAGGCCTCTGCGACTAATCTCTACCTTCTTCTCTAGCCTCTTACTCTCACTGGCTACTCCCCTCTTATGCTCTAGGAATGCCAAATTTCTCTAGTCTCCTAACCACATCCTGCTATTTCTTTTCCTTATGCTTTTGCCCATGCTGTCTCTTCTGCATGGAACATCTTTTCCCTATATTAGATGTGATTTAAAATCATCCTTTTTAATCCTTTAGGATTCAGCTTTGACTTTCATACTACAAGTATACAGTGGTTCCCAAAGGTAAAGTTGAGAACTCCTAAATATCTGGAACATACTATTACTATGGTATCGAACACACTGGCTTATCATCTATGTCTGACTCCCTGAGTTCTTTGAGGGCAGGTACTGCTTCTTGTCCATTTTTATACCCTTAGTGACAAGCCTGGCACACAGAATGTTTTTTTTTGTATTATTCAATTATTGTCATAATAATTCCATGTGACAACCCCAAATTTTAGTGGCTGCACATCTGCTTCTTGCCATGATGGAGAAACAAGGACCACACTTAAATTGCCATCATAATTATTAGAAGATTTGACAAAACATACGAAGTAACTGTTTTCAGATATTGGACAACAGGCAGTGCAGAACTGTAATCCCCGAGAAAAGGGACACAAAAAAGATGAGCCCTACAATTCCCCTAGATTTTTACCTGGAGTCAATTTCTGGCCCAAGGATAAAGAGAAGGGAACTAAACACAGCCCAGAAAATCAGTCAATGGAAACATACCCGGAGATGATAGCACTAGCAGACAAGGATGTTGAAATGACTATTATACTATGTAAATTAGGGTAACAAAGGAAGAGAAGTGAAAAATATGAGAGAAATAATTAAAACTTCTAAAAATAAAAATCAGAAATGGAAATTTTGCTTGGTGAGATTAGTAATAAATTGGACACTGCAGATGAAACGATATGTTCAGTAACTTCTGAGTTATACCAATAGAATAAAGCAAAAAGTGAAAAAAAGACTAAAAAGAGAGAGAGAGAACAGAATCTCAGTAATCTACAGAACATGATAAAGTGGTTTCAAATATGTGTCATTAGGTCCTAGAGGGGGAGCAGAAAAAGATTTGAAGAAATAATGGCCAAAACTTTCCCCAAATGGCTGAAAGCTATAAAGCTAGATTCTAAAAGATCTCAACATAAGTCCAAAACAAGATAAATACATGCATGTACACGCAAAGCAAGGGAGAACTATATTGAGGAAAGTACTGCTAGGGATAAAATCTTAGAAATAGAGGAAAAAGATACATTACATAGAGTACAAAGATATGAAACTAAAGACTTATTGTGAGAAATATGAAAGTCAGAAGAAAATGGAATGGCATCTTTAAAGTGCTGAAACCAGTTTCCACTTAGAATTCTATACATATGAATATGTCTTTGAAAAGAAGGGGCAAAATAAATGTTCTTGCAGAAAATAAAAACAGAGAAATTAAAACTCGACAAAGAAAACAAATGATTAAAAGATGGGCCAAGACCTTCAGAGACAGCTCACCAAAGAAGATATGCCAATGGAAAATAAGCATATGAAAAGATGTCCACTGGATATGTCATCAGGAATATGCAAATTAAAACAATGCCAATACCTATAAGAATGGCCCAAATCTAGAACAGTAACAATACCAAGTATTGTCTAGGATGTGGACAAAAAGAAATCTCATTCATTGCTGCTGAGAATACAAAATGGTACAGCCACTTTGAAAGACAGTTTGGCAGCTTCTCACCAAACTAAACACCCTTTTACCATACAATACAGCGATTGAACTCCTTGGTATTTATCCAAAGGAGTTGAAAAGTTATGTTCACACAAAAACTTGTACACGGATGATTACAGCAGCTTTATTCATAATTGACAAAACTTGGAAGCAACTAAGATATCCTTCAGTATGTGAATGGATAAACTATAGTACATCCTTAGTGCTAAAAGGAAATGAGCTATCAAGCCATAAGGAGACATGAACTAACTCTAAATGTTATTAAGTGAAAGAAGCCAATCTGTAAAGACTATACAGTGTGTGATTACAACTATATGACATTCTGGAAAAGGAACAATTATGGAGACAGTAAAATATAAGTGGTTCCCAGGTATTGTCCAAACCTACACCAAGAGAAAACTCTACTGTAAAATATGGATTTAGGGTGATTATGATGTGTAAGTGCACGTTTGTCAATTATAAGCAACGTATCACTTTATTTGGGGATGTTGATAATGGGGGATGCTATGCATGCATAAGGGCTAGAGACTTTTAGGAAATCTCTGCACCTTCCTCTCAATTTTGTTGACTTAAACTGCCCTAAGAAAATAATGTCTTAGTAAAATTTAAATTTAAATTTAAAATAAATTGGAGAGTATTTGTTCCCCTCAGACATGAACTGTAACTAATGCTAAACAAAGTTCAACAAAAAAATTTTATCAAAGAAAAAGATACCAAATGGAAACTTGGATCTCACAAAGGAATAAACAATATGAAGAATTATAAGTATGTGAATAAACATAACCAGCATTCTTACATTTTAAAATTCTTTAAAAGATAATTGACTGCTTAAAGAAAACATAAGTAGTAATGTGTTGTGGGGTTTATAACATACTATTATTATTAGTAGTATTATTATGTTATTATATACATATTGTCATGTATTTTTTTATTCATAAAAAGTAGGGTGATCCATCTTCTTCCTCAGTGCCTGGGACTTTTCTGGTTTAAGTACTATGAGTTATGTCCTAGGAAACTCCTCAGACTTGGCAAATAGGCATGGTTAGCTATCCTAAATGGAAAAGCAATTGCGATAAGTAAAATTATATTTTGGAAGCCCTAGGGCAATCACGGAAATACCCCAAAGAAACTTCATAAGCCAATACCAGAGGTAAAATGGAATTCAAAAATACATAATTCACAAAAAGGCATGAAAAGAGTGTAGAAGAAACAAAGAACAGACGTCATAAGTAGAAACAAAAAACAGCAAGTTGATAATTTAAACTTGACCATATCAATAATTATATTAAATGTAAATGGTCTGAACCCTCCAGATAAAAGACAGAAATTGTCAGACTAGATAGTGAAACACCCAATTCTATGTTGTTAACAAGAAACTCATTTTAAATATAAAAACACAGCTAGGTTAAAAGCAGAAAGAAGGAAAAGTTATACCATAATAACTCAAAGCATAAAACAACTGGAGTGGCTCTAAGTAATACCACATAAAATAGATTTTGGAAGAAGGTCCAGTGCCTGGAGTTTCATGTTAGAGGAATCAATCCATCAAGGAGACAAAAAAATCCTAAGTACATATGCTCCTGATAAAAGGGTTTCAAAGTACATAGAGCAAAATATAAATAAATTGAAAAGACAAATATTCATAGAGCAACTGACAGAAAGTCAGTAAGAATATAGAAGAGTTGAGCTACACTAAACAACTTGATACAATTGACAGTTATGGAATGCTCCAACTAACACAAGCAGAATATACATTTCTCCAAGTGTACACATTTACCTAGACCATGTAGGAAGTCAAAAACAAATTTAAGTAAACTTAAAATAAAATTGAAATTATATAGTGTATGTTATCTAACCATAAAAATTAAATTAGAAACGAACAACAGAAATTTATCTCTAAACTCCTCAAATATTTGGCAAAAAAAAGCAAGATGCTTGTAAATAACCCATGGAAGATGGGTTCCTGGGTGGCTCAGTCAGTTAAGCATCTGACTTCAGCTTAGGTCATGATCCCATGGTTTGTGGGTTTTAGCCCTGCATTGGGCTCTGTGCTGACAGCCTGCTTTGGATTCTGTGTCTCCCCACCCCTCTCTCTGCCCCTCCCCTGCTTGCCCTCTTTTTCTCTCTCTCAAAAGTAAATAAACATAAAAAAAAATTAAATAACCCATAGAAGAAAGAAGAAATCATGAGGAAAATTAGAAAATACGTTGAAACGAACAAACATTAAAAAAAACAATGTATCAAAAACATGGGTGCAGCTAAACTTGCTTGAAGCAAATTTTATAGCTTCAATTGCTTGTATTGGAAAAGATAAAAATTCTGAACTCAAATGATCTAACCTCCTACATTAAGAAACTAAAGAAGGAAGAGAAAATTAAACTCAGAATAAGCAGAAGGAAGGAAATAATAAAGAAGAGAAGAAGTTGATAAAATAGAAAGAGAATAGAGTGAACCAATAAAACCAAATGATGTTCCACTGAAAAAGTCAACAAAATTGACACATGTCTAACTAATGAAGATATAAAGAGAGAGGAGACAAACTACCAACATCCAGGATGAAATAAAGGACATCAGTATAAATCCTATAGGGAATATGCTGGTAATTAGAGATTATGAAAATTTTGTATCAATAAACAACTTAGATTAAATGGATAAATTCTTTGAAGAATGTGAATTACCCAAACTGACTAAACAAATCCCATTGCAATTGGCTCTACAACAATTACTCCCATGAAATCACTTTTTGACAAAGACACTGATGTCTGCCCTGCTACTGAATGCAATGAGCCTTTCAGTATCCACTTCTGTATTTGATAGTATTAAGCACTTCTTGATGTGTTTTCTTCCCCTTTTTGGTGACACGATGCTCTCTTTTGATTTATTCCTACCTCTATTCTTCTTCTTCTTCTTTTTTTTTAAAGTTTATTTATTATTTTGAGAGAAAGACAGAGAGCAAGTGGGGGAGGGGCAGAGGGAGAGGGAAAGAGAAAATCCCAAGCAGGCTCCATGCCACCAGCCTGAGACTGATGCGGGGCTCAAACTCACAAACTGTGAGGTCATGACCTAAGCTGAAACCAAGAGTTGGCGCTTAACAAACTGAGCCACCCAGACACCCCACTCTATGGCTATTTTTTATCATTATCCTCCGTGCTTCATTTTCTTTCACGTATATCTCAAATGTCACAGACTCCCTAATTTCACTCTAAAATCTCTCTGGGGGTGGTCTCATTTATTCTTAAGACTTCACTACCCTCTCTAAACTGATGGATCCTGTAATTATGACTCAATCAGCCGGCTGTATATCTGTACCTGAGTGCACAACACACACCACAAATTCAACATGTGCCAAACGGAATCTATTTCCTATCCAGACTGGACCTTTCATCGTTGTATTTTCTTTCTCAATGAGTGAATCATCTCTATAATTCCCTTGTTTTCTCAAGCTTAAACACCAAGAGCCATCCTTCACTGCTTTATACTTACTCTCACCATCACTTAACAAGTCACCAAACTATGGATTCTACCTGGCTGGCTTTTTGCATTATTGCCACCTGCATTTGGGGCACTGTTTTCTGCTTCGTTTTCTAAAATATCCTCCTATCACTCTTAACTTTTCTCCTACCTTAATCCATTTTGCACATGTTGCCAGAGTGATCTTTCAAAAACAGAAATCCAACTGTTCTCCTTCTTAAAACGCTTTATTACTTCTCTTTACCATTAGGATAAAGACCTAACCCTACTGAAGTAGGCAATGTCTTTACAATTTGATTCTTGCTTTTCTCTCTTGTCTAATCACCTTTTGCTCAATCTTCACCATTTATCTTCTTTTCACAATGAACTCATAGCTTGAGGTTTTATTCATTTTTTCCCCTCTGCCCACTCCTCTTGAGTTCTCCACGCACAATGACTTCTCAGCCAAGAAAACTTTCCCCTACCCCTTCCTTGCACCTGAGCAATTTGAGATGGTGTCTCTTCTAAGTGCTCCTATATCACCCTCTTATGACAACTTGAATAGTGCTTCTTACACTATGGAAAAAATAGTTAAAACAAATAATGAAATTTGGAAAAGCAAAGTCACAACTCTACAGACACAGGAAATAGACAAGTGTGAAAGGAAACGTGAACAGAGCTCAACATGTCAAACTTGCTTAAATGGAGATGATAGAGGAAGATACTAGCTACAAAACTGTTTGATGGATTTTAACACACACACACACACACACACACGCACATGAAAGGAAGAAAAAAGAGGGGAACACTTGTTTTTTTTTTTGTTCTTTTCCAACGTTTATTTATTTTTGGGACAGAGAGAGACAGAGCATGAACGGGGGAGGGGCAGAGAGAGAGGGAGACACAGAATCAGAAACAGGCTCCAGGCTCCGAGCCATCAGCCCAGAGCCTGACGCAGGGCTCAAACTCACGGACCGCGATATCGTGACCTGGCTGAAGTCGGACGCTTAACCGACTGCGCCACCCAGGCGTCCCGGAACACTTGTTTATATTAGCATCACTAGTAGCTGTAGAATGAAATTAAGCCAAATGCAATGCAGGCAGCTTCTCTAGGGGAAAAACAATCTCAATAATCAGATCCATTGGTCTGTGGTATGGTCTCCTTAGAGATAGAGTAATAAGCCCCAACATTTAGGCATTTGATACTGAAAATATCTAGCACTAAAAACATAAACTGGGCGAGAGGGGAAAAAAACCTCTTATGGACTGAGATTTCTAGGATTTTACAAATGTTTCCTCTTTCTAATTCTTGGAGGCATTGATTTCTGTGATGCATCCCCAGAAAGCCCATGTCTATTTGGGCCAAATACCTGAAATATGCCACAAATCTCATTCCCTGGGTCTAGAACTTTGATTCAGCTTTATGTCTGGAGAGGTTGCCATAGTCCATGAACACAGAGGAAGCATCGTCACACCAGCATATATTGTTGAAAGGACTGAAGACTTGTCACTCTCCAGACATGGTGAAGAGCACTTCATGTGATTGGAGGGAAGCCTTGTAGCCAAATTGAGCATGGCAACCTTTGGGAGCCACAGGGAGCAATAACTCAAAAAAGTTTGAGTGATTGATCACTAGAAACTTTCACTCTAAGAGTCTGTTATTTAAAAAAGAAATTAAATTAGTTCAAATATTGAATTTGCCTGCTTTTGACTTTACATAGGCAGCTGTTAGGAAGTATTTGATACTAAGTGCTGAGAATTATGGCATGTGCCAAAAGGATTTTAGAATCAGGATCTAAGTTGTGATCTAATTAAACAATAAGACCTGACAAAACAGTCACTACTGATGTGTTAATGACTTCCTGGGGCAGTTCAACTCCCAGGTCAAGGCAGAACAAGGGCACAGTCATCTGCCTTTGGCTGAGGCGTTTTTCTCCCCTTAAGAATAATGTTTCCACTGTTTTTCTCTCTCTCTCTCTCTTTCCCTCTCTATCTGCTATAAAATCATACCCTAAAACAGTGACCAGAAAGTCTGATTCAGGAGTCTCAAAACAGCAAGACTAAAATTAAAAAAAAAAAAAAAAAAAAGAGTTCTTAACAATCATATAAAAATATGCAAGAAAGAAATAGCACACCACAGCCCACAGCCTTACCAAATAGAGGCATAAAGTAAGGCAAAGGAGCTCGACAGCATGAAAACACACATCCTCACCATGAATGATAGAAAGGAAAAGGCAGAGGCAGCAAATAGACTCAAACCCCAACTCCCACATGTGGAAACATCTGTTCCACTTGCGGCCACACCTGTTGCCCTGTTTAGAACACAGGGACAGATCAAAATGCTGGAGAGATGCTTATCATCATCGGCTACTTCGTATAGACTTCCTGAAGGTCTTGGTGGCTATGTACATTTTAGTATTGGTACCTTTTTTAAGTACAACTTTGAGTTTGGGAGACAGTTACGTTTCTTTCAGGCTATTTTTACTGAATAATAATTTTGTTCTTCAAAAACGACAACAACAATGCATTGAATTAAAAGTGAATTAAGAAAAGTCATGAAAAAGTTTACAACAGAGGCCACTACATTATCAAGGCCACTTTTGAATCCTTGTTTCCCAAAGGAACATTTGTAAGACTTAGACTAATTATGTTATTTGAGGTGACAAATGTAATTGTCTCTGCACCAGTTCACATGTGAGGTCATCTGCAAATGGTATTACTTACTAGCTGCCTTCGCACTATAACTCCTGCCATTTTGTATAGAGTAGCCAGATAAAATTTAAGATGCCTAGTTAAATTTGAATTCGAGGTAAAGAATGGATCATTTTTTTTAGTATAAATATGTCTCCAGTAATGTCTGGGACATTTTTCCCTGCTGAATCCAAAGCCCCTATTTTCACACTATTTTGGTTTTTGATACTTTGCATCATTATATCTTCAAAAGGAAAGGAAATATAAAAGCACTATGCATGTGACACAAACTAAATTAACCAAAAAAATTAAAATGCATTTGAGGAAAATGAAGACTTTCTCTGCAAGGGTCTTTATCTGTCAGGAGTCTTCACATTGCTGATACAGCCATACAATCTCTCCAGAAGCCTGTTAGGGGCAGGGGCCTGAACCCATCCCTACAGATTGGACTGTCAGCTTCCTTGGGCCTGAGATGGAGACCATCACTCGGGGGGATTCTAGTGCACAATTACTGTTGGTCGTGATCTTCAAAAAACTTTGTCTGCCTATCATGTGTACAGTATTGTCAATTACTAAAAATTCCCTCTCAAACTTTTCCCATAATTATGATTACACCTTAGAATATGGCCATGGGAATCTAATTTAGACAGGTAAAACCAATTCAGTCATTTAATCATCCTGGTAAGCATTATTCACCTTCCTGTCCTCTAAAACACTGAGCTTTCTTTTTAAGTTTTTAATTCAGCAAACATTATCCTACCTGCCTGTTTCCTTTGGGATTTCTGCATGGTTTACTCTAATTACTCCTGATGCCAGACCTTGTGTGCTATGAACAACTTCAAAGAAAAAAACTAGAAAAGGAACAGTGTGGTGTTTCTTTCTTTCATATATATATATATATATATATATATATATATATATTTTAAGACATTGTATCAAGGAGACAAGATAGCATTTTGTTCTCATAATGTGATGGACAAATCATACGGATAATCTATTAGGATGATGGATGGTATAAATTTTAATGGGAAACACCAACCGTAGTGAATTTCTCCTAGAACGTCTTTGAAACTTAACTGCCTCTGTTTGGTCCAAATTTAATAGTCAAACCTCTTAAGTTTAAAATTTCTCTGGATATAAACATTTTGATTAATTTTAATTCTACTCATTGCAAGAATCAGTGAAATCTTAGTTTGGAACAATTGTTTCAGGAAGAAGTTCCTGAAAATGAATCCCATTTCCTGCCTCAAGGTTAAAAAGTATGTTACCTCCAATGTCTATTTATCCTCCTGCCCTGATAAAATATTACTTCCCTAGTCTCTGTATTTCTGTTTTTATTCCATAAAGCTGAATTAACCCCCCAAAATTGTTTTTGTTCTGTTCTGCTTTATTTTGCCATAGACTCTGTATTTTCTTAAAATCTATTTTGTTAAAAAGACACTTCTTGGGGCTCCTGGGTGGCTCGGTCTGTTAAGCATCAGACTTCAGCTCAGGTCATGATCTCACAGTTCATGGGTTCAAGCCCCACATCCGGTTCTGTGCTGACAGCTCAGAGCCTGGAGCCTACTTCGGATTCTGTGTCTCCCTCTCTCTCTGTCCTTCCTCTGCTCTTGCTGGTGGGCTCTCTCTCTTAATAAACATTAAAAAAAAAAGACAGACATTTCTTATATGTCTACTATGTGCCAGGATCCATGTCCCTTGGCCTTGTAAACCATGATTCTTATCCTCAAAAAGCTCACTGGCTGCTGTTGGTCAGACAAGTGAAAAAACAAAGTAAAAGACATGATGAATGCTTTGCTGGTTAAATGTACAAAGTGCTTTGAGAGTGAAAAGATGGAACAACTAACTCATAAGTGCCATTCTGCAATTCTACTCCAAGTAGAATTTTTATAGAATTATAAAGCTAGAAAGTAGCCTTCCTATGGTTAGAATTAAACAGACCTGGTTTCAACATCAGGCTGTTACTTCCCAGCCACATGACATTTCCAAAATTGCTTAACCTCCCTGACCTTCAGTTACTTCTTCTATAAAATATGGATATTAATACTTACTAGGTTGCCGGCTGTAAGAATTAAATTAAGGAGCAACCTCCTGGTCACCACCGCTATCCCATTGCTACCACCGGCTGACATTCATTCTTGAGCTGTGGCAAACATCTCAGGCATATTATTCAATTAACCCTCACAACAGCCCTCTGAGGTTCATATTACTCCTGCTCCCATTTTACAGGTGAGGAAATTAAAGTGCCCAAGGTCACATTGTCAGTTCTTTGAACTCAAGCAAACTTCAGGGACTCACCTATAATCACAATACTGGATTAAGTCAGGGAGCTGCTATTCTTTTCATTTTTATAATTATTGCTATGACTGTCATAATTGAAGACAAATCCAGCGTTACCCAGTTGAAGCCCCTTCTTTTATAGATGAAAGATCAGAATAGAGAGGTTAAGACACTGAGGAAATCAGAGTCACTAAAAAGTCTAAAACTCTAAAACTTCTGTGGAAGTATGGTACATCGTATTACCACCTGTTTTATTATTGAACGTTGACCGTTCAATTGCAAAATATTGTTTTTGTACACATATTGTGTAATATATGTAATATATAATACATATGTTATAAAATATCACAGGTGATTTCTGTGATCCTGAAATGATCCTGACTTAAGTATATGAACAAAGGATCCTTTCCTGAGTTCAAGGAGCACAGGATCACATTTCCCTATTTGTATATCACAGAATCATACTGCCTTCAGGAACTGAAGGGACCTTGGACCTTACCCTGACCTAACCCTTCATATTACAGAAACTGAACATGTGGTCCAACAATCCAAATAGCTGATGGGTGTTCAGAATGTCCTTTAAACAAGAAAATTAAAATCAAATTACTTCATTTCCGAAACTGCCTATAAAGCAATTATTTTTTAGGCTTTTCAATTGGACTCACCTAACAATTTAATTCTCTTACTGTCCTACCCAATGTTTGCATCAAAGAAACTGAGAAATAAATGTAAATTTCTTTGTCATTTAGTAAAGGGAGAAAGTACCTGAAAACAAATTCTTCTTTCGCTGGACAAAGAGTATTTCCCCAGAAATGACATTGCATCTACTGAAAAAAAGGCAAAGACACCAGATTACAATGCCCTATATTTTCACTTATCTGTTTATGTTCCATTATTATTATAATTGGGTCCCTACAACGTAACTTATACTGTGTTGGTCACTATGTTTATAACGTTTAATTAAATTCTCACAAACCACTCTGCAAGGTAGGCAATCCTATTTCCACTTTGCAGATAAGGAATCTGAATATTAATCAAAAGATTAAATAATTTGCCCAAGGTCCTACACGTTATTTGTGGCAGAGTCAGGACCACGGCTCAGGTTTCACGGACTCTAAAGCTGCTGTCGCTTCTATCATGTTAGGTAGCCTCTGAAAAGACCATGGGCTGGAGTTCTAACTGAAGGAGCAAAAAGACCAAAAAACAAAACCCAAACCAAAATGTAACTAGAAAAGAGAACAAGGTGTGGCCGGGCCAGGGATAAATCCAGATCTATAAATCCTCTTGCTCAGTGACTGTGGACATTAGCCCCCATCATTTGGTTTGGGAAGAAAATGCAGCATACAAAGCAGGAAGGCTAGAAAAAGTACTTGCCAAGGGCAATGACAGGTCCTTCAAATCCATATTCCTTTGGAAGAGACCTTCACTGTGGTCTGTACTATAGTACCTGCATCACATCTTCCACCTCCTAAGTCAGTAATGCAATATTCATATACACCTGACACCACCCACCATACCACATCTCCTACTTCTGCTGTTCATCTTTGCCTTTCGTTCGTGATGCAAATCACATTGTTCTTCTCTGTAATTTTTGAGAAACAAAGTCCATTCGGCATCATATATATGTCAAGCATATTCTCACTAAGAGACGGTATAAAATTTCACATTTGAGTCAACTGCAGGAAGAGTTTTTCAGGTCAACATAAAAACGTATGGGTCACATCAGGGATGGTGTCCTGGTTAGCCATGATGAAGCAGGCACATCCATGTTTATACAGTGTTTGTGAAAATGATGCAAATGCATTTCATGCTGTCTAAAAATATTTTTAAACTTGAAAGTGGAAAGAAAAAAAAATTCACCCTGAGTCACTGATTCTATTTTTTGTGGAACAGAATTAAATTGTCTAAAATATCACATAAGGAAGATCACCTGGGGACTCCTGTTCACATGATGACTTTTTAAATTCTCCACCCAATGCCACAAATTTTTTAAACTCCAGAAATTTGGTGGAGATGCCAAAGGGTCTTTAAGCAAAGAAGAAGTAGAAATCAATGCTAGAATTATGATTTTCAACAGGGTATTGACAGCTATAATAAAGTTATTGCAACTGGACCCGGAATGTAAAGTCAGTTAATGGACTTTATTTAGACAACATCAGATAAGGGCATTAGTAATAACTGTTATCTTGATGGATAACCTTAAATTCAAGAAAATGTTTCCCCAAACACGAGTTGTTGTGAATTCCTTTCCCTTTTATCTTATAGTAGGCAGAAGATTGCAACCTCCTATTATGAAACAGCATCATAAAATGCAGAGCACAGCCACCCTGACTAAAACCACCTTTCTCCTCTGCTGATACAGACAAACTAGCAGTAAATGCTTTTTGAGCTCCTGGCGTGCAGATAAATTCCTCCGGATGTCCCCAATTGGACTGGGAGATTGAGAGACTCAAGGGAGAGAATAGCTGAGGCCAGGAGAATTTAACATGGCAATTAGCAACCCTTTGGCTTTGCTAGACCCCACAGCACAGGACAGGATGCAAGCAACCAAAAATCTCTCCAGCAGAGTAGATGATAAATTGGTTGGGTCCCAGGGGTTGCTGGACACAGTTATTATCCAATGGCAGGCCTGGATGGTGTGGAAGTCTATGTGGTAAGGTCAGAAAATGAAGCACAGGGCTCTAAATTCCCAAGGAGAGTGCCTTTGCTTACATCTCAATTGGACTGCCCTTTCCCCTCGTTTTGGAAGGCTCTGGATCACATCATATAATCCGTATTACCTTCTCTATCTTAGCAAATAACTTCCAAAACATCAAGTATATAAAGTACTGTAACCATTATCACCAGTGATGCTCTTCTTAAAAAGTTAGAAAAGTAAAAGATAAAATTTAAATTAAAAATATTTAAAGCCTTTCGGATTTGTGTTTTTTTTTTTTTTTTCTATAAGCAGAGGGAGGATATGTGGAGGAAGAGGAATCTTAATCCTCTTTTTCTATCAATGCCAATAGCTGCTTTGAGGCATCATTTTAACCGTCACATTATGATTCATACAACTTCAGCACTGTACTGAAATTCACTTTTTAGAGAACCTCATTTTCTGGAGCCTTTGTTTCCCCATGAAAAATAAATGACGCTAATATTATTATCTATTTCAAATGTTGCTATGAAGATTAAGTGAGTTAATATATGTAAAATGCTGTAAGGATGCCTGTCACTGAGTTATGTGTTAGTGATGATGGTGGTGATGATAATGATGATGGTTTTCAAATGTCATTCTGGCTAGATTTTATAATCTCTGGACCAAGGACCATATGTGCTTTTTTTATAGTGAAAACCCCAGCATCTAAGAACACTGCCTGAAGTGCAATTAATATTTATTGATTGATGGAATGAATGACTACATGAGTTTTTTAATGCTGAATTCCACACTTGTGTTACTATTGATTTAACTTAATTATGAGGATTATTAGGGGTCATTAAAAAGAAAGTGGAAAATGGATTTAGTAAAATCAATATCATCAGGATACATTTATTGAAGGACTACTATGTGTAGGGCACAATGCTAGGAATATCAATTTTCAATGGATATAAAAAAGAATCAAAATACAGAGGTAGCTTATTATAAAGATAATTTTCTAACTGGCAAAATAAAGAAGGCATGTGAGAATCTCACAGACATTTTAATTCTATTTTTTTTTTTGCAAATTTCTAATATTCCTCAAAATGTCAGTATCAAGGGTCTCTCCTTCTTCCTCCTTTTCCTGCCTTCTTTCTCTCTCTCTTCCCTTTTTCCCTTCCTCCTTTTCTCCTTTCCTCTCCCTTTACCCCTATTCTCTCTCTCTCTCTCTCTCCCCCTCCCTCCCTGCCCCCCCCCCGCCCCCATCCCCTCAGTGTCCTTAAAGGCTACATCCGAAGAAGAAGAAGGGGGGGAAATAAAGCCCTGGAAAGATTTTCCTGTTGAAATTGGCCCTTGAGATTTTCCATTTAGATCTCATTTTAATTGAAACTGAGCCAATTCTATATGTGGGTTCTGCAGCTTTGACCAAATAACATTCCTGACTGGCTTGAGTCTCAGGATTGAAGGAGGCATCTTTCCCTCTCCAGTTAGTTCCTCTGATCTTCAGAGGCCAAAAGTGACATTTGGTGGGTTGCTTAGCAATGCCAGTATTAAAATTGAAGAGTATTTCATTTCTTGAGCTTTTTGTCTTTTATAATACTTTGTCCTCACTCCTTTTGTCTTTCACTGACATTTCAAAATACACAGTCACCAATTTGGGAAACATTTAGGAAGGTGAAGGCCAGCCACGGATGGGCGAACACTGCTTGGTCCAAGTGTAATAGTCTGGTGTCTACATTTAGAGCTCTCTTGAACTTGTAAAATCTCAGCTGAGTGCAACAGTTCAGAAGGAAGTGCTTAAAAAAGAATCACATGTCCTGCCCTGATGCTACACATTGAAGTTTAATGACCAATTGTTTCTTCTGCCCTGACAAATGCCATTTGCCTAGCCTTGTGGTTCACAAAAACAACTAGCTTGCAATTGTCTTTTGCTGTTTTCTGTTTGGTTTTGTGCTTGCTTCGTTCTGTCATGAATACTGGATTCTATCACTGTCCAATTTACTCAACACAGTTATTAATTCACACTTTAGGCTAGGCACCAGGGACACAACCAAAAACTACAATGTCCCTCCTGTTAACCCCTCAGATACAGTAGCTGTCCCCCTCCTATGTCCTCACCCTCTGTGTCCCTTATCCTGCAGAGCACATCTCTGCCTAAAGTGTTACATCTTTATTTGCACATTGTTTGTATTTTCAGCTATACAGTAAGTATGCCTAGGACAGTGCTTGGTACAGCAGGGACACAGAAAATATCCGAATTAATTAATGAATAGAAGGAACACTTTAACACCCAGTACATTTTTAGGCCTGGATGGTGGGCACAGAGGTGTTTGTTTTGTGATAAATCATTGAGCTGCACATTTTTGTGACTTGTGGGGTTTTCCTGTTTACATTATCCTTCACGACAAAGAAAGTTAAAAAAAAATCCCCAGCTTCTTTTAAGCTTAAAATCACATTAAATTATTTATTTGCTGGCTACACCAACTGGTTCTTAATTGCCAATGTCAAAAAGCATTGAATAAAATCTCTACATTTTGTGCTGTCAAAGCTTAACCTAGGTAGCAAAATGTCTAACCGAAAGCATTATTGAGTGGCGACTCTGTTTAGGTTTTACCAAGTAAAAGTTTAAAGGGCATAACATTCTTTAGAATATGGCAATTCCCCACAGGCCAGGGGGTATCAAAAACATCAGACCAAGTAGCCTAACTTCTCAGGTCCTTCTCAGGTCAATTTGGGAAACACCCACTTGGGTGAGGGAATTGAAGCCTTAACTGTGGTTCACAGAGGAAGGTGGGTAGACCAAATACTTAGTAAGATAGAACTTGTTCCAGACTGGAAGTGGGTACAAAACTATATCCAGATTCATTGTAAAAAGTCACAGATGCAATGAAACATTCCAATTTGGCTTCAGTATTTAAAATAAATTCATTTGATGAGTGTGTTCTGCTTTTCAGAACCATAAATCTGTTTCATAGATAAAATGTGGCTGGCGAGGTTGGTGGGGATTCAGCATGGAGAATGAGATGGTGCATGCTTCTGGCATTTTTATCACTGCGACCCCCCTCTCCAGTGTGTCCCAGCAAGAGACGACCTCCCCCTACAGCGGACATCACCCACACGTTGGTGAGCTGGTGCCAGGATAATGCCTGGGACTCTGGTTCTATTTGATAAACAGGTTAGGGTCAGTAGCATTAAATAAATATTGTCATTGCTTATGAAAGCCAATATTTTAGAAACCAAAGAAAATAATTATGTCCTACTTAAGGGAGGTTTATTTCAAATCCTAGCTAGGGCCCCACCGCGGCCACTGCTTACATTTTTCAAAATTGATTTTCCACCACATAAACAGTTAGTCTGAAGTTACGTGTGACACTTCCTCCCGGTAACAATGATACAGTATCTTCTAAACATTTCCTGGTACTTCTCATTTTTCCTTCTTTCTGTAATGCTCATTTCTTTAACACATTCCTTCCAGGAGAATTTGTTCCTGGGTGTTACCACACTAAGGACTGGCCAGTGTGACCCAGGGAGGTAGGGGATCAGGAGCCTTCAGAAGGAGAATTTTAGTCATTCCTTGGAAATGAAGGTTCTGCTTGCATTTGCCTCCCCTCAATGAATGTTACTCACTTGCACATACAAAGCATTAAGGCCTTCACTAATCGCTTTCCGATGTATTGCTCCCCAAGGCAAACTTGGGAACTAGAAGACGTTGGTCTTTAGAGTTTATCCCAGCTCCCTTCCTGTCTCTATTAGGAACACTTACTATCTGTTTCTTCCCTGAGGCCCCCGTGCACTAGCTTCCCCCCCACCTGCAAATCTCCCTAGGCTTTCCCCCCATGGTGTGATATCAGGGTACAAATCTATCCAGCCTCCTCCAAGTTCACCTGCCTCTTTCTTCAGCAGTAAGATCTCTGCTTCCTGTTTCCCTGTGGTAGCTATGAAAAGAACTAAGTAAAGGTGTTAATATCTGACAAATGACCTAAAGCTGTTTTTGGAGGCAGAAATCAATAGACTTACAGAGGACCGCAATTCCCTTCAACATTCCCTATTAGGATCTGAGTGGCAAATCTCATAGTTTATAAACCTTGGTTTTCTCACCTATCAAATGGGGTGGACAATACATATCCTACACTGTCATGAGGCTCAAACTAGGTGAAGGAGGTGATTGCTTGCCTGCTGTAAGTTTTGCAACTGTACAATATTGTTTTAATTAATGATACGGGGGTGGGGATTTCATCCTTCTTGACTCTCAGTTGTGAAAGTTATCACCTGCTCCACCAGTGAGCTGGGCTCTTCCTGGAGAGCAGAGGATACTTTGTTTTCCTGAGTTAAGAAACAAGTGCTCCATTTCTCAATTTGAACCCCACACCCAACCCCCTGCCCTCAATCTTTCCGTTTATAAATGCTTGAGCCCCACCGAACCTTCAGTGAGAAACGCCTCTGAGAAACACAACCCTCCCCGGGCAGGTGGCTTACTGTGGAGAATCAGGGTACACACAATGATAGCATTTATAACCTGAGAGTAAGAACCTTGCCTCTGTTCCAGGCCTGTAGCCCCACTAACTAAATTCAGGGCAAGTGGTACTTGAGAGGGATGGAATATACTTCTGACTCATTAGGAATCTCTGGCAAGAGAAGTCAACTGTAACTGAATATTGCCTGGCAAGGTGTGATGTCTAGGTGGAGCTGGTCGTCAAGGGATCCTCTTCATAGGAAGTTCTCGAGGGTGGGGGGGGGGGAGGGGAGGGGAGGGGAGGGAGCTTACCCTTCAGTATCTGAGCCAAGTGTTTCCAAAATGTCTAAGCATACATTGTGCCATGCTGGAGAAGAGCAGAGAAAGGAGAAATATTCTAAAAGCTCATCCACTGAAAAACACACATATTGCCCAGTCTTGACATCAGTACTGCCAACTAGCACACCAAATACCACCTTAGGTTTCTGAAAAGGATACAAATTGAGACAAGCTTTCGTTCTGAGGCTCAGGTCAGTGAAGAAGGTTACGTGGCCAAAGCTGCAGGAATCTAGTATTAGTGGGTTTGCTGGTTTCCCCTCATACAGAATTGACCCAGGGCTTCAATTAAAATGGAATCTCAAAGAAAAATCCTCAAAGGCCAAATTCAGTAGGAAAAATACTTTCAGTGATTTTTATTGGCTTGAGACATTGCTGCTGATACTCCCAGCCACGTCTTGATCTGATTTTGGTCTAAAAAGAAATCTAAATGCCTCATATCTCTAGGTTAAAACTCCTTTCTATGGGTTAAATTTAAATCACACTGAGATAACTGTACTATTTACACTTAGCACAAATGGAAATTCGCAGGAATAGAGGACCCCGCATGTCCCACATGCCAATAAAATGATTGCTTACCATTGTATTTAACGAATCGGTTACAATCAGCCTAATATTGCATCAGTCTGTTGCTGTTTTGTGACAGTTAAGCATCAGAGAATGAAAATATCGTGGGTAAACCTCTCTCCTCAGTTCCAAGGATCGTCGGAAGACTTCCTAGCCAGCTCTTTGAATTGCTGTGGTTCCTAGAAAACTTTATTTGAGCGGTTTGTGAGCAGGACAGCTGCCTCTGTTTTTCCAGCATTACTGTGGCTTCAGAGCAAGAGCTCATGGGCTCATTTGAAAATTCTTTCAGTGTTTTCATCCTCGCTCGTGGCATCACATTATATTTTGGTGTACAGAAAGCGCAGTGTGTGAGGAGGATAATATCATATCAAAAAGAACCCTGGAGATAGCTGTAAAGTATACCAGTTAGCAACTCGGCAGAGAACCTTCCATCAAACAACCTGAAGTGAGGTTGCTTTGTTCATTAAACTGACCTACATGAACCATTATTGCTATTTGGCTCTGAATTATTAAAAATCAGTAGCAAGATTTAGCACACCCCTAACTCCGGGCTCTCCTGTTCTTCAAGATAAAAACAGTCTCTCTTTGTGCTGGTTAGAAAACATATGTGAACGTACTAGCACTCAGCTTCTCGTGATAACCTTGTTAGTGTCTATATAACTGCATGTAACCACTCAGCATGACATCCTTTTCCATTTCTCTTTATGAATAATTTTGTTATACCTCATCCATTTTCTAGTGCTCTTTATTACAGCATGCTACTACATTTATTAGAGTTCCCATCAGAGAATTCTTCTTGTTATCCTTAATAGTGCCATGTACTGCCCTCTCTTGACTGTAAACCTGGCACCGTTCAAAGCACATTTATTAGTTTATAACCCTTACATTTTAAATTCCTGCCAAGAACTTCCTAGGTGAAGACTAAGTTTGTAATAAATATTCACACACACACACACACACACACACACACAATACCACCACTCATATTAGAATTATAGCACCCAGGACCTGCGTTTTAGCTCACGAACATCAGAAAACTCACAGGTTAATAACTTCTTCATTTATACCTGTTATGACCAGGCACTGTGGCAAACTCTAAGCAGCAGGTACTTCCATTTGCTTCTAGAATACGCACTTGGATTTGAAGCTTTGAGTTAAATTGGGGGGCCTGTTGATTTTAGTGCAACAACACTGCTGTCCTGGGTTTTATTGTGTGGACTACCTCACCCTGACTAGAAACAGAAACAGGCTTGGAGTAAATAGAAGCCTCAGTTTTTTGATGATTTCTCAGCAGCGTAATCCAACATCCTTCTGAGGCTGGCCAGATTAGATATTAGTTGCTTGATGCTAGCAAACTGCCAATGTGGGGCTTCTTACAAGATCACCTTTGAAAATAGCCATCCATATGCAGAGATAATGGAAAATGAGTGGGTAGCACACCCCTTTGTTGTTTCTGTAGTCGCCTTCTCCCAAGGAACTGAAAAGTCACTCTGTGTTTCTGTCCTATTCTTCAGAGGGAGGAGTGAAGAGTTTAGAAAAGGAAGGGTATCGCCAATCAGAGCAAGAAGAGCGAACATGAGAAGGACAGTTGGGGTGGAGGGGGAGCCGTTACTACCTACAGAAAAAAAAACCTTTCAGAAACGGAATGTGCCAAATGTATCTTCACATATAACCATAAAAATCACTAAAAGCTTTCGCCACTTTTGCTTCATATGGATTTACTTCTTCTTTTACCAAACAATAAAATACATTGTTACAGGAAGATGTAGGTGTACACATGCCAAATATCTTAGACTTTTTGGAGCTCAAAAGGCCCTTATTATGCAGCTGGCTCCCCAAACTCTCCATAGATTGCAAGAAGCAGCCATCGACAGTAATAAGGGGACCTGGCATGTGGCGGAAATCCATGGGACTTCATTCAAAATTACATTCTGCTTTGATTCCCTACCACCAAGGGATGTGTGTTCTCTACCACCAAGTCCAGGAACGGCTATACATATCATCAAGAGCAGTCCTTGGACAGACAAGAGGCACGTCCTCTCTGGCTTCTGTTTGTATTAGCTGTTATTATTATTCCACAGTAAACTTTTTTTTTTGCAGCCTTTGTCACCCCCTTGTTGCTGTTGGCATCAAGAATATGCTGGCCATTTGCTTTCTGGGAAGATTCATGCCTAGTAGCCTTTGTCACTGTTACTACCATTTCACACTCACAACAGAGGTGGCAGATTAAAAACACTTTTTTTTTAATGTTTTATTTTTGAGACAGAGCAAGAGCAGGGGAGGGGCAGAGAGAGAGAGGGAGACACAGCATCCGAGGCAGGCTCTAGGTTCTGAGCTCTGAGCTCTGAGCTGTCAGCACAGAGCCCGACGCGGGGCTCAAACTCACGAGCTATGAGAACTATGAGATCATGACCTGAGCCGAAGTTGGACGCTTAACCGACTGAGCCACCCAGGAGCCCCTAGAGGTGGCAGATTTAAAGACAAACTATCCAGAGGTGGGAGGAGTTTGCAATTGGATATATCCTAGTTGGTTATTTTTGTGCATTTGTACAAGGACTGTTAGAATGTTGGCAGTTTTTTCTTTTCTTTTTTCCCCCTTGGTCATCCACAAAAGACAGCAACATTTCATTCCCTTTTCCCCATCCCCTACCCATCTGCTTCCTGATATTAACTTCTCCACAACTGCCTCTGTAAATACTAATTGCATGCTATGTTTCATTTTCAGCAAAATGGAGGCCGTTTCTTAAGTGTCTAGTTAAGAGAACTGCCTGCCAATCTCTGTAGTTCTTAACACGTGAATTCTGGAGTATGTTCAAAGATGAAGCTTCAGTGATGTCTTAGAAGAAAATTTGATATTGATATTTGAAGGGCAAGAAGAACCGGCTTATGAAATCTTAGTGTGAGGAGACCTCTCGATATCATCTAAGGGACAGACCAAGTGAAATGTGTCCAAGACATGCAAATATGAGCTGTAGAAGCAAGAAAGGTATAAGAGGGAGGAAAATCTAAGAAAACTGGAAAAATTCCAGAAGATCTCTTATGCTGGTGAGAACAGAAGGCAGAAGAAGAGGAAGCATAAATGTCAAGAAGATGAAAAGCTTAGCCTCAAGAAAGATGAGCAGCCAAGGGGGACCAGAGGCTTGGACTTAACACCTGGGATCAAAAGCCAGCAAAAGGAGAACTAGTCAGTGACTCAGCATGAAGTAAGGAGGCCAAGTGCAGGTGGTTTCGTTTTAATATATTTCACTGGGGTAGGGACTGTTGGTAGGGGTACAAACCAGTAACAAAGATGAGGGAAATAGTCCACTTTTAAGCCCAACGAAAATCTCAGCCAATCACCACTAAAAAATTGGTCAATATATATTGAAGATAAGATTGATTGCTATTTGATTACAATTGATTTGTACATAATACAAATTTTGCAATAGACTCACAAAACTGCCCCCAGATGTACATGAATTCCTGCTTAGATAAACACAAGATGCCAAAGCCATGTTCTATCTGGAATCTCTCCATGGGCAGTTTTTGCTGAGACTTTGGCACCTCTTCTCTTATTTTTGAAGTCCTCCTCTAATCAGAAGATTACGGTTTTAATACTCTTACTCTATTTTGCTCCCATATCACCTCCTTAGTTTCCCGAAAGTGTTTCTAATTCAGCAAACCATTTTTCTTCCCCTTGGTGAAAATAAGTGTTTGTAATGTGGACCCCATTTTTGGTTCGGTGGTTAAGATTCTTCCTGAACGATCATTTCTTTTGATCGTCATTGCTCAGTGTTGGATGTACCCAGAGAATTTGGATCCTAGGACAAATGTACAAATTGTAGGCTTACTATTTATCTTTGTGAGAGAGACTGTTTACCCCAACTTCTTGAGCCAACTTGGAAACAAGTTGAGAAATACTATGGTTAGATAAAATTCTGAATCCCTGTGATGACTGTAAAATTTTTTCTGTAATTACTTGCATGTGTCACTGATGGGAGGTAATTAGAATGGGTCCATGAAGGTGGCTTAATATTCTTACACTACGCTTTTTATAAGCGTTATTCAGCTTCTTAATCTCTCCTATCACTACACTCCCTCACTGCCATATTCTTCTTCACATTGGGATTTACTTGGCCTTTGCTCACCAAGAATCTTAGACACCAAATACTAATTCTTGTAATATTTTACCTACCCGACAAATGTTATTCATTTATATCTCCAGATTTGTAGAGTTTGTATTATTTTCCTCCCAAGTTATGAAAAATACTCATTTCCTTGAAAGAAACCTAAATTTATTATATTCAAAATTTTTGTTTTTAAATTTTGTCAATTTCATTCATCAACAATCATCTAATTCCTAGATATTAGTATATGCATGTAACCATCATTGAAAGTCTAATTTTTGGCTTTACTGAATGTACTGATATTATTTTCCTTTAGCTCTTAACATTCTGGGAATTGTAATGCATCAAAGAAATTCAAGTATTGACAGTAAATGGGGTTCACACAATACTTTCCATGTTGGATTTACTTCTATAAGCCTTTAACTAAGATTTCTAGTGAAGATTGCACTCTTTGATCACCCAGAACCAACAGTGGCTATGGAAAAATTCATGAGTCTTAGGGATGGCCAATATTCCAGTATCGATGCCACAGCTTGCAATATATAGCTATATTATTCACATGGAAGTTTGCATGATTAAATGGAAGCATATTGATAAGTAAACTTTTCTTCATGGATTTCTTGTTATGAAAGTCTTTTATGTTACCTGAATCAAATAAAATAGTCCAAACAGAAACAGGTTGTTTGCTTAATGGTCTGTGAAACTAGGACTGATGATTGCACTTGTAATTTCTGGCACTGAGGCTCTCAAACATTTAATAAAATCATCACATTGCTAAAATTTCTCCTCCTCTTGCCTCTGCACCTTGTTATGGCTCAGAGACTTAATTTCAATACTGTAATCAATAGTGTGATGAGGAGATTGTGGGTTTCTTTTCAGAAATGCATTACACAAAGAAACACAGAGAACCCCTTTCTCAGCTTGTACGAAAGAGGATGTAAGCAATGGACATCCATTTTGACTTTCCTGAACTCTGCTCAAATATCTCTCCACTCTGTAACTCACTGCTCCCCAGATCTTATTGCTTGTTTGTTCCCACCTTTAAAAAATGCAAGATACCAAACTAAACTTCTGTGTACATGCTTTATTTATCAATTATGTTACCTTGTATTCTCTCAATAGATGAAAATATATGCACAGAATATAAATTTATAAGAATAAAGTCAAATAAACACTATTTTTCAAGATCATTAGCTGATATCTCAGTGCATATGTTCCATTTGAGGTTTATTGTCATGATAGTGAATGATAAACCCATATTTTGAGTTTATTTTTTAATATTTTTTACTCATTTGGAAGGATGTTGGAAGATCCAAATAAATCTTAATTGCTTTTAGCTCACAGAAAGAGTTTATTCTGTGAATGGACCTGTCAGCTTTATACCTTCCCTATATTCATCTGTGCTTGCATTGCGGGTACTATCTTCAATCAGTGTTATTTCTTTGCCAGAAAATTTGTGAACCACTTGTCCATTTTAGCAGGGTTTTTTTTAGTTAAAATCCAATAACACAATCTATAAATTCACATGCCTGGCCCTGCATAAACCAGAAGATAGCACAATATGGGTAAAATAAACAGATGAATTGAAGGTGACTCTATTTCACCATTTCACCTTATAGAACTGCTAGCCTTCTTCCAACGACCCTTAGATGACACATGGTCCTCTCAAACATGGGGTGAGTGAGGACTATTTTAATCTGTTATTAAATCTTAGTAAAGGTTAATTTCATTATTATTTATATGGACAACAAACACACATGGAAGCCACAGTATTTTCTTTTCCTACTCCAATGGATCATCTTGCACAGAGGGTCATATTTACATATTCCAAGTCTGGAGATTCCTGTCTTAATTGATAAATCTGAAGTTCAGGCTCATACCTTTGTTTCTGCTTCTGCTTCTTCTTTTTCATTCATTCTTTTTTTTTTTTTTTTTTTTTTTTTTAAGTGATCTTGATGTTAAGGTCTCCTTTCACCTTTTTAGAATGACAGTATGAAAAGCTATTTGAGAGCTCAGGGTATATGGACAGGGTTTGTCCACTGAAGGCCTCTCCTTTAGGACAATTGCTCAGAGAACTCAAACTCTTTAGAGTCTCATACTTTTTCTCTTCTGTTTTTAAATAATTTCTCTGGATGAGTTTATAAACCCTGAAGATACCAGATATATTACCACCTAAACTTCTCTTCTGAGCTAAACCCATATATGTAATAACTACCTCCTGGACATCTCCACATGAAAATCGAGCTTTTTTAAAACTGAATTTACATTTTTGATTACTGGCTTTACCATCTGCCCTTTACCCAAGTAAGAAACCTTGACCTTTCCTTCTTTGCTTGCCTCATTCACATCAGTAGGTTCCTTTTATTTTAGCCTTACAATCTCTCCAAGTTGCCACCCTACTACCCTGCTTTAATTAATATTTTCATTATTTCTCCTTAAATTATGAGACATTTCCTATTTCCTCCAGTCTTTTTACCTTCCAGCAAATTCTCATGCTATTGCTATATTGATCTTTTTTAAGAGACAAAAACTATGTTACTCCATTTTGATAACTCTATATTAATGGATCCCCTTTGCTCATAACATAAAAGAGTTTGCCTTTTAAGGGCACGAAGACTTCCCATGACGGGGCAGTACTGCCTCATCTCCTTGCTTGCTCCTTGTGACTATTCTTTCACACCATGGGCTCTGATCATTTCAAACTGTTTGAAAATACTGACAGTGCTGTGGTTTTCCATAAAGCCAATCATTCCTAGACTGTCCCTCTGTCTGTACATCCTCCAACTTCGATTTATGCTGATCTGGAACACTCCTACTGACTTGAAAACTTAAATTTTTCATCCCCAAATTCTGCAGGCAGAATTGCCATTATTCTACACCAAGCATCTACCTTTCACTTCATTTCAGTTGATTTACATATTTTCTCTTCCAGTGTGTGGTAAGTGCGATCTTAGCAGGAGCCATTTCTTACCTATGTTAATAGAATCTGGCACAAAATCCAGTATGTAGCAGCAAAAGATTTCATTATCAATGTGTATCAGGAGCTGGTCTAGGTGCTAAGGAGTGTACAAAAAGGGTTCTTGCAGCACACATTAAGCTACAAAGAATGTTACCATATTTTATAATCTAGGTAACAATACTGTATAGTTCACATTACACGGATTTAAGAGAATTGTCCCAAGTGGTAAAAATCACTTTGGAATCACCAAGCTGACCACAGACTGAAAATTAACTCTGCATCCTAACAAGAAAATTTCTATCTTATAATCAGACCACAAGCTCTTATTCCCTGAATGCAATTTTTATGGCATTACATTTTTAAAGTAAAAATGGAAAGATTTATATAAAATGAAGTGCATTACCTTTTAAATGTCTGTTTTTGATAATGTCTACTAGGCTACATCTTTTGAGCATAATTTATCTGGTAAATAATACCTGCTAAGTAGTCAGTATTCAATAGTTATTTGTGAATATAACTAAATAATAACTAATTAATTTGGGTCAAGAATCAACATGATTTTTATAAGTTCCCTTTAAGGAATAAAACTAGATTAAAAGTTGAATGAGCTGGAGCTAATGTTAATTTCACCATATGCAATTCATATGATGCTCAATGTTCTACTCTAATCTTTACAAATCGCTGATCCATAGGCCTGATGCTTCTGTCTTTGAACCAACTTCAAAATTTTGCCACATATAATAATGATAAATTACTATGGGCCAGATCCTATATGAAGTATTTTCTTCCCAGTTTTATTGCTATATAATTGACATAATGTATGAAGTGCTTTGCATAAACTGTCTTGTTGAGTCTTTACAACAACCCCACGAACTAGATTCTATTATTCTTTCCATTTTACAGATAAGGAAGCTGAGCTTCAGTGATGCTGAACGATCCGCCTATTCTCACAATGTTACTAAATAACAGAGCAAGATTTTGAACTCAGGGATTTTGGCCTTCACATGCCCTGGCTTTAACCTCTGCCTCCCTGAAGGACAGGACTCAATGGTTAATGAAATCACCAAACCCTGTCTGCAAACATATCTGTTATCTCCTGGGATTGAGGGATATGCACAAAGTACACACAGTAAAGGGGGGAAATGGGGAAGAGAAGAGGGGAAAGATGTGACCTGAACACGGAGGCTACTGGTCTTCAACCTCAAAGATTTTCAAACAAGAACATGTCATTGGCTCAGAAAGAATCAAGAGGAAGTAGTACCACACCAATGTGAAAACTGTTTATGAGAAAAATACATGAGAGCTACTTTCTGCCTCTGCTTCACGTCAGTTTTAAATCTGTGCTGGCATGCTCAATGTTACGGTGTCCTGAAGGTGTCTGGAAGCAGCAGAGTAGGCTGGACGGAAGGACCAGAAATGCATCACTGCAAGTTGAGATGAGTAGATTCAGGATAAACTGGTCTATTGGGTTAGCTCTAGTTACCAAGCACGATCCTGATAACTGGGACGTAGGCAATCAGCTTTTGAAAGAGTATTGGATTTGGATTTGGTGAGTTGAGGACAGAATGAGAAAAAACAGATATCACAGTGAAGGATCGGGAAGGTTGACGACAGGGAGATGGATGAAGGGAGAGCCAGGAACAAACTTCACCTAATGTATTCTATTCTGTGTGGCTATTTCCACGATGTAGCAACTTCTGAACTCCTAAAGGTAGGTCCACCTCACGAGTGGGTTCTGTATGATGAGCCAGAAAATGTGCCTTGGAGGCAGACCTATACTCAAATCTGGGTTCCATTTCTTACTATTCTGCAAGCTCATCTCATCTGAACCTTGGCTTTCTCTTCTTTCAAATGGGAATAAGAATATCTCTCAAAATTATTGTAAGGATCAAACGGCTCATGTATGATGTCCCCAGTGCATGGCTAGGAGCTAGTAAAGTTTCAATTCTCCTTCTTCTCACTTGGTAACTTCACTACAAAAGTGAACGTGCCATCTATGAATAGTTAGATTCACACATGCACACTCACACACACCCCTCACTGGCTTAAAGGAGAAAAAATGGAAACAGCCACAATTCGAATGTGGAAAATAGAAAGATTATGCTCTGACCCTGTTTCTTCCCAAATGTCATGCTAAAATTTACAGCAACCTTTAAAAAAGAGATTGTTATTCAACAGTCAGAGCTCAAAAAGCAGCTTCTTACAAAAGTCAGACTACCAAGGGTCTGCTAGGAAAGTACCCCGTCTACCCACTAAGCTGATTCTTATCTTTGGGAAAAGTTGTTTAGAAGAACCTCCAGATTTTCTTTAGAGTCAACCATACATAATCTTAAATGATAAGACCTTTTGGGAAATAAGATCTGAGACTAATATCTGCTTGAGACTCAAGTTAACCAAGATCAAAACCATGACTTTTGCTGGACATGCTACCCTCAGTCCAGCATACACCCTCTCTCCCACTTAAGGGTTCAGCTCTGTCTGCATCTATCTCCCTTTCTATAAGTATGACAGCATTTCACAGAGTTCTGTTTCTTGTCCCTAGACTGTGTCTAAGCAAAAAGATAAACGTGGAATATCCTACTTACAGTTGCTCTCTGACTATGCATGATACATAATGACTATAATAATTATGTTTTATGTTAACCTCTAGATACCTCAAAACACTGCTTCATTATCAGTGAGTATGTCTGGATGAGAATTTAGAAGATTTAGCCAGCTCTCTAAGATAAGATTAAATAGAAACACACAGTTCTTTTATGTGTCTGGCACTATTCTAAACGTTTGTCATATATTAACTAATACAGCGCTCCTCCAAACCTTATAAGGTGGATACTATTATTATCCTCATTGTGCACATGAGGAATTTTCAGGGACGGAGAGGTTAAATAATTTGCCCAAAGTGAAGAAGCTGGTAACTTCAGAAGCTCTGTGTTCTAATCTACTCTGACACAGGGTACTGTTCTTCAAGGCACTTGGAACACTTTGTTTCTGAAAAACAGAGTAGCTTCTTCCTCCCCGTGACAAAATTTTCCTAGTACAATGAAATTCTTGTTCTGTTCCACCCTTTCCCCAACTCCTTGAAGATGGACAAACAACTTTCTTACAATATGGAGAAGTATTACTGAAAAATTTACTGCCAGGTTGAGACCTTGCATGCCACACTAAATTTTTATGACAGTTATAAACACCTAAAAAATCTAAGTCTATCATGGGACTGCTTATAAATCCTAATAATAACTCAGACCAAGCAGCATCATAAAAGAGTAGAGTGGCTAAAGTGGAATAAGCAAGAACAAAGGTTTGGATGATTTCTTTAGTTTGATGTGTGGCTCTTCTTGTCTTTCTCTGTAAGATATTGAGAGAGGGGTGGGGGGGGGGTTGGAGGGTGGAAGAAAAAGGAAGCTTCCCATAGGAGCCCCACTAGATCTAATTTTCTGAGCTCCAGTTTTCTTTTAAGTAAAATGGTATTCAATACATTGTAACGCCCTTTGAAATTCCATCTTACTAAATCCGCTCAGGATTTAGGAGGCCAATTTAATAAGTGATTGTAGAATTCCCGCCATCTGAGTGCTGCCTCAGGAGTTATTCTCCTGTTGTGTGTTTCTTTTTAAGTATTGGAAGGCCTGGGGAAATACTAAACAGAATTATAAAAATGAATTAAACAAGCTATGACTTTAAAGTAATGAGACTAATTCTACAGCCACACCTGAAAATCAATGCTATTGCCATATTCATACTTGCACTTTTAGTCAAAAAAGCACAACACACAATCAGAGGGATTAGGGAGCAAAAATAAAAGGATTAGAAGAATACACATCAAACTCAGAATAGTGGTTACCTCTGGGATTACAGAAACTCTAGCTTATGCTATAATGTTCTAATTTTTTAAGCACAGTATGTTCATATATTTAAAAAAATCATCTAACATATTCTAGTCTAAAAAGTATCTTGAATAACTCAAAATTTGTCGTTCAACATTTTTTTTTCATGAATTTTCAAAGAATGAGATTTTCTGCATTCAAGTAGTAACCATTCCATTCTGAGGCAATACTGTATTCTCACATTACTTCCATTTTAGGGTTGGCATAATGATTGTTTCTAATAAGAAACAGAATAAGGTTGCCATGAGTGGGATCACACTGATTTCTTTGATGTAAGAATCAAACCCTGTCGCATTCCTAATTAGACTTTATGCATTAATATATCCAGTCAATCTCTTCAATATACTTAAGAATCTCACCATTTAAAAAAAAAGGAGGAAGAAAGAAAGAATCTCACTATTCACTGCATTTCTTTCAGTTGACTTATGACATTATCACCCACTGCAGTAGGCCCAGTGATTGGGTTCCATATACATTTCTCAGATATCTAGAAGAAAATTCACTTTCTCTCCCCAGAGAAGAAGAAAAGTGAAGAGAAATCATGGAGACCTAAACCTGAATTTGTCATCATGAGCAAGTGCTAATGGATGATGGTGGGAGAACTGTACCTTCAAGCAAAAATGATCTGTTCGTTGGTCTGGCCCTTGGAAGAAGTTGCGTATATACCCTAGAATACCCAACATTAATAAACATATATCTTGGTAAAGACTCGGGAAAAAGTATATTTTCATTTTACTCACAGTAAAAATATTGGTCAATGTGAAATTAAGTGAAAACAATACTCCTCCTTGTCCCCTTTCCCCCCCACGCCAAATCTCAACCTCCTATAAAGCCTTTAAAAACAAAATAACAAAAATTTATGTGTTTTTTTCTATTAACATTTGATTGGTATTTATAATGCAGTATAGAAAGATGAAGTTTTTTTTTTTTTTTTTTTAGGAAAACTTTTAAGAGGAGAAAATGGCAAGTTACAACAACATACCAATGTGCTTTGTGCTGACATTGCATAGGGTACCCACTGACACCATGGCACTCTCTCCCACAAGCTGGGCAGAAACAGAGAACAGCAGGGGAACAAGATAGCTTCCTGCCCTTCAGAATGACTCCAATGTGGAAAAAATAGTTTTTCAGAAAAATCATGGAGGTGGGGGGAATAAACGTGTAGCCCTTCTCATTTGGTGCAGGTGTGGATCCATGTATCTATTCACATATACAATTATTGACAGTAAAATACAAGTACAATAGATCATAATCATTGAGAACTTATCAAGCCTTCTTGTAAAGGCTGTTGACAGTATGAAGTGGAAGACGAATCCCTGTGGAGGGACCTGGGATAAGATTCTTGACTCTTTCTTTATGAAATAGTGAAATTAACTGGGAACGTCTCCTATGACTGCACCCTGAGGCCTAGTGATATTCATACATTAACACTCCAACCCAGGGAATTAAGGTATAAATACTAGCTTCAATCCATCCCCCAACCTGCTCCTATTTGACCAGAAAGCCTTGCAATACCCTGTGCTTACAGGGATAGTATGTGTGCATTAGCAAATGAGACATCATGGGAAAATTAACTCCTTAGAAAATTCAAGTGGGTGTATTTGTAAATATCAGAATTTATATTGAAAAGTTTCAACCAAGGAATTTTAAGAAAATTAAGAAATAAAAGCTTGTAATTAATAAACATCAGAGGCATAAGAAAATATGCCCAGACAATACTAAGATGTCTCTTATAGTGAAGTGCTTTTGATGGTATATCCACTCTTACAATGATTTCTGTAAGTGACTGATCAGCTTTTAATCATCACCTCCTGACTGATATGTGTGCATAGATAGAAAGGGTATGGGCTTTAGAATCAGGCCTAGAATCACATGCAGCTTCCCTTACTAGTTATATGTCCCTGATCGAGTCATCTAACCTCTCTGGGTCTTATTTTCTTTATATGCAAAATGGAAGTAATAAGGCTTCCTTCATGTAATTGTGCGATATAAACATAATATATTATTCATCTGGAACAAAGTTGGTCCTCAATAATTGGCAGATAACTTTTTAATTCTAATATCAGTAAAATGAATGCCATTTTAACAAGAGCTTTACCTTCTCCTGGGAGTAAATCACATACAGCACTAACAAGAACAGAAAGGACACGGCATCTATTCAGCTCCTAGTATATGCCAGGAATTTCATTTTGCACTTTATATACGTTATCTCATGAAATTGTCCCAGTAATCTTAAGAAGTAGGTATTCTTAGCTATGTCTGAAGATGAGATGACTGGGACTGAATTAGATTAGGCATCCTCTTTAAAGTCACACAGCTATAAATGTCAAAGTATCACAGAGTGAGGAATTCTGGAATGCTGCTTATTCGTCATTGCCTTGCTAATTGAGTCCCTGTATCTTTCCAAATTCATTTTTAACCATGATATAGCGTCAGGTGTAATATCTATGATCGTAAAATCCCAGTTCTTACTAAAGTTGTCTTCTGGCAAGCTTTGCAAAGAGCTGCGAATACTGCTTAGCAGTTTTGTGACGATGTCCAGAAATTTTAGTAATGCAGAGCTTGGGGTTTGAACCTCGGTGTTCCATAGATCTTCTCTATAAGGGTTTATTTTTCTTCATCATGGCAAAAAGGAAGACCTTGCATTTTCAAGGTTCAAATAGACCCTTCTATTTCTCGCATTTCCTTCAAATCGCCTTGGGTGACAGTTGATCAAGTATTCTATACTACGTCAAAACTGTTTGTGGAAAAGCTCCAGGAAGCTGTAAATTTCAAAATGTGTAGGCTTGTTGTCTTCAGAGTACAATAGCTAATAAAGTCATAAGGGCCTCAAGGTCTCCTTCTTACCTTGTAGGCCCCCAACTTGCAAAAACTGCAAAGATACACACAAACACTCCCTGACAGTCACACACAATCTCCTGGATTTGCCAGATCACTGGAACATTTGTATTTGCAAAGTTTGAAGAGATTTTATTTAAGAAGACTAATCTTAGAATTGTCAGAGTAACTGTAAAACAATGCAGAATGCACAGTTGCTTTGTCTCTCACTGGATGTTTAAGAACTACTTTAGTGAGTCATCATAAAATATGTCTAGTATAGCACCTTGCATTAAAATACCTTAATACAGTTGCTAAATGAATGAATAAGTTACTTTAAGAGTAAAACATACCAAAATTGTCTTTCCTCTTTAAAGCGTATAAAAATAATTTTTGATTAAGGTAGACAGATAAATCATACTAAACGCATGCTTTCAGAATGGACAAGTTTATTCTCACTTAACTAATTCTTAAAGCATCTTTTTAAAAAGTTTTTATTTACTTGAGAAACAGAGAGAGAGAGAGAGAGAGCGCGCACGCACATAAGCAGAAGGAGGGGCAGAGAGAAAGACAGAATCCCAAGCAGGCTCTGCACCATCAGCACAGAGCCCAGTGAGGGGCTCGAACTCACGAACTGTGAGATCATGACCTGAGCTGAGATCAAGAGTCAGACATTTAACTGACTGTGCCACCCAGGCACCCCTTGAAGAATCTATTCTTAATATTTATGCTCAGAATGTACAAAAGTGTATGAAAATCACAAAGAAAACGTATATATAATGCTACTCCAGTGTATTTATAAACAACTTAATCTAGGTAGCAATTATTATTTCACGATCTAAATACTAAAAAGAAGAAGTACAGAGAGTGCTATGAGCTCAATATTTATTCATTTATGAGCAAAATTAAGTAGTTTGAAAAGTTACATTTATTTTAAGAATAGGAATAATAATAAAATCTACCATGTTTTTGTTTTGTTTTGTTTTGTTTTTGTCTTAGTGGGAGCCACCTGTTTAACGTATTACGCTCTATGGAGAATTCCAGATCCTTATGAAGTTGGTCAGTTGGAGCAGCCAGACATTTTGGCAAATGATGTAACCATTTCATTCATGTTACTATATTTTTTTCGTAATTCTTCATTGCCTTCAAATAAAGTCCAAACTCCACAGCATGGAATTCAAGGCCTCTAATAATCAATTTTGCTTTCTTCTAATATCAACTAGGACTCTTTGATTCCCATCAAATGACACCAACTATGACTTCCTTAATCAAAACTCAAATTTGTTAGAAGGCTCTGCAGTGTTTGCAGGTTGGAAAGGAAGGCTGCAGAGATTTAGTGCAGGGAGAAACCATGCTGTTCCAAAAGGCCTCTAAGTTAGAAGCTGCTTGACTGTTCCACATGGAAATGCTCTGTAAACAAAAGGACCTCAGTGATTTTCAGCATTTTGTCACTCTTTTTTGCCTTCAGTCTAACAGAAAGGAGGGCATCCTCCTAGCCCTGCCCAACAGTAGCCAATGGGGAGAATCTAAATAAAATCAGGTTCATATTACCCAAGAAAAGGGGAATGAATGCTGGCAGAAAATAGCAATAACTGCCCATCTCTCCTCTACAACTTTTTGCCCCTCTTTCTCTGTTTCTTCAACCATATGGAAGGAACTTTCAGGTCCATGAATTTCCACATGATCTCACTCCTCTGTGCCTTTACACATCTTTCCCTCTACTAAAAAGCCCTTCGTTCCTCTTCTGCCCTCATAACATAATTTTAAGCCAGCCTCCACAGCTCAATTTCTTCTCTAAGAGCCTTGCCAACATCCCTCTTCCACTCTCATTCCCTAGCTGGGTTGGTGTCCTCCTTCAGTTTTTCCATAGCATTTTCTGTTCACTTCCATCGTACCACTTAATCATGGGTAGTGCTGTAATTGCTGATTTCCCTACTTCCCCTTCTCGGGGCTTTCCCTAATGTTTGTTTGTCTTGAGCTGTCCACTCTTCTCTTTTCATCTTTATCTGCACCTTGTGGGCCCTTGAGGCTGGAATCCTATTGGGTCTAGAGATGAGTGGTGTGCCCTCGGGAGGGTGAACCTGGGGAAGAGGCTATGCACAAGCCCAGAAAGTAGGGCTTCCTCATTGGGCAAGGAATTCTGGGTCTCTGGTGTGTGGTCTAGAAGGGAGGGTGGCTCAAATTCTGGGTAAGCACATCTCCTTGGCCCCATGGAGAGAACAGTCAGAAGAGGAATTTAGGGCCCTCTAAAGCTTAGAGTCTAGTATGGGGGGGTCCTGGCTACCTCAGTCTAAGGGCAATGTTGCCTCAAGTAGGCTGTCAGCTACTTCAGAGGAAGTTACGGTTAGTTTTGTAGATCTAGCAACTCCTGTGGGTCAAGCATAGGTAGTGTCCTTTTTAAGGACCAAATGAACATATATTAATGAATCTCCATTTTCTTTGCAAAATGGAGATAATACTATCTGTCCTGTCCACTTCTCATGGCTGATGTGAGAGAAAGGAACTGATGCAAGAGTGCTTTGAAGGGAAATAGTTTTTAAATATTGTTTCTAACAGCTTATCAAACAGGTAAAGTGACATATTTTTGTTGTTCTTTCAGAATAAGAAATAGTAAAATGCTTTATCAAATCAAATAGATTAAAGTTCAGGTTATATACTTAGCTCTTAGCACAGAACCTTAAGAATTGGATTATGATTATGAACAATAATGTAAATAGAAACATTTGTATTTTTAATTTCCATAATTTATACTTTTCTTTTTCCCATTAAAAAATAATGTTAGGAAATCTATAATAAGGGGCCTCAAACAGGAAGAACAGAAGCACCAACGGACATAGGACATTAATTATTCTCAAGACACACAGGCTCATGAAAGATAATCATTTTAACACAGCAATTTCAGACTGACCTCCATTTTGAATGTGATTATAACCTAATTTTCTTTTCTGGAAGTTTACTCATATAGAAAAGAGGAGAATACGGGGTATGAAATAACCCCAGTAAGGTGGAAAGAGCAATAAGGGTTTGATGCACACAGGTTCTATTCTGGACTAAGATATGGTCATTCATTCATTCACTAATTCATCCATTACTCCTACAGTGTAGAAGCGTTATTAAGCAGCTATCCTGTTATAGAAGTTATAGAACTGGTGTGGATAAAAAAAAAGAAAAGATGCAATGACATGAAAGGAAGACATTCTGCAAGGAACTTGTCTAGTGAGAAAGACAAAAATAAGGCGCAAAATATGGAAAAATGCCATAATGGTAAATACAAGCATAAATCTTAGTATAGAGATAGACATTTACCTCATTCTTTCTAAACCCTAAGGATTCCACAAATTTCAGCATTACAGAGTTGGTGATAAAAGAGAAATTAGCCCATTGAATTCATTCCTATTATGTTCTATGTTTGCTTGATTTTCAGTGCATTTTATATTTCTCATTTTTGTCAACAGATTGGTTGACTAGCTACTACAAAACAAGATGAAGACAACCATGGCTTATTAAGCCTCAGTGTCAGCCAGGCTGAAACTGTCCTAGAGGACAGGGACAGTGTATTTAACTCCCTCCACTTACCACTTAGATCAGTGACACACAGACTCATTTCATAAGTGTTACTTGATGAATCAGATGTCTACATTTAAGTCTAAACCACGTATCCAAGCTTCCTATTATATAGTCAAGACCTTTGGACACCAACTACTTACTAGGAGAAAAATGTAGTTAACAGAAGCTGAGCCCACACTCACTTTTACCACCCTCCTCGCCCCCTGAGCTCACATTGGTACCATTGAGTTGCAACCATGGCTTGAAAGAAAAATGATCTCATTGATTTTTCAAGATAAGATTAAAAATAACATAAATCAAATTTTGCAATTAAAACCAACAAAAATTGAGGAACACTAGCATTATGGTGATCAACAATTTTCACAATTGTATGATGCCATGCCAAGAAAACTGTAGCAAAAGGACCTAAAGAATTCCAAAGAAGAAACAAGTAACGGCCTTTTTAAAAAAGTTATTGACTCTGATACTCCAATGCTTGACACTTAACACCTGAAATGACCATGAACCACACCGGGCCCTTTGTCATGTTGTATATGTAATACTTCTGAGTTCCTGGTACAAGCCTATATTTGTTTAACATCAGTCATGCATTTACTTCTCTCCAGCCAGGGAGATTGCATGTACCAGCTGTTTACACGTCTTCAGGAGGAGGAAAGGGAGTGACTAGCTCGCTCTGCACACTGTCTCATGTCAGAAAACTTTCCAAGTCACTGAGGGATGTGTGAGACCACAGAGTTGAAGGAAAGTTCGGTCTTTAGTATTTCCTTTTCTGTCTCCTTATGTTAGGAGTACTATCCACAGACTCAGTCGGGTTCTCCTTTCAAGGCGCGACTGCACCGCCTCTGTTTCCTGATGACTGGGACCATTGGCAGTCAATTGTTGAACCAGTAATGACTCCAAAACCTTTTGTAACCTCCCCAAGCTGTCTAGGAGATGACTCAATATATGCAGCCATCTTTGGGGGTTTTGTTTAGGCAGCTGAAAAGATTTCCCTAGGGGAACTGGGGGGAGAGAGAGAAGGAGAAAACCTGCTGATGGTAAAGAGAAACTAATGGTATGAAATAAAAATGATATGAAAATTATACAATGGTACAGGCAGGGTAGCCCTTAACATTGACTTACTTCATGGTCACCAGAGTCCTTTGCCCACCGTGTTCTCCTAAAGACCCTAGCGTGGGCGCCACATCTTTGCACTGCCACTGACAGGCCAATTGTGAAGACAGTGCTTTGGTTGCTTAGATGACAGAGACAAACTGTGATTTAGAGCCCTTTTCGAGTTGTAGTTTTTAAAGTCATTTTGAAAAGAACGACATATATGTTATGGACAAAATAATGGTGGTGTAGAAACAGGTACAGAAAACTAAAGACCATTTAGAGAGTACTCAGGATCAGTTCTGAGTCCTGACAGTGTAAAAGACCCTGTACAGGATGTGCATACATGACTATAACCCAAACCTGATGCCCAAGCAGTTTTATAAGCAAGTTCTAACTTACACTAGACCTTCACTACAAAAGACACTCACAAATATCAGCTCACGTGATTCTCTCTGCAGCGCTGCAAAGTTGACAGTGCACATAGGGAAATAAACTTTACTAGTTTAAGTGCATTCCCCAAGGCCATGGGGGTAAAATATAGCAGAGCCATATTGGTCATCAGATTCTAACTCCTGTGTTCTTTGTGCTTACAATAGGTGACTTCTTTGTGCTTACAACAGTTTACACAGGGAAGAGAGAAAAGGTATAAAACTATCGAGCAAACCATAACCTAGGAGGTAATATCCTAGGAATACAGTCTCATATTTCGTTTCCTTTTTTTTGCTGTTTGTTTTTTTCATCCATCCATAGATACTGTTATGGCAATCCTTTGAACAGTCAATTACATGTTGGCCAATTAGAAATGGATACTACTTATATAACTATAAGTGATAGCTATACCACTATATCTATTATATCACTATTATAGTTTTATTAGGAAGGGAAGATTTCTTAAAACATGTCCATGTGCTAAACTTCATTCTGAGAATTGAAGTGGTTGGGTCTTCATTGAATGTCTTAAATTTCCTTTATTTTTATACTATATAGGACTATAATTGTGAATTTTCAGAAACATGTTCCTGTTAGAAGCAATGGAAATCTAAGGGAAACACACGTGCGCACACGCACACAAATGCCTTACTAACACCCCACAACATTCTTCCAACTATGCACTAAGGATGGCAGTTTTCTACCAAATGCACCAAATGGCAGAGGATAATTCATAGTTCTCTGTTTTCCATTTGGTATGCCTGTACTCACAACCTTGATAGCAATAAGTAAACCTTCTGTTTCTTTTTCAAGAATTTTATAGGATGCTCTCATGTCCTTTTCTTACCCGATTCCTCCCACACCACAATTCAGCTCACTTAGAGAATGCTATAAAGTTTCAGAGAAGAGGTTTGCTCAAAGCAACTACAAATAAAGTGCATGTACATAAATAACTTAGCCTGACTTTTTGTTTAATGTCCAAGATGATTGGAACAGATTGTATCATGAACTACTTTCCCTTTGGCTAATTAAATAGCAGTCCCCACTTACCATAAAGCATATTCTTATTAAAACAAGTATCTATAGTCACACTGCTGGATAAATTACTCCCAAGTAAGTGCCATAAAGCCCATTACATTCCTGCTTTAGGATGGAGCAGGTCCAAACAGACAATCAAAGGATTTCACTGGGATTATTTTAGATTAGAAAAACTAGGGAGACATGCGGCACTGACAAGATCGTAAAGGCATAAAGGATAAATTAGCGGTTCCATACTAAACAAAGTGCTTTAGTGGTATCACAGTATATCCAAAAGTAAAAACAAATTCCTACTGTATTAACCTTCGCCAAAATGGAAATCTGTTTATGCAGAAATAAAAATGTCATGAACAACTGTTATCTCCTGTGCAAATCAAAATGACTGTTTTGAATAATAATAAAAAAGAAACCTTTCAAACCAATGACTATGGAAATGCACCATAGGAAGGATGTCTTCATTTCAATAAATTGCTTTTTACATTTAATAGAAAAGGTTATGTTATGATTTGTCATATTAATGAACCATTATTGCATAACCATATTTTATTGCAATATATTACCTGCTAAATGATGTCTCTCTTTTTTTTTTTTTTCCAGGAGAAAAAATTTCATAGAACACATTCTAAGGGAGTTTTTCTTGCTGCCAGTTGTTAAATCTTTCAAAAGCTGTCAGCAGCCTCAGAAATCAAGTTCAAAATACCATAGCCAACATGAGTATAGGCATAGGGTAGTCTATTTTTAAATTGTAATACAAAACTGCCAGAGAAATACCTAAACACAAAAGATTATTAAGACGAGATCATCTTATCTGGCTTGTCAATGTAAAGGACAAAGTCACTGAAGTGAAACTTAACCCACAACTTCTATAAATATCACTAGACATTTGAGAGCTAAGTGATTTTTTTTTTCAGGCTAATTTTTCCTTAAACTCATCATGCTCCAGAGCCTTCACGTACCAGAGACCCTGTCCACGCCAGGCACAGTGGAGCAGGCGACACTAACCACCCAAGGAGATCAACTGGCTCGATCGCCTGCTGTGCTTCAGCCAAGCAAGCCCTTCTCCTCAAGGGTGAATGAATGGCAACGACATTGGCATCTGCCCTGGAAACTTCTGCAGGAAAGGAGTCATACTTGTTTCTACAAATGCCGTTCTGGATTTGCCCTGTGTCTGCAAGCACTGACTCACCATACTGCTTCTGAGTGACAGGGTTCTGTCCTCAGCGTGACAAGCAGAGCAGGCCAGCTGGGATCCCCTCAGAATATTCCAAGCTTCTAACAGTGGGCTAGTTATCTGATGGAAACAGAGGTGGGACATTTGGGTGTGTGCTTAAGCTGCTGCTGCTGTTGTATTTTTGGAGGGAAGGTCTAAGGAAACGAAGGTCTATGCTGTCATTCCTTACGGCTCTGCCTGCCTTTGCTGTCTGTTCATGACTGTGCTCACCTTTGGCTGCTACTGATAGATGTTACAGCCCGTCATTCATTCCACACATATATGCATATTTTTAGAGTATAACATGTGACAGCAGTGCACTAGGTGCTGGAGACAAAAGTGAACAAGACAGGTGAAGTTCCTACTCTCAAGCAACTTTAAGTCTAGTGAAGGAGACAAACATTAAATAAGCATTCAAAGAGATTGCATATTGGAAATCTGTCAAAATGTAGTTTGGGGGAAACATCTATCACATTTTCATATATAAAAACGATAAAAATAATATACAAATAAACACATGTTACAAAACACCTAAATAACATAATACTATGAAAATTCCCCTTTTTCTCCTGTAACTTACACTCCTCCTATGGTAGTCTCTGCCACTTGTAGTTAAAAATAATATCTACACTAGTACCTATCTACATATTTATATGTATACACATACGGGTTTACTTTTTTCACATATATGAGGTTAGTTTAGGCTATAAATAGTATGCAACAGCAGTTTATGTCTTAGAACAGTTTCCATGTAAATAATAGACACACCCGTTGGTGCAACAATTAAATTCCCATCTCTGGACCATAACGATTTATATAACTGTCTTTCTTTCGTGGGATATTATTTTCCTGTGGCCACTATAACAAGTTAGCACAAACTAGATGACTTAAAACAATGCATTCTTTCATAGTTCTGGAGACTAGAAATCTGAGGTCAGCATCACCGGGCTGAAATCATTGTCAGCAGGGCTACCCTCCCTCCAGAGGCACTAGGGGAGAATCTATTCCCCTGCCTCCTCCAGCTTCTCGTGGCTGCTGGCATCCTTCAACTCTTGGCCACATCACTCCAACCCCTGAGACCAGCAGCATCAAAGGTCTCTCTGCTCCATCTTCATATAGCCTTCTCTGTGTGGGTCAGATCTTTCCCTGTCTCCTTTTTCTAAGGATACTTGGGATTGAAAAGGGCCCATCTGGATAATCTGAGAGAATCTCCTCATCGCAAGATCTTTAACTTAAATGACACTTCATTTTGTAAGTTATGAGTTACATTTATAACTAGGTTATAGTCCTCTTTTTGTCACAGAAAGTAACAATCCCAGGTTCCAGACATTAGAACTGGATCACTTTGGAGGCCATTGTCCAGCCTACTACAGGGGATATGTAGGTTGTTTCTATGTTTTAATAGAAACAATGTGGCAATTATGACCACTGAAATTTACATTCGTGTGTATGTGTAAGTATTTCAATAGGTGAGATTTCTCAAAGTAAAATTTCAGAGCCAAAGAGAACATGTAGCAAAATATTGTTAAATAATGGCCAAGTATTCTCTAGAATAAATGTGCCACAACACTGTATATTATCCAAAATAGCTTTCGGAGTGTACATTTTCCCCACATTTTTGTCAATGTCACATACTTTATCTTTGTTCTTATCCATTTGAAAAGTGAAAATTGGCAACCTGTCATTGTTGATTTGAATTTTCTTCATTATTAATAGATTTAAAAATTCCTATTTAGGGTACCTGGGTGGCTCGGTTGGTTGAGTGTACGACTTTGGCTCAGGTCATGGTCTCACGGTTTGTGGGTTCGAGCCCCACGTCGGGCTATGTACTGACAGCTCAGAGCCTAGAGCCTGCTTCGGATTCTGTGTCTCCCTGTCTCTCTGCCCCCTCCCCTGCTCATGCTCTGTCTCTCTCTGTCTCAAAATAAATAAAACATTAAAAAAATTTTAAAAAGAAAAAAATTACTATTTATGTAGTTTCTCCATAGTTCATTTTTTTTACCTTCTTCTTGATTTGTTGGGATTATTCATAAATTAATATTAATATTTAATATTTTATTCTTACATATGCTACACAATATTTCCTACTCATCAATGTATTACTTGTCTTTAATAGATTTGTTGAAAGAAGCTGTAATTAATGTAAAATCTACCAATATTTTTCTCTGTGTATTTTCAGTTTTGCATCTTGCTTAGAAATACCTTGCTCATCCTAAAACAATGAAAATATTTTCTTAGATATTTTCAATTTTTTTTTAGCTGTCAGAATTTAAATTTTGCATGTAGTATAAGTTTGCAGTCTGGATGTATTAAGTCTCTTTCCAATGGAAACCCAATTACCATGGATATTTTAAAATAATTTGTCTACTTTTCCACTAACATGAAATACTATCTGTATTATGTACTAGGTGCTTGAATTCGCTCGGATCTGTTTTGAATTGTATATCATTGATCTATTTTTGCTATTTCTGAGAGTTCTATGAGGACCGAATTTTGCCCATTTCTTCTGTTTTGTTCCCATATATGTATATATGTGTGTAAAAAAGTATATGCATATTTATTTATACATATATGCCACATATATATGGTTAAATATACTACATAGATATGGTTAAACACTTAATAGTTAAATACTAGAGGCATTATCATTGAATAAAGTACAAGGATGAAAACTATCACCACTGGAAATCTAGCTTCTGTAAAAAAAAAAAGTTAAAGGAATAGGAAATATAAATATTGGGACAGGTAAGTTATTTGCCTATAATACATCTACATAAATACAGGTATTGAGTTGAGGTGCTATATAAAAACATAGGACTTCCAATTAAGTTTGAATTTCAAAAAAACAAGGTATTTTTTTTTTTTTTGTATAACTGTGTTCCAAGTATTGTATGGAACATACTTACACTACAAAGTTATTCACTGTTTATCTGAAATACAAATTTAACTGGTGTCCTATATTTTTATCTACTAAATCTAGCAAATCTATACTCAGTAGGTACTGAGTGAATGAATGAACACTTTATCGTAATTTATAATTATATTTACTATTCTATTTTGTAAATATATTTATTATGAGGCAGGAGAAAATTTCTTGTCATTATTCTTCTTTTGTAGAAGTTTTTTTGGATATTTTTAAGAATTCGCATTCCTGCATAAATTTCAGAATTACTTATAGCACCAAGTATTTTATTGGCATTCCATTAGATTATCAATGGTCTTTGTTTTACTTTCTGTATCTCTATAATTCTTAAGTCTCAGCTATGTTGACAAAGAAGAAAGAATAAAATCATTCAATCATTATCAATCAATCCTGCCAATGCATGCTTAATTGTTAAATAGAAAAGGCAATATTATTGAATAATGATCAAGACAAGAATGAAAACTACCACCAATGGAAATTCTAGCTCCTGAAAAAAGCAATGAAAAGAAATGAGAGATATAAATATTGAGATGAGGAAATAAGTTACCTGTGATACAATTTCTTACCTATAATTTCCTACTTAGAAAGCCCAAAGAATCAATGAAGCATAGTTCAAAGTAATATGATCTACTTTAGTAAATGGATCATTTACAAAATAAATATAGAAAAAAGCAACTTTTGTATATTTTAATAAAAACTAGTTAAAATTATAGTGAAACAAATATCTCTTAAAGGAACAAAAAATATAAAATACCTAGAAATAAGCTTAACAAAATATAAGTATATATGGAACCCCAGAAATACAAAATTTTACTAAAAGATACAAGAAGCCTTGAATGCATAAAGTGATTTGTCATATTTATTAAATTTATTATAATCTTTATTATACAGTATGAATTTTGATATGTCTTTTGTAAGTTTGAAAAATCTAACATATCCTCTATCCCTCCTTATATTAAGTACCATGACTGTGTCTTCCCAAGGCTGTGGAATATGATTATATCTCTTATAAAACTAGTTTATTAACTTAAAATATGGATGACTTGAAATGATGATAAAATTATTTGATTGCTATCTTTACATGTCAAAGACCAGTTACATGTGTACCCAGAGTCAATAAAATTGTATCGATGGAAAAGAAAGATCAAGATCATTTAGAGAAAAAATAACCACTATTAAGTCAAAAATAAAGAGGAGAATGAAAGGAACTTGTATTAGCAGATAAGAAAGAGTAAAACAAAGGTGTAAAAAATCAGAAAATGGTTTAATATAAGAAAAACAGAAAATAAGGTTAAAATAGAAAATATACAGAACTTCCTCAGAAAATGTACAACCCTGTCCTTAATCTCCTTGCCACATTTTATCCCAATACTGAGATATATCTTTGTCCAAGGGATCTTTCTTACAAGAACCTATTTCAAAATGGCAGACTTAGTCTGTGAATCTACCTTCCCTCTCATGGTTCCCCTTAGTGTAGAAGAGGTATATACACATATACCACAAAGCAATAGTAAAACATAAAAGGGAGCAGAAATAGATCAGAAAAACAAAATTGAGAAAAGTCAGGAAATTAGACATAAGATGGTGTTGGACTGACCAGTAAAGTATTAGAGGGAAATCCACAGCTTGAAATACTAGAAATAAGAGTAGGTCTTTTCATCTAAAAAGTGTCCAAGTTTAGAGTCATATATTTTAACAGCAGGTGAGTGGGAGGGGTCAATGTCAGGGAATGAGTTGAAGAAAGATTCAGAGTAACTGAGCAAATTGTGCCTCTTCCCCCCTACTTTCTCTGTGAAGCAAGGGGAAGAAGGATTTTGTTGTAATGTTCTCTAATTCTGCCTTTGATTCTTAACATTACTTTTTCACGAATTCATAGTTTACAAGTCTGTATTCACCCTTTAATTTATCTTAACAAACCACATGTACAAATAGAGTTCTGGAAACAGGTTGTGTAGAAGATTATTCCTCTGTAATTTGTTAATTGTCCATTAATGATTCCAAGGTGACTCCTAAGTCTTAATAAAGAAATTAAAGAGTAATAATATAAAATACTTTAAAAATCTAACGATAACCCGTGCTATAGTCATTTCAACACTGCAAAGTTTCGTAAAATGCAGATGCATCGTGATCCAGCATCATCCATTAGAGTGAGTACATTCTGCCTCTAGTTAGTGACTCATTGTTATGGTCTGTTCTACTTGTTTCGGATTCTGTTGGAAAACATATGTCACCTGATCAGTACTTGGTGACAATAACCTTTAAGATAATCTAAATCCACTCCTCATTGGAACGTAGAATGTTCGTTCCTTTATTTCCTCATTTCTTTATTTCCCGAATAGATGTTTTTATGATGCAGACAAGTCCATACAGCTAATAGAGGCATTTTTTTATCAGATATATCTGCTGTTTTAGATTAACAGATGAGCGAGCATTCTGATATACTAAATCTATCCATTGTGAATGTGGATGACAATAATTAGGGCTCATTCCTATTTTGCTCTGCCCAATCTAATTAAAATATATAAGTGAACTGATTATACTGTGTCCTTGGTTGTGTCTGAGACCCAACATACCTATTAACCCCATCAAATAATCATCTAATTTTCAGGATTCATTTCTGACTGCCTACACTGTGACATAGAGACCCCAAAGCCTTAGCTAGCCTGTGGGCCTTTCTAATAATTCATTTTCTGCCTCATGTTCCTGTTTTAACCCAATTCCTGTTCTCTGTGATAAACTCACCCCCTGCCATTACCTGAATGTGAAATTGTCATTTGGCCGGCATAGTTTTTTGAAAATTGCACCTCACATCACTATTGTTCCACTCTTGCATGACAAGCTCTTGTTTTAATTGTTAATCAATTTATAAACAGCTTCCTGTCTGAAAGTTGGGACCCTATTTTTACCATTCGACTCAGAAATGTGGTTATATCTGCTTGGGCTTATAATTTTGCTCTACATTTGCTCTTAGGATAGATCCTGTAGTATGTCATTTTGGCAGAGGATTTAACAGACAATTGTCAAAATTAAACATTAAGTAATGCTTTACTACACAAGAATTGGAGGAAAGAGTGAAGGAAGCCTTCCTGGCATGGGAGCCCACAGCCCCACATAGCTGCATCTCTGGCATATCTTAGCCTTTAATAAAAGAGTTTTTATGCACCATCCTGCTTATCTGTGTGTTCACAGGTGTGTGAAAGACTATCATCTGCAGAATAAAACACCCTGTGGCACCATGACAATAAAAAGTGGTGACTCTCATCTATCTTTGCCTGAGGATAGAAGGCTTGAGAACACATAGAAATAGAACATGGAAGAGAAAGAAAAGGCCACAAGCAAAGTTTAAATTGTTTCCAATTTGGGTCAGCAGAAGGGGTATGCCCCACATAGAGCTGGGAGGCATTGACCTTGTAATCCACCAAGTGCAGCTGTAGACGTGGCAAGATGGTCCAGTACAAGGCCCTGGGTTGGCACAAATGCAGCTGTGACCTAAATTAAGGAAGCAGAAAGCCACATTAAAAAAGCAAGATAAGAACCTAATCGCATCTTTCTGGAAAGAGAGCGAAAGATATTGTTAATAGGAGAGATTGGGGAGAAAGGACAAAAGTACAAAGAAATATCCTGACGAGTAGACAAATTCCCTTCAAATACAAAATTGAGGAATCTAGTTCTAAAGGATAAATCTGGCCAAGTGGGCCAAGAGTACATTTATTTTGCTGCTATATTAGCTTTATCCTCTCTGGTATATCAAATATGCCACTAAAGAGGATGAGGTCTTTCCTGTTTTGAGCACAAGAAAAAATTTTATCTTAAAAAGGTTACTTTTAAAATGGTCCAAACTATTCCAAACCTGTCTCTATATGAAAACATTAAATGAATTAAGGGGCGCCTGGTGGCTCAGTCGGTTGAGTGTCAGACTCTTGATTTCAGCTCAGGTCAGGATCTCACGGTTCTGTGGGTTTGAGCCCCACATTGGGCTCTGTGCGAAAGGGCACGGAGCCTGCTTCAGATTCTCTCTCTCCCTCTCTCTCTACCCCTCCCTTGCTTGTGCTCTCTCAAAATAAATAAACCTAAAAATTGAAAACAAAAAAACCCATTAAATAAATTAAATGGATTCTGAACTGAAAGTCAAGGGTCTTATCATTAGCAAACTAATGCCACTTTCAGAACGAGACAGAGTAAAGATAAAGCATTAGGACAAAAAAATCTTCTTCCCAGTGTTTCCAGCTAATTGTTCTAAAGCACTGTTGCCCGAATGCCATCCTGCATAGCCTGAGGAGGAATGTCACTGTAACCAGAGTGCTAAGGAGGCCTGAGTGATATTATTTCATTGTGGAGGATGGTGGCCATCTGAGCAAACAAAACCAAAAACGGCCTGATTTAAAACAACATCGCTTCTCTTCACACACTTAGCCTCTCGCTAAGCCAGCTACCTGTTAGACAGGATGCCACAGCTTCAGCATCTATTTTAAAAGATTTCATCAATTCAGATATGGAGAGAACACACAGTCCCAGACACACAAACTCTAAATGTATCGAAGGGCCATCGATTTCCTTGTATCTAGAACCTTATGCTTTTGAGTACAGCATTCTGAGTACGCAAGGAAGGTACATCGTCAAAACAGTGGGGTGTAATGATTTTCACGGCACTAGAGTAAGGTTTATATCATACTGATGAGCATCTGAAAGAAAAAAAAGGTCTATACATGTGCGGAGTGGACACATTTTACTGGCTTTCTCCCTCTCCACAATTTTACCTTCCCAAGCTTGAATTTATAGGCTTAGGTTTCATAGTGTAATTACTGGGTTTAATATCAGAGAGGAGAGCACTTTGGTTTTTAGAGTATGTTTGGTGTTTATTCAGGGAAACAATCTCCAATACAGTTTCATTTTCTTTTCATTTTCACAGGAGGTGGGGTGGGGGGGGATGAATACTGATGTTTATGGAGTTTAAGGGTCTGGCAGCACTGGGAATGGCAGAACTTTGTTTATCCAGAGTCCAGTTTCAATCCAGAGGGTGCCAACGCAAACTTCTGCAGACGACCGCAGCCAAAAATGTCAGCCCCCGACTTGGAGGAGCAGGCTTCCCAAGCAGGGAGAGGTACTCAGAGCAGCTCAGTTTGCAACTGAGCTATGGAGAGAGCGCGAGCACTAAACCATGCTGTCTCAGACACAGCAGTTTAAAAATATGCTTTTATCAGATTTTCCTCATATTTTGCCTCATATTTTTTATCACACAGCAGGAGCCTGCCATCACCAGCTAAGCTGATTGACTACGTCCTCTACCAGCATCCGCCTTTGATATTCATGTCTTCGGGAAAGCTCCATCCCTGTCACGTACCCTCTTGCTGGGGTCTCTTTACGCACCCACTATTACTACAGTTACAGCATCTGTCCCCCAACTGCAAAGGAAGCCTTAGCTCATCAGGATCACCTGCATATCTACCAACTGTGGGTGCCATCAGAAATGCAAAATCGTCAGCAGTTCCTTCCATTCTTGAGGCATTACATCTTCCACAGCCTTTGGGGTGTTTTCATTCTAACAGCTGGAAATTCCTGATTTTCAATACAATTTGCTTCTCCTCTTCATATTGCTTAGTATCGGGGCCAACTTTGCAAGGCAGTTTTTTAATGAATCTGTAGCCAGTGTGTTAAATATGTTAGTTGAGTTTTTTCCATAAAGCTAAGCTAATATAACATGATTGTTTTCTTAGGCACCCTGTGGGGAATAAGGAACGTAGAGGTGAAGAAAAAGTGGGGGTGTGCAATTGATATAGTTGGTACATTGCCAAATTTACCCACCTTTCAGGACCCCCCACCCAACAGTGAGCCAATGGCCTTCACATTTGCTGAACTTTCTAAAATCAGAAGCTCATCTATAGATTGGAGCCAAGAACTCAAACTTGAAGTATAAGCCTTTGGGAAAGGCTGCCATGGTGGGGAAAATGAACTCTTAATAACAAGCAACAGACAAATTTCAGTGGTGAACTCTATGCCACTGCCATTTTCCTCCCCAAAATTCTTGCACGGCAGAACTATTGAAAAAGATCACCACCAAACTGGCTGTGGTGTTAATCAGATGTAATAAAAGACTGGTAGAGCTGTATTTGTTTTCTGTAACTTGTGCTGCCTGTGGTAGTTGTCCAGTACCTGGTACGCAGCAGATTCTCAGTGCTGGGGATTGTTTCTGGTTATTCCTGTGTGAGCTCACTACTCAGTCCTATGAGTGCTGTCCGTAGCCAGAGCAGTTAATTTAAGCTTAAACATTTAAAACTGTGTAGTGAGAAGACAGTATTGAAAACTGTTTAAATGATCAAGTGCAATAAACTAGTTAGAATCCCAGACTGGAGCCAGACTACTTGAGTTCAGTTCTGGCCATTTATTGGCTGTATGATGTCCTGACTTTTGTGTGGCTTAGTTTTTTCCCTCATCTGTAACACTGGGTATAATAATAGTATTTAGTCATCTTATTAGAATGAAAATTAATTAAGTTGCTATCTGTAAAATGTTGTGCTTGGTACACAGTAAGTTGCATTTATGTACTAACTGTTAATGGAAGACTGTATTATCAAGATGTAGTCATTGATCGAAACATTTCCTTGTCTGATTTAGCACCATAAAAGAAAAGAATACATATACTTCTCAGAAGAACTACATCTATCAACTATAAAGCACTGCAGTAACATGGCACATATTTAAATTAAAATAAACTTTAGGAAACTAAGCATTCGCAGCCTTGTTAATGATGTTAAAGACATTGATAGAGTTTAAAGCCAAAGCGACAAAGGTTTTGATTTCCAATTCTCACATTTACAATTTATGGTGATGAAAATTTCTACATTCTCATTTCCTCGTCTATAAAAATGGGTTTTTACAGCACTTCTACAGTTGTGAGGACCAAGGCAGTGCTTAGGCACAGTGTCTGACATATAGTGATCATACAATAATATGGAGATTTTTTTTTCAATGAGGAGCCATAAGCATTTTTAGCCATAAAATTTCAATATCTTCTCTAGTTATCAAGAAATAAGATTCTAAAAACATCAAAATTCTAGAAAACTTTAGAGATTCAAACAATAAATGCCAAGTTTAAAAGATAACCCAAACCATAAACTTTGCTTTTCTTTTGTGACATATCCTGAGACTTGTTGTCAAACCATGGCACCTCATGAAAAGGAACATCCCTCTCCCTCCACTTTATATTCACATTCAAAAAGAGAGAGAAGTGGAAACATGATATGAGAATGACAATTGTTAGTGGTTAGCAAAGCTCTCTAAATTTTTCAGATGTTGCTGAAAAATACGTATAAACTAGAAATTACTGGGCAAGAGTACATAGCATCCTAAAAAGATGTTACGTAATTACATATTTCTAAGAATTTTATCTGGAGTTTATATTTTATTTCAATTCTTTTGGCACTTTTATTTCAAAGTCATACACGTTCTATTTCCTATTAAAACTGATTTGTCTCCATCTTCCTTCAAACTCCTCACATGTATGCAATTCAGAGTCACATAATATTAGGAGATAGAAGATACTTTGTAAATCATCTAGTCAAATCTCTCCATAAGGAAACTGAGGGCTTCAACAGATGAAGTAACCAGCCTAAAGCCACAAAGACGCTCAGAGGCAAAGGCAGGGTTAGAATCTAGAATTCCCAGTGTTCTTCCCACTTAGTTCAGTGGAATGCAAGAATTTTGTTAAAGTTGCTAGAGAAGTGACAAGAGCTATCACTTTTAGTATTTTGTTTGCAAGGTTTGCATGTGTAAGACTGTTTATTTCCTTTCAGATACCATATCTACAGCTCGGGTACCTGTCACCAGGTGAATAATGGTGCCCAGGCTGCAGTCTTCTGTAGAAGTTTTCACTTTTCAGTTTTCCCAGATAGACTGAGTATTCAATTTACTACTTGCTTCCATTTATACACACACACACACACACACACACACACACACACACCCCAACTTTTACTATTTTAACCTTTTAACACTTACTACGTGTGTGTGTGTATAGATCTATGATGTTTAAGTTTATATATAAATATAAATATATAAAATATAAATATAAATTATAGTTTATATATAAATATAAATATAAATATAAATATAAATATAAATATAAATATATAATGTGAACTTAAACATCAGGCTTTAGGTACAAATAAATACAATCTTCACATGTTAACATCCCAGCTAAATCCAATCTTGACTTTCGGTTCAAATAGAAAACAATATTTACAATAACTCTGAACTTAATCTGAGAGTCAACTGGGTAAATAGACAACGACTGATCTAGAATCTGCCAAGTCTTCAGTTAACGATATTTAATATTTCGTGGGCTTTCAATGATCTCTGTTTATAACTCATCACAAATAAGATATGGCATTCCCTGGCAAAAACGTTCAAACAACTTTCTATGATATGAGTTCCCACTCTGCTATCATTTGAGAAAGGGAAAACTGATTTAGTAAAAATATGTAAGAGATTTAGCTTTACAGTTTTTGTTATTCCCCCCCCTCCTTTTATTAAGGTTTTGCCTTATTTATTTATTTATTTAGAGTGTGTGATCAGGAGAGGGGCAGACAGAGAAAGACAGAGAGAATCCCATGCAGACTCTGCGCTATCATTGCAGAGCCCGAGAGGGCTCAAACTCACAAACTATGAGATCATGACCTGACCCAAAACAAAGAGTCAAATGCTCAACTGACTGAGCCACCCAGGCACCCCTGTTGTTAGTCCCATTTACACTTGAGGAGACTAAGGCCCAGAAGGTTAAGTAATTTGTTCAGTAGGTAATAGATCTGAGAAATGAACCCATACAATAGGGCTGCAGAGCCCAGGTTCTTTACCACAAACATTTACAATCTCTCTAACAAGCCAGGTGATTCTCTAGGAGGAGAGCAGTGTTCTATTCTCTTCTACCTGAAATGTGGGGAAAAATCCAATTATTTGGTAGCTTTATTGTCCCCTAGCTTATTCTTAACCTTACTTCAAATTCAGAGAGCAAACCTATACTCTATTTAATAAATTATGCATTATTTCAAATCATATATTATTAATATTATATATTTTATAATACATGTAGGCAAAATATCATAGAGTTTCAAAGTATGTATATAAAATACATATGTGGTTTTGTTAAGAATATCTTTCATTACTACTATGCTTTGGATATGTATTCAGGTTTTGTTAATTGTTTGTTTTGAAAGTTGAGGACAATTAATCACGCTCCTCCTTTAAAAAAATTATAATATTCAAGCAACAAACTCTGAAACCTGAACATAAAGAGAAAATAGTATGTAATCAATCTATAAGTATCAGCAGCAGATTTTTCTAGCATATCTCATGAGAGCCTGGTTACCTACTCACACTGACATACATATTCGAAGATGATGTCCCGAACCTCACAAACTAGTATCTAGGGTTTCATATCCACGTTCTCTGGGCACATTGCTCTACCCACTGTCCTCTACGCCTCACATTGCATGCTGTCTAGAGCCAAATATGGAGTGGCTTCCTGCCTGGATTGTAAAAGTCATCCACTGAGGGCTCTGTGTCCCCCTAAGCCTCAGGACAGGGGGATTCTGAACTATAGGTATAGAGGTGGAAGATTTAGACCATGCCGCAGCACCCACCACCATAGCTCAGTCACCATCCTGAGGGACCGTGAACTGAGTTACTGCATGTGTGATGATAGAAACTTGATAGGGTGGACGCCGTGGGGAATGAGTGCCCCAGAGCCTTGCTGAAGGTAGACCTCAGCCACTTGTGGAGGCTGGCAGTGGGAGGAGAGGGGAGCTGAAAGCTATGGAAGGGAGCAGGACTAGAGAAAACAATATTTGGCATCAGAAAGGGAGGTGGGCTGGGAGGAACTGAGAAAAGTAGTACCTTGTGCAAGTATGCTCAGTTCAGGGAGGATGAACTCAAGAGCGTTTGTTCTCTCGAGCAGGAAGCTGAAGGTTCTGCTATTGCAGAACAGGTCCACCCCTAGTCTCCAGAATCTTCCAAGGATATTCTACTGTTTCATGGGTAGAGGGATGGTAAATCTGAGATCACTGCTAGGTGGGATTATTGCCCTTAGTTCTCTCTACAACCTGAAGAGAGAGAAAGAAGTGAGAAACATTAACTCCTTCTAGGTAGCCTATATTATTAATAACCCTTTACCTCCAGAAGAAGCCCAATGGTACAAATATTATATAAGATCTCAAACCCTAAAGCTCCTCTTGATTTAAGTCCAGTGTATACACAAAATGCCTTCCCTTATTTTCTCACTATGAAATACTTCATTTTACAATTAGAAAATGGGTTTAAAATGCCATTGGCCCTTGGGAACAGTACCATAAAATTTTCATTCTTACTAAATGGTTGAGCCTTGTTGTGTTTATATTTCATAAATATTGGTGCAAGGGGAGAGAACTCTAGACAACTGAGCTACTGCAATAGGGGATACCTGAAAAGGTGTGCTGGGTATCTTAAAGAAAACTGAGCTGTGCTATATTTGATCCCAGGCTGCATCTTCAACGAGCCTGGCAAAGCCAAGACATAACCATAACCAAGAGAGCAAAGAGCACTAGGCAAGGACTCGAGAGTTTTCTCACCACCTGTAATTCTTGGTTTTCTTGTTAGTAAAATCAGGCAGTTTTAGTAGAAGACTTCCAAAGTCACTTTACATGTTAATACTATAATTGCTTATGTGTTTTTAAACATTTACTGTAAGCCAGCAGAATTTTTTTTTCCAATAAAATCTGACATGAGAAACAAATAAAAGCACTATTCTGACTAAAGATGGGATTGGAAAGCCCAAACCCTACATGCTCAGCCTCTTTATCTCCTAAGGAAACCCTGAGGGATCATCAAGGGGTCCTAAGGAGAAACTCATCCTTTCATTTGTGGAGCCCAGGACAAGAGTATAAATGGAGACCATACACCTAAATATTTAAATGAACCATTATAAATGAAACTAAATGATCACCAAATAAAACACATTCTAATCTTCTTACTTTGTCAAATATATATTCCATAAGGATTGAGAAGAACATGATCCAATCTAGAATTCTTGGACTCCTCAGTTTGTGATGAAAACTTCTAGAATGAAGTTAGGCCAACTCCTGGCTCTCTGCCCCTGGTACTCAGCCTATAGTCTGCTCACAGTTTCTTACCATTCCCAGTTGCATCTCCTACAGGAGGACTTCACATGAACTCTGGGAGCACCAAGCCCACAACCAGACACCCTGTCCACAGCCTACACAAATTTGCCTGTGGTACATACTTAGATGGTAAAGCTTGGAGGAGACAACTGTTCAAGTTCAGGTCATCAGAGCAAATAAATCCAAAGTCTGGGGTACCTAGACCATGGTCTAGACAGCAGGAATAAGGTCCTGGAGGGACATTCCCATCAGCCCCACAGACCCCAGGTTGTAATTCATGGGGGAAGGTTACAAACACCAAGGCAAGGTGCTCTGAAGAGCAGAACCTTGGTCTGAAGCCTCTCTTGCCTTCAGGTAAGATATTCAGTGGACATCAAAGGTAGTTCATCACAACCAATCCCATCATCTATGCCTCAGGACTGCAGCGTCAGCTCCTGCTGAGTCTCTCCAGCCTGCCTGCCTCCCTGCCTCACAGGTTCTGGATTTGCCAACCCCATAACAGCAATGAGACAATTCATTCCTTAAAATAAATTCTAACATATATAATTTTATTTGTAATATTTTAATATTATTTATGATAAGTATATATATCATACATATGTGAATATATCATAATATTATTTATGATAAGTATATCATATATATGTGATATATATACTTATCATAAATAATATTATGATATATTCACATATGTATGATATATATACTTAAAAATAATATTAAAATATTACAAATAAAATTATATATATGTTATTATATATATCAGACCCTCTGTTTGGCATTTATGCTATATGACCTGGGCTAGTTCTGGACTTCTTCAACAGTTCATTACTTCTGTCAGTATCATCAGAATAGTAACAGCCTTGGAGCCGGTGAAGGATTAAAGTGGGATAAAGGATGGCAGTATATTGTACTGAGTTTGACGCTGAATAAAAACTTCAAACACGTATTATTTTACCTTAACACTGGGACAAAAATCTATTGAGCTGGAAGTTAGTTCACATAGAAACATCAAAACTGCATTCAGCATAATGTAGTAACTGAGACCATGGGCTTTGGATTTAAGCCACGGTGTCTGTGTGTTTGCTCTACTCTATGTCACTGGACGTTCTGGGCTGGTTACTACACTTCTCTGTGCTCCTAGCTTCTCATTTGTAAAATCTATCTCATAGAGTGGTGGGGTTTTTTTTTGTTTTTGTTTTTTTCTTTTTGTTTTGTTTTTGAGAGAGACAGAGAGAGAGAGAGAGAGAGAGAGAGAGAGAGAATGAATCTTAGGCTCCATGCCCAGTGCAGAGCCTGACAAGGGGCTCGATCCAATGACCCTGGGATCATTACCTAGGTTGAAATCAAGAGGCAGATGCTTAATCAACTGGGCTACCCAAGCGCCCCCTCTCATAGTTTTAATGAGAAAAAAGCCAAGATGATACATTTGCAACAATGAGAACCAGGTTCTGTGTCTTGGAATCTCTCAGTATATGCAACCTATCATTATTACTGTTATAATATGCTTTTCTTTAAAGTTTGAATTTATATATTTTGAGACAGAGGTAGAGTGAGTGAGCATAAGCAGGGGAGCAGCAGAGAGAGAGGGAGAGAATCTGAATCAGGCTCCACGTTCAGCATGGAGCCAACCCAGGGCTCAATCTCATGAACATGAGATCATGACCTGAGCTGAAATCAAGAGTCAGACAATCAACCAACTGAGCCACCCAAGTCCCCCAGTTACAACATTCTTAACTCCTTAACAAATGTCTATTAATACCTACAATGTGCCACATAGTCTGCTAGGCACAATCCCTGCCTCACAGAATGACGGCCTGACTTATATGAGTGCAAACCTCATGAGAGTTTGAATGACTTTTCATTCCTACCATATTGACTTACATTTTATTTTTCTTAAGTTTATTTTTAGTTTAAGCTCTTATATTTGAAGGCACGAACAGTTCTCAAATACAGAGCACAGATATTAGTCAGTAAGGACTTGGGGTGCTTTGGAAAACTGAGTCTGGCAATGACAGAATTTATACAATTTTTGGACAACAGCATGGCAGCTTGGAGGAAACAGCTCATTGTCTGAAACGAGTATTATATTCATAATTAGAAACATCACAGTCAGGATGCATGCAAATCCAAACTGTTTCTAACCTATGGGATCTCACAACATTTAATTTGTAAAGTAATTTTACTGATGACTTTTTAGTACTGGCCCACTGGAAGAAATAAAGTTTAAGTAAAAGGATTTTTTTTCCTGTCTACTAAAAGATGTTTAAGGATACAGCATTTAATATGATAATGGCATAAATTTCTCTGTTACCTATCAATTGAAGGTTATTTTTTAAACATAAACGTTATATTTGTACGAAGGAAAGCAAGACCAGGAATGACAATTGTCATTTTTATGGAAGCCAGATCTCTCTAAGATAATTGCATGTGTACATTCAAGGATAGAGATTTATAGCTGAAGCACACTTTGTAGATTTCAGTGACAGATACGGGCCTTGAAATACATCTCCAATACAGGAGATCAAACAGATTTTTTTTTTATTTTTAGTTAAAGCTCATGATAGCACAGTAAGAAAATGAGCTGACAACTTACTGAGTTAATCTCTCCCCTTTCACCTCCTGTACAATAGATTTTTCACAGTTCCTACTACTTTTATTGTCTCTTATCGCAGACATTCTCCCACATCACACCTGGAATTTGTGGCCACTGAGTCAGGCCCCAGAGCTTTTCATTGTGGGTGGGAGGCTCTGGCACTGAGGCTGTCCTGGCTGTAAGAGTAAGAAGTGCTGCTAAGGGGGGGGGGGGGGGGGGGGGGGATTAATCTAAACTAAGCCCAGGGGTTCTCTAACCCTTGGAAAAACTGGTCTTATCCCTGGAGCTGCACTCTTGTCTGCAAGTGTTAAACCTTATAACAACCTAGGGAAACATAACAACTACAATTCACCCAACCTCTAGTTCATCGGGGTGTGGAGTGTCAAATTGCTGTGAGCTCCATATATTAACATACTGAAGAGCTGAACCAACACCTAAGCTTGTTTCTCTGAATAAGAAATTCATGGAATCTCAGTCATGCAAAGGACTTTTAATAGTGAGGGGTGAACAAAAGTGGATAAAGGATTAAAGGCGTTCAGATGACAGAGAGACAAAGAAGGGGGAGACAGGTGTGGAGCCCCTAGAAAATGGCATGGTGAGAAATGAAAATCTAAACTATTCAAGTTAAGTCTTACCATAACAAAGAAAATGTTCAATCCTCCAAATGTTTCCAAGTCCTAGCAAATGCCTCACTTATGTTAAGGGAGATTTTACACAGTAAAAATTGCCTACAGCAATGGAATTTATATGAGCCTTTGGTGTGGTATAAAATAAGGACTGCATGGCAAAGAGGAAAGGTGTGTTGGGGTCAGACAGACCCATGTTCAAATCGTGTATCTACCAATTCATATCTGGGTGGTCTTGGCCAAATCACTTAGTCTACAGCCTTAATTTCCTCATCTGTCAAAAAGAAGTAGTTTATGCACAGTCTAGTCTCTAATGGGTGTACTAGAAGTAGTGGTTATTATAAAAGAATATGACCTTCAGTTAGAAAAATACTGAGCCAAGGGCACCTGGCTGTCTCAGTTGGTTAAGCATCCGACTCTTGATTTTGGCCAGTTCATGATCTCATGGTTCATGGGCTTGAGTCCCGTGTTGGGCTCTGTGCTGACAGTGAGGAGCCTGCTTGGGATTCTCTCTCTCTCTGCTCAAGTATGCTCATACTCTCTCTCTCTCTCTGCATAAGTGTGCTCATGTGCTCGCTCTCTCTCAGGAATAAACAAACATTAAAAAAAAAATACTGGTCTGTAAATCTCTGGCAAACACGAAGTTAAGCAGTCAACAGTAGAGTGGTCATACATCCCAGCTTGCTCAGGACAATCCCAGTTTATACCTGTTGTCTTGGTATAATTATTAACAGTGCTTCCTTTCATTCTGTGACAGATAATATGGTTATTCTGGTAATGGGCCAAGTATTCACTGGTCAGCTAAGGCAGAAATGAGCAGGTGCAGGCATGAGGCAACCAAGAGTCCTAATGAAAGAACAGAGGGGTCTTAGCAAACCAAGGGGATCTGCTGTTGAGCTCTCAACCTAGGTCAGTCACTTATTCATTAGAGAGTCAGATTCCAGGGAGAAAATGTCCTTATGCATACAGATTTTTGGAAATCTTTTGTTTTACCAAATATTGTTGGGTTGACACTAGGTGCCGAGTATTACCTTAAGAGTATCTGTCCTTTAAAAGTGTCTATTCCTGAGGCACCTGAGTGGCTCAGCCGGTTAAACGTCTGACTTCAGCTCAGGTCATGATCTCACAGCTTATGTTTGAGCCCTGCATCAGGCTCTATGCTGACAGCTCAGAGCCTGGAGCCCGCTTCAGATTCTGTGTCTCCCTCTCTCTCTGCCCCTCCCTGCTCATACTCTGTCTCTCTGTCTCTCAAAAATAAATAAACATTAAAAAATTTTTTTAATGTCTATCTATTCTACTGCCCAAGAAAGACTCATAATGTTATTTCACATTATAAAATTAGAGTTTTTAATAAAGGTCAAATGAGAGGATTTCTAAGGAATATTTAACTTTGCCTAAGAAGGAAGCAACAAAGGACAGGTTTAGAGCCTGGCTTTGAAATTTGGGTAGGTACTTGCCAGGCAGACAAGGGGGAGACCATCTCTTTTTCCAGAGTGAAATGCTTGAGGACAGAGACATGAAGGATGCCTGACTTGTCCAGCCAATTCTGAGGAGTCAGATGTGAGAACAGAGTATATTTTATAATGGCAGATGAGGTTGGAAAGGACCTGAGTCAGGTGAGGACAGCCTTGTACAGGCCAGAATAATCTTGAGCCAACTAAGAATTATTTTATGTAATAAAATGACTGAAGGGGATGAGGATCTCAGCATGCTGTCAAAACCAAATTCCTGGGTTTTAGTAAAATTCCTGACAATGAATATTTGAGAGGAGAAAAGAAGGTTACAGGGAATCTAGCATATTGACGGATATCTGTTCAAATTATATTTCACAACTGCTAAAAATAAACATAATTAGTTCTTTGTTTTATTGCTTTCCGTGTCTCCTTTATTTTTTTCAGGTGCCTCTTCCTGAGTCTGGAGGTCCCTTCCTAATTGTGAAACCTAATGCCCCTCTGCCATTTAGGTAAGGACAATTTTCTCTAGGCTGCTGTCAGGTGGAAAGCATGGAGCCAGTTTGAACCATGGTATAAACTTGTGAGTGGATAGAATTAATGACTTTGTGAATGTTTTGTTGTGTTCTTTTTATTCAGCTCTATCCCTCTGTGATCTTAGACAAGTTGATTAACAGAATCTCAGACATCTAGTGATAATAAATCTTGTATGAGCTTTATGTCTAAACAGAGGTATTCATCAAAAGTAGGGTGTGGCAAGAAAACGCTTGTCCAGTCATCTTATCCCTTAATTAATGCATTTATTCAACAAGGATTTACTCTGGGCCAGGAAATATTATAGGTGTCATAAGGATACAAATTTTGATGAGCTATGGTTCCTTCCTTAAAATAGGAGAGAGACCCTCACATAAACCCAGGAATACATGGTAGAAGGTAATAATGTATATAGAAGCATTCTGGGGTAAACCAGTGATATTAAGAACATACTTAACATCCACCTCTTCTGTTCTAAGTGCTTAGAAATACCAGATAAAACTGTTGTCCCCCTCCCCAAATATATAGCTGATCTTGAATGGAAGAAAGAGAAAACTTTAGGTACCAGATACATTAAAAAAAAAAAAAAAAAGTCCAGAGACACCTGGGTGGCTCAGTCAGTTGAACATCTGACTTTGGCTCAGGCCATGATCTCGTGGTTCCTGAGTTTAAGCCCCACATCAGGCTCATTGCTGTCAGCATAGAGCCAGCTTTGGATCCTCTGTACATCCCTCTCCGCTCCTCCCCCACTGGTGCCCTCTCTCCCCAAAATAAATAAAACATTAAAAAAAATCCACGGTAGTAACTGGGATGATTTATGACTTATGAAAGAAAATCTTAGGAATAGAGTTTTAACAACCACATGGTGATAATAGTTTCAAATGCAAACTGCGTATAAAAGGAAGTGAAAGTGGGATCACTGCCTAAAGTTGGGAATCAAGAACAAGATGACTTCCATAAAAGGTAACTGGAATAGATATGTCCGCTGGCAGGGTTGAAGCTTAAAGCCAGCAGCCCACCTTGGCCCACAAATATAAATAATAATCTGTGATGGATGGAAATCCATGTTCAGGGACTGGGTTTGAATTTGAGCCATGTGGTGTGGGAATGTAAAGAGCAGAGACATTAATTAGAAAATCGTAGAGCCTAATTACATAACAACTACAAAACCCCCTTATAGCGGGCCACCACAGCTAGGCCACACATGGAAGAAAGCAAGCATGGAAAATGAGGAATTCTGCTATCAGTGGGAGACAATGAGCAACGAAAGGAAAAATCTCCTAGGGAATGAGAGATAAGAGAGATATATGATTACCATGAGGTTATGAAGTAAGCATATGCAATTAGGCAGACATGAAAAAACGAAAAAGAAATGTAGCCAGCTTAAAAAAAAACCTTAGGTCACCAAGATGGCAGCATAGGTCATTCCTCAATTTGCTGCCTCTCATAAGAAGAATGACTAACAAATATTCAAGAACAAGACACCACGGAGAGAATCCAAAAACACAGGGATGAGGTTGAAGCACTCCCCCTGTACCACAGAGACCAACACAGGCTGCATTAGGAGGGCGAGAGAAGCTGCTGCACATTGATGACACTGACCTTCCCCCATGCCGGCACAGCACCACGTGAAGCAGTCTCCCCCAAGCCTCCAGTTCTTCCAGTTGGGAACCCAAGGGAAACAACGAGCCAGCCCCCACCCCTGCACTGTGGATTATTTTGCAAGACCCCTTACTCATACTACAGGGATTGCAAGGGAATCTGTGGGGATCAACCACAGGGGATCTATGACGAAGAAGGAGGACAGGCTTGCAACAACCAGGACATGGGTCTTGGCAGACCAAGTTCATACCTGTAGTGCCTAAACAAGTGGCTTTGCTCACTTGCAGAAGCAAGTCGGGCGCACTTTGACCAGGAGACCAGGTGAGGTGCAGATCTGCCCAATTCAGATCCTCAAACAAGGAATTTTACTAGCCCTAGAGCCCAGTTTGCCCAAGCCCAGGCCAGGAGCTGCATCACAGCCCCCTTACTGTGGAGGGGTCTTCTGCTCCAATCTGACCAGAATTGTTGGTAACAACTTCTGGAAGCAGTGGGCCCCAGTGCTGCTCTACTTGAAAGGTAAGCAGGAACAGCTGATCACCCCCCAGAGCAAAACCAGGACCAGGTGTAGAATATTCCCATGATATATGCAGCCAGGGTGATTAGTTCATAGCCAAAGCTAAAGCTCCCTGCGCCTCATGGGAAACTGAGTAAAGCCTGGAGCAGCCCCTCCCCTTCCCACCCAGGCAAAAGAATTGATACCTAGCCCCACCTGCTGTGGGGCATCTTCTCATCTAATCAGTGCCTCCCTCATCTGACTAGAAAAGCTAAAGAAAATTCCTCAAAGCCCAGGAGCACTTGAGCCAAAAGGCTGGCAGGCAGAGCTGATAGTTTGCAGAACAAAGCCAGTAGCCTTGTTCAGTCAGGGAACCCAGGGTGTGGATCGGCTTGAGTTAAGACAGAGTTTTACCAGCTTTAGAGCTGCTTCACCCTTTGGTAGGGTGTCTAATTCATAGCCCTGCTCATTGCTGAAGACAGCCTTCAGCCTGTCTGACCAGGGAACCTAACCAGAGCACATGGGAGGCAGCATAGCCCATTCAACAGCCCTCTGTATAGTGACACTTGAACAGAGAGAGAGCACAGACTGTGGCTTCCTTGTCCGCAGAGCAAAATCGGTGTCCTAATCTGACCAGGGAACACAGTGCACACTCTGGCCTGATTCAGGTCCACAAACAACGAATTCTACAGGTCCTGGGTCCTATCCTACTGCGGTGTTGGGGATGGGAAGCTAATTCATGGCCCTGTTTACTAGTGAATATAGTACTCAGTTCCAACCATCTAGTAAGCCTGACCTGTGAATCCAGGCAACCACGGAGCCCATCCCACAGCCTCACATGGGTAGGAAACCAAGTCAGCAGTCCTATCCAACTATTCTTAGCAGTGGAATAACTCCATCCTCAGAGCTTGAATAGTTGCCTCACCCCCAAACCCCACCTGTCCTAGGATAGTGCCAGCCAACACACCCAAAAACCCAAACTGAGCTGACTGGTGAAAAACTGCCTTTGTCGAAGCAAACCAGTAAAGTCTCATAGAGGAGCCCTATTACTCAAATGCACAGATACCAACATAAGGAATCAAGGATCACAAAATTTTGAGTAATGATGATACCACCAATGAAAACTAATAAAGGTCTAATAACTGACCCCTAAAGAAATGAGTTTTGTGAGCTGCCAAAGAATTCAGAATAATCCTTTTAAGATTAGTGAGCTACAAGAAAATATAGACAACTAAACAAAATTAGAGCAATGCTTGAACAAAAGGAGAAGCTCAACAAGAAAATGGCAACCATCAAAAACAAACAAATAAAAAACAGAAATCCTAGAGTGGGAAAACATAATAACTGAACTAAAATATTCAAAAGAGCTTCAAAAACAGACTTGACCATGCAGAAGAAATAATCAGCCACGTGGAGTATGGGACATTGGAAACTACCCAGAGAAGCAAAAAGATGTCCATCAGTGGATGAACGGATAAAGAAATTGTTCTATATACATACAATGAGATAGTATTCAGCCCTAAAAAATGAAGAAATCCTACCAACTGCAGTAGAATGGATGGACCTTGGAGGCATTCTGCTAAGTGAAATAAGTCAGAGAAAGACAAACACTGCATGATCTCACTTATATGTAGAATCTAAGACAAAATAAAATGAACAACAAAAAAAACCTCATAGGAAAAGAGATTAGACTGGTGGTACCAGAGGTGAAGGATGGGGGAGGGGAATTGGAGAAAAGTGGTCAAAGGTACAAATTTCCAGTTATAAGATAAATAATCACTAGGGATATAATGTACAACAGAATAACTATACTTAGCACTGCTGTGTGACATATAGGAAAGTTAAGAGCATTAATCCCAACAGTTCTCATCATAAGGAGGATTTTTTCTCCATTTTTCTTTTTTCCTTTCCTTTCTTTTTATTGTGTCTATATGAGAAGACAGATGTTAGCTGAACCTATTGTGGCAATCATTTCACAATATATGTAAATGAAACCATTTGCTGTTCAACTTAAACTTATATAGTATTGCATGTCAATTATTTCTCAATAAAACTGGAAAAAGAAGGGGCATCTGTGTGGCTCAGTTGATTAAGTGTTCTACTCTTGATTTTGGCTTCAGGTCATGATCTCATGGTTTTGTGAGTTCAAGCCCCACATGGATTCTGTGCTGACAGGGCGGAGCCTGACTGAGATTCTCCCTCTTTCTCTGCCCCTTTCCCATTCACATTCTCTCTCTCTCAAAATAAATAAATAAACTTAAAAGAAAAACTGGAAAAGAAAAGAAAAAATCTAAATAGGTAAAAAGATACAGCTAAAGAGAGAATTGGAAGAAAGAACAGAGGAAATCGCCCCTAAAAGAACACAAAGAAATGGAAGCAATGAAAGGCAAGAAATATGAAAAATAGCATGCAAAGCTCCAATAAATATCCAATCATTTTAAAAAATGTTTTATTTTAGAATAGTTATAGATTCACAGGAATTTGTAAAAATAGTAAACTGAGGTCTCATACCCCTTTACCCAGTTTTCTCCAATGGTTACATCTTACACATTACATTTAATATAATTACTAAGAAATTAACATTGGTACAATATGTATGTATAATTGTGTGAATGTCTCCTTGCTCCTCATCATTTTCTTTGCTCTGAAGTCTACTTATTCTGATAATAAAATAGCCACACCTGCTTTTTTTGGATTAATATTTGCATGTCTTATATTTTTCCAATCTTTTAGTTTCAGCTTGCCTAAATATATACACAGGTGTCCCCTGCTTTCCAAAAGTTCACATTACACCACTTTGCTTTTATGAAAGATCTACATTAATGCCTGTTTTCATTATGTGAAAGAAATCTGAGGAGGATTTTTGCTTCTATGAAAAATGTCAATACTATACTAATTTAAACCTTTCATAAAAGCAAAGTGGTGTAATGTGAACTTTCAGAACACAGGATATTTTTCCCTTTGTACCTTTCAGCTTACGAAAGGTTTCATAGGAATCTTCTATTTTTGGATAGCGAAGGAAACCTGTGTTTGAAATGAGTTTCTCACAGCAGCATGTACTTGAGTTATGGTTGTTTTTTTTTTTTTTTGAGTTATGTTTTTAACCCACTTTGTCAAGTTGTCTTTTAATTGGTATATTTAGATCATTTACTTATTTCTGAAATAAACTTTAGTTTTTAGAACAATTCTGGAGTTACAGAAAAATTGCAAAGGCAGTACAGGAGAGTTCCTATCTACTACATACTCATTTTCCCCTATTATTAACATCTTAAACTGGATGGTACATTTGTTGTAATTAATTAATCAATATTGAGGCATTATTACTAACTAAAGTCCACACTTCATTCATATTTTCTTGGTTTTTATCTAATATCCTTTCTCTATTCCAGGATCTTATACAGGATACTACATTACATTACCTGTCACGGCTCCTCTTGGCTGTGACAGTATATCAGGCTTTCCTTGTTTTTCATGTTCTTAACAGTTTTGAGAAGTAATGGTCAGGTATTTTATAGAATGTCCCCTTCTTGGGATTTGTCTATTCTTTTTCTCATGATTAGACTGGGATTGTGAATTTTAGGAAGAAATCCACAGAAGTAAAGTGCCATTTCATCACATCATATTAAGGGTACATACTATCAATATGACTTCTCCCTGTTGATTTTGACCTTGATCATTTGGCTGATCTAAAATCACTGCCATCCAAATAGTTTCCCCCCGTAGGTAAACTGCCATTTCTTGCTGCTTTCAGGATTCTTTCTTTGCCTTTAGTTTTCAGAAGATTGATTATTATATGTCTTAGAGTAGATTTCCTTGAGTTTATTCTGAATTTTGTTGGATTCTTGAATCTATAGATTTATGGTTTCTTGTTTGTTTTTCTAAATCTGGGAAATTTTCATCTATTTTCTCAAATGTTTTTTCAATCCTGTCTTATCTCCATCCTTTGGATTTGCATTATACATATGTTAGATTATAGTTCCTGAGGTTCTAATGTTTTCTCCCTCTCTTCCCACCCTGCCCCCAGTCTATTTCTCTGTGTTTAGATTGGGTGATTTCTATTGTTATATCTTCAAGTTCACTCTTTTTTTCCTTTGTCCTCGCCATTCTTCTGCTGAGATCATCCACAGAGTTTTTTTTTTTTTTTTTAGTTTTGCATATTTCAATTAAAAAATTTCCCTTTGGTTCTTCTTCATATCTTCTATTTCTGAGAATTTCTATTTTTTTCATTTGTGTCAAGCTTCTTTGTAATTGCTCATTCAAAGCATTTTTATGATGACTGCTTTAAAATCCTTGTCAGATAATTTTAATATCTGTATCATCCCAGTGTTGGCATCTGTTGATTCTCTTTTCTCATTCAAATTGAGATTTCCCTCATTCCTGGTATGATGAATGATTTTCAATTGTACCCTGGAAATTTAAGGTATTATGTTTCGTGACTCTAGATTTTATCTAAATCTTCTGTTTTGGCAGAGCTTTTCTGATGCCGCATAAGCACCACCATGTTATTACTGCCAGATTAGGGTGTTCGTCCAGGTTCCCTGCTGGGCCTCTGAGGTGTAGGGGTTCTCATTACTGCCAGTAAGGGTTAAGTGTTCAGACTCCCCACATCACTTCTGCTGACACTGTAGTGGTGGGGATACTTCGTTATCTTTGACAGGTGGTGGAAGCCCTGGCTCTCCACTAGGTTTCCTCTGACACCACCATCAGGTAGTAGGGGAAGTCTAGGCTCTCCAATGGTCTCCACTGAAATCACAGAGGAGGGAGTTTCCTTGTTACTTTCCCTGGGTTAAAAATCCTGGCTTCCCACTCAGGTCTGCTATCACCCTAGTGGGTGGGGGCTGGAAACACCAAATTCTAATCAGGCAGGGATGGAAGTCTGGACTCCTCACTAGGCCTTTGCTGGGAAAGGTGTGGGTGGGACCACAGATTTTTTCCATGGTGTCTGGCTGGAGTAGTTACTTTTTGTAAGTTTTCTGTTTTGCTAGCTTTCTCTTTTCCTTGTCTTTTGGATAGAAAGAGTCAGCTTTTCTTGGGCTTTTTCTGTTTATGCCCTAGGTGTTTCTGGGTTGCTGCCCCCTCCAGGACCCACTCTGGGATATATGTGGTAAAAATAAGGCCCATGGGATTCACCACCATGTTGTCGAAGGTTCTGTGGTCCCTAAACAGTCTGCCTGTTTCTCGTTGCCTTTTGTTCTTCTTACTGTTTATTTTATATGTGATGTCCAAGATTTCTTAGCTGTACTTAGTAGGAGAAACAGGTAGAGGAGCATCTATTTCTTTTTAAAATTTTTTTTTTACTGTTTATTTATTTTTGAGAGAGATAGAAAGAGACAGAGTGCAAGCGAGGGAGGGGCAGAGAGAGAGGGAGACACAGAATCCAAAGCAGGCTCCAGGCTCCGAGCTGCCAGCATAGAGCCCAACGCGGGGCTCGAACTCATGAGCCGTGAGATCATGACCTGAGCCGACGTCGGACGCTCAACTGACTGAGCCACCCAGGAGCCCTAGGTGTGTCTATTTCTGATAAGAGTTTTGAAAGTAGAGCACAGAAAGAATGGCCGGTAGATGACGTTTGATGAGAAATAGTTGAGAACATTTCAGATATGACAAAAACAGGAATTTAAATGGAAAAGACATATTGAGTGCTTGGTAGAATTAAAAATAAGACCACACTTAGAAACACTGTAGGGAATTTATAGGATATCATGGATAAAGAAAAAAAAATCATAAAAACCACTAGTGAAAAGAGAGATTATCCCAAAGGAATGACAACAAATTTAGCAACAGACACATCATCAGCAAACATGTATGTCTGAAAATAATTGAATATATTTGAAAATTTGAGCAAAATTTGCCATTAGCCTAGAATTCAAAAACAAGCCAAGCTATTGCTTCAGATGAGATTAAAACAGATGTATTAACAGACATCCTAGAGATTATAAAGTTTTCTACCCACAGGGCCTCATTCAAGGAACTACTTTAAAATTGCTTCCGTGAGATAAAAATATATTAAAAGGAAAGTGTGGGATGCAAGAAAAAGATGAACCAGGACATTAGTAATGTGAGGTGGTAAATCTACAGCAGAAATGACTATAAATATATTAAACATACCTTTACTACTAATATTTCTAAATAATCAGGCATGATAATCATGATAAAACCGGAGTTAATATTTTAAAACAAGAGTTAATAACATTCGTTAGAAAATAAGAAACAATAAGTAACAACGTGGGCATCAAAATGATGCTAATTTAGAGGAAAGTTTGAAATATGCTGGAATTTTATTCAGGAAGAAAAGAAAAATACTGATTAATTCTAACTTACCTAAAACACATCAATTTAAGTAAAAGTTTATCAGTAAAAGAATAAGCTTGGAATATCTAACTTTCAAAGGAGGAGAGAGGGAAAAAAAGAAACAAGCAAAGCTTATTACCCACTAGAAAACAAGAACAAAGGCGTGAGAAGCCAAGATTGTGAGAGAACAAATTTATAAGTAATAACAACTCATGTGAGCAGCAAACTCATAGAATAGAGACAGAGACTCCCAGATTAGATAAAATAATAGCTAGATATAGCTATTTTGAAGAGATGAGTCTGAAAACAAATGACAGAGAAAACAAAGGTATGGAAGAAGACGGATCAGGTAAATATCATCAAAAAGCCTACTAGCAAAGCAATGCAAACATAAAACAGGGTTTCTCCACCCCAGCACTAGTGACATTTTAGGGGAGATGTTCTTTGTTGTGGGAGGCTGTCCAGCGAATTGTGGTATCTATGTCACTAGATACCAGTTCCACCATCTTCCCTAGTCCTGACAACTTAAAACATTTTTAGATATTGCCAAATATCCCCAGGAAGCAAACTTATCCCCGTCAGACAACCACAGATTTAAAGGGAAGTGTACTCAAAGGGAGGGAAAAAAGTACCTTCTATAGTGGACAGAATTCAAAGGTGACCAAAGATTCTGGCCCCTTGCTATACATACGTCTTTTCCCTGTCATTCAGTCAAACACTAATCTGGGTATTGTTGAAGAGATTTGCAGATGTAATTAAAGTTTCAAATCAGTTGACCTTAAAATAGGGAGATTTTCTGTATGGACCTGACCTAATCAGGTGAACTTTTAAAAGGGACTGGGCTCTTCTGGAAGTCAGAGATTTGAAGTGAGGAGAATTTGATGCAAGGTAGAGTCTCCATTACTGTCTTTGAACCTGGATGTGGCCATGTAGTGAGGATCATGCATGGGTGTCTTCTAGACACTGAGTTTAGCCCCTGGGTCTGATAGCCACCAAAAATATGGGGACCTCAGTACTACAGCTACAAGAAACTGCCATGGCCACACCACCTCTTTGCTCATCTGTTTTAAATTTTCTCTGTTATTCATATACTTTTACTCTCCCACATGAATTTTTAGAATTCATTTTCAAGTTTTCTGTATCCCATACTTTCGCTTGTAAAATGAACATGATACTAATACAGAAATAAAATAATGATGACACACCGTAGGAGATATTTGCAACATGCAGTAGATAACTGATTAACAATTAACTTCCAAAATACATACAAAGAACTTTTTAAAACAGTGAGGAAAAAAACAACAACAACAAATCAGAAAATAAGTCAAGATATTGAATTGCAATTCACAGAAAAGAAAATTCTAATGGCCCTAAAATGTTCAAACTCAGTGATAAGGAAATACAAATTATTATCCCCCCCCAAAAGTGGTAATCCACCAATATTAGGAACTCTTTTGTAGTTTTTTTAAATCAAAATGTGTAACAATTTAAAAATTCAGGAATATGAAATACTGGCAACGAGAGCACTAAGAGATGTGTTGTTACCATCATTTTGGAAAGAATTTGGCATTCTACAGTAAACTGTTTAAATGCCTTAGGGTCCAACAAGCCACTTTTAGATGCACATTTAGAGAGGCGCTTACAGCTACAGACAGGTGGAGACCTAACTATGAAAAGCTATACGAGTATACATTTTATGGAGGGAAAAAACTGCCTAAAAGCTCATAAATAGGGAAACAAATAAAATGTGGACTCTTCATATGAAGAAAAACTATACAACAGTTAAAAAAAAAATCAACCTGGCCACATCTCATTTACATAATCCTAAGCAGAAATTAAAACAAACAAACAAAAAACTCCAAGAAACAGAACATTACATCTATTACAAAATCATAGCAAAAAATGCCATATATTATTTATGGAAGCATATGTAAGTTTTGTTTCATTTTTGTCTTAAAATATAGATGAAAAGGATGCACAACAAATTCATGATAATGACTGCCTCTGGGAAGAGAGAAATAAATAAATAAATAATATTAAATATTTAATTAAATAATTTATTGCTTAATAAATATGTACAAGTAATATTATATATTTTTGTGCAATATATATCTTCAAATATATACTGTATAAGTAGAGTTTTGTTTCTTTTTTTGAAAATTTGTAATGTTTATTTATTTTTGAGAGAGGGAAGTGGCAGGAGAGAGAGAGAGAGAGAGAGAGAGAGAGAGAGTAAGCGTGGAGGGGCAGAGAGAGAGGGAGACACAGAATCCAAAGCAGGCTCCAGGCCTCCATGCAGGGCTAGAACCCACAAACTGTGAGATCATGACCTGAGCCAAAGTCGGACACTTAACTGACTGAGCCACCCAGGTACCCCAGTAAAGTTCTATTTCTTAAAAATATTAAAAACAAATAAGACAAAATGTTACCAATATTAGGTGTTATGAATATGAGCATTTGTTTTATTGTTTTTCTATTTTTTTAATATCTCTGAAATTTCTCAAAATAAAAAAGAATGGAGGAGACTGGAGGAAACACAACAGAAAAAACTCTGGGCAAGACCTTGGGTGACAGAAGACAGAGGATAAAAACCTTCCTAGGAAGAAGCTGGAAGGAGTAGGCCAAGTCATTTCAACCAATGGTTTTCTGAGGTGCCTGTGGATTCAGAAGGAGGGGGGCTGACATAGGATGCACAGAAGTCAGGCAAGTGGAGCTTTGGACACCTATCCGCATTTCAGTTCCAACAGTTCCATCGGTATCTGTTGTGTAAAATGGGCTTCCAGGTACACTGCCTTTGAACTCAGATAAAGACTTAGATGCTATGGCCCAGCCCAACTCTCTCAGATTCATGGTGGAAACTGGCTCAAGGTAATGTTGAAAGCTGGTCTCAGAGGCCCAGTTAAACTGGTGTCCCAAGCTTCTTCAGGGCTTAATGTTTCTGGCTCCCCTCTTGTTTGAGTAAGTGAATCCTCAGATTTATGGATTGAGCCTTGGTAAATTCCTACAAGGAGCAGGAAATGCACAATTCCCAGCACTCAGTATGTCGTGGCCCATGGAAGACCACTTAGGGGCTGCATGACTACTTACTGATTGTATCATTTTACTGATTATGGAAAGTCACAGATTTTTTTTTTTTTTTTAAGATTTTGTTTAGAAATAATGGCACTGTGTAATTTGGGTTGATTGACATCTTTAAGTTGTCATGCCATGCTACTTGTTAGCACAAATACCCTTGGTCAAAGCTTTGATTATAGAATTCAAATGAACATGCTTTAGTCCCGATGAAACTTGAAGAACAAAGAATATGAACAAAGAACAAAGAATATGAATATTTGCCTTTTAAATAATATTTATCAATATTCATAAAATTCTTTCGTATTGACAAAATATTTTCACATACATTTCTCCCTTGATGGTCAGGACACTGCTAGGGATGTCACCTTTGTTGTATACATGAGGAGATCACGACTCAAAGAGGTAAGTGCCACCTCTGGGGAACAATTTCTATGTTGGTATTTGCACTTTCTTTACAATTAACTAAGTACTAGCCTCTATGTTATCTCATGTGACCTATGCAAACAGATCAGGCATATCAAACAGAGAACGCCCTCTGCACACAAGCTAATTGCTATGTGGTTCAGACTCCTTTTATAAGAAATTTTAGAAGTTTTGGCTTCCAGATCAGCACTGTCTACAAAATATAACTAGTGAACTGAAATCTGAAGACTGTATTAATTTCAAGTCAATGTCCAACTTAAAAAAATAGTGCTTGTTTTGAGTTGCGGAAAAGGTATATATATAATTTTTTCAGAAATAACATGCATACATAATGTATACACGCGCACACACACACACACACACACACACACACACATATCACTAACATCATACAAAGCCCAGCAAAATTAGAGAACATCTGATACCACTTGGAGAACTCTGAAATATATTTTGTTCAAAAGAGAACAAATAGGATACAATATAACTTTCATTTCCAGAGCTTCTTTCATGCTAATCACTGCCCCCAGAAGCTTTACAGATCAATATAATAGGACGCAGCAGCAGAAAGCATATGGTCCAGTGTAAATTACTAGAAAAAACGAGTTACAAAGACATTATATGATGAATAAATTAAAGTATTCAGTCATAAATCCAATAAGAAAGGGAGAAATTAAGAAGCAGTGAATAGGGGGAAAGAAAGGGCTTGGAATTAACTCGGAGATGAAACGAAGGATACACGTGACAAATGTGTGTCTCCGAGGGGCAGCAGAAGAGAAAAGGGAGTGTGAGAGCCTTGAACTCCCCAGCAAGGCCTCCAGGAGCCAGAGTGAAATATTGGCAAGAACAGGGCCCAGCCAGGAAAATAAATACTGGGTCACTGCCTAGGATCTAAAAGAAATAAGGTTAAACCTAATGAAAATCAGACATCAGATCTAAAGAAAAATGTATAATATTCTGTTCTTTCTTTTTTCCATTTTGATTGGTTTTGATAGGAACATGTGTTTATGGGAGGGTTCTAATCTATGCATGCAGATGTTTGTTTTCTTTTAAAACCCTGAGATGGAGAGGAATAGAAATGGGAGAACACTGTGCTGGGAAATTGGCTTAAGCCAGTGCAAATTTTGTGGGATGTTAAATGTTGGCGTCCAAATGATATTCTTAAATTATTTGTATACTCTTTATATGTTTTAGAGACCAGAGAGCCAGGATTTGGTTTTTGAGGCCTCCAGAACAGGCAGGTGAGCCAAGAACACACTCAGGACATTTGTTAAATGCTTTATTTAAAAAATATTGGGAGTATCAGGCACCAGTATCAAAGGGGAGTTTGTGCAGGTGACCAGCTCTAAGTTTCAGCAGGGGCTGTTACACCAAGGAGGCATGGCTGATAATTGTACTACAATTCTTGGGCAAGTGTCGATGAGCCAAAATATTACTAAATTCCTAACCTGTGATATGGAGAAGCATTAAAAGTGAAGTCAAATATGTCGTACGCACATACATGCATACACACATAATACACACATGCATAAAGTGAGGATCACAGGGAGGCAGGAGGGCTGTGATCAGAGAAACACTGTCCTGTTGCGGGGGCAAAGGAGAACTCTATCAGAAATCATACTAGAGCTCTCTGTCTCATACTTATGACAGTTTCCAAAGTTATTTCTCCATTTACTCATTCATTCAGCCACTAAATACTTATTGCTCATCTGCCACATATCCGGCACTGTGTTAGGTAGTGGGCACACAAAGATGAATAAGGGGCCACCATCCTTGGGAAACTCAGAATTTAGAGGAGATATTTTCAGGAGAAAAGCATGAAAAGGAGGAAAGGAAGGCTTTTTTTTTTAATGGTGTGCTTGAAAATGAAGGGAGGTCAGCTCTAATTGAAAGAAGAAAAATAAAATGGGTTTTGAAAACCTTAAAAGGCAGGCGGAGACATCGACCAAAATGGAAAGTGAATTTAGGGGTCCTGAGGATGGGCCTGCTATTGCTTTTATTATATGGAGAAAGCAGAATGTTCACAAAATTGAATCAGCCTGCAGAAAAAAAGAGCTGCTCACCTTCCCTGCTTAGCCATCTACATGGAAGGGTATAATAGGGGCCAAATGCACAGCATTTGAGTTTCTAGCATTGAACGGAGTATAGCTTAGGGCAGATACTCACTACATGCTGCACAACTGAAATGTCCACCTAGATCTTGCTTTGTAGTTCAGAGTGGCAGGAGGCAATGGGTGAGGAGGGGAGGGTCAGAAGCATTTTTCTGATGGCCACCGAAATTCTCCAGAGAGACGTCTTCTGTTGGATGCGCGGTATGCACCTATACCTTCTGCTAGTGGGTAGGTTCACACTGACAGGATAAAGGTGCAAAAGGGGCAAAAGAGGATGATGGGGAAAAAAAGGGAAGGGAATGGTCTAACTTATATAATCTAATGCCTTTTCCTTTATTTCTTTGCTCTTATTGGACCATTTCTTTAGAGCAGCTCTCAGTTAAATCAGAACTTGTTCACGCTATAGTTTATCAATGTCCCATTGTGTTCCCCATATTTAGTAGCTTACTCACCCTTTCAGCCAAGATTATTTCAGAAAACATTATAAATTAGGTTGGAAGAAAAGCTACAAAGAAGGACAGAGATAGAGCATACAAAAGAAGGTCTCAAACACAGTGGTCAAATTGATGAGAAAGAATGGAAAGAAAGTTGGAGAAAAAGGTAAGATGAGTTGCACTAAGCCCATAATTCACTTAAGGCAATCTATGTTAACACCCGTGCATAGAAAGAAATGAAATCAACCACAAATCAAATCATTTTGCATATTTTCATAAGTAACAGAACGATTGTAAATTTTTATTATAAACTGTATTATGAACTGTAAATATATCTTTCTTTCCTTCAGAAATCTGAGTGAACAAGTTGACACTGAACATTTAAAAAAAAATACCAAAGAACAAAAGATGGGTTTTCGAGACTGCTCAACACTTTCACTGTTTGCTCTTTCGAAGCTCTCCAGCAATGGTTTTCTAGTATCTACTGTTTTGTACCTTAAAAACAAAACAACGCAAAGCAAAACAAAACAAAACAAAACAAGGAAAGAAAAAGCAGTGCATTTGCGTTCACTTTTCCATGTTTCAGAGAATGTTAGGTTTTCACTCTGCTCTTTCATCAAAAACCTCTTCCACGTGCAGAGGTATCTGCCTGGCTCTCTGCTCGTCACAGTACACCAGCTCAGCTTCCTAGTGCCATCTTCCTTTTTCTAACAAGATCATCACTGGTGCCAGATTCCATTGATCTATGCAGAAACATTCTGAAAAGACGGTTTCTATGGGGGTCTAAGTGCAGATCACCGCATTATAAAACAAAACATTTGACTACAAAACCGATTTACAGCAAACAAACTATGGCTTACAAACTCCAATGATCTTCAATCACATCACCACTTAGTCATGCCATGCTTGGCCAGACACCATTAACCCATTACTGTGAGCTACAACAATGCTTATGCCCGAAGTGTAATGAATGTTCTAGGAATAATTATCCTTATGCCTTTTAGACTCATATCGCGTATCAGCTTCTAAAAATGTCTTAGGGTCGTCCATGCCGTGCACTGGAGGCCACCTGAGTCAAATTAGCATGGGCTGAGGGGGGTGTAGTGAGGAAGGAGCAAATCACAATCATCCAACATGGTCTTCTCTGAAAAGTAGACAATATTTCTGATGTCTGGATGCCTATTTAGTTATTCCACTCAAGTTCATTCTTGGGGGGCGGGGGTCTTGTCAATAAAGTCAAACCAGGCTCTTGGTGTGTAACAGGGTTTTTGAGGGTCTTTTCTGAGAGCTTCATTAAAAGCAGACAGTTTCTCTAACCTTTTAGCAGAACCTGTTATCTGATGACGTGAATTAAAGTCTCTCAAATGACTAATAATCATATCAGGGCTGCCATGTCAGCTTGTAGATTTGAATAAGAGGGTCTGAAAACATTTGCATGCCTCAATGTGCCAGTGCTAAGAAGCTAATGTGATAGTGCTGTCATAAAGCACTGGAAAGACATGACTTAATGTAATCTGTCATGTCATATGCTAATCTTCAACCATTACTTGAGTGCTGTAAGTAAGTAGAAAGCATTTGGGAGAAATCCTTTCCAATTTCTCTGAGTACCACTTCTGCTGCTGGTCAGCTCAAATGGGTTTTGTGCATTTAATGCAGAGCTCAAGTCAAGTTGGTTTAGGTCACACTTAATTAACCAGCACACTGATGGGCTGGGCCACTATAGCTCTATGGAAAACGGTTATTTCAGAGGCAGCCTAACAAGTAAATATTTCATATGCTGAAGGAAAAAGGGAAAAAGACACTTTCTCAGTCCTTGATAAAGAAAATGCTCTTTTCAGAGGAAACACTATGAATCTTAAGGAGACATCTTTTTTGGTTTCTGCTTGCCTCCTTCTATATTTGAGTTGAGTTTACAGAAAGTGATAATAAATAGTTAAAGACATTCCTCTCACCCTACTAGCAAGACTCTGTTCACCAGATACGGGCTTATCACTCAAACAATAGAGGCTGCTTAAATGCGAAGTCCACAGAAACAGAGGACAGGTGATCAAAAGGAGACATCCGCTTGGCACACTCTTTAACAAGATGACAACATCTCTTAACATACAGCCATTAAGAAAGGAGAGTGGTTCTTAGAGCTAAGCACAGTTTGTGAGACAGACAATGAGTGAGACTAGAGAGACTGACAAATTTTTGCCCAATTTTTTTAGGAAAGTGTGCATGGGATTGTGATTCAAAATATGAAGGTTATTTTTATCAGCCACACTGAGTCAAGTCAAAAAGACGCTTAAGAACTCGAAGAACTGCCTTCTGGAATAGCATTTTTGAGGATGCTGAGCAGATGGCATGAGATTGGCCCCAACGATTCTGCCTGAATTTCCCGACATTCCTATGAGGCTTGCTATTGGTAACCCAAGGGAACTTTTGTGCACGTGGGAACTGGCTTTTTATAGGGTCTAATTAGAAAGCACAGGCAATTTCTACCTACAGCATTAAAAAAACGCTCCTATGAAATATTTTTTCCTTGACAAATGTGTGTCATATTCACACAGAAAAACGAATATAAATCAAAATTGATAGAGATGTGAGGTTGTATTTTCCTTCTAGCCAAGGATTCTGCTAAAATTGGGGACTATCTCTCAAAAAAAGATAAAAATCTTATCACAGAAGTGGTGTGTATCAGCACTACTTACACCTCTTCCAGAGTATCTTGACCATTGATCATCACTTGATGGTGCCTGGCATAGCTGCCTCCTCCCTTATGTCCACTTACAAAATTCCACCTGACATTTCAAAGAGGTAAAGGGTGAGGGTGATTCTCGGCACCAATGAAATGTGGCTCCTTATCTAGGTTTTTGCTCATATGCAACCTAATCATCAGGGAACCATGTGTCTGAACTTTTCAGCTCTTATTCAGCTGTGAAAACTGGTCAGATGACTTCATTGGGCTTGTAGAAGCTGGTCTCGTTGGCACACATTTCCGAGTCCAATCATCATTTGAACCGTCCATTTTGCAGGACACTTTCAACTCAGTCCAGGCATCTTGAATTTGTATATTGCTAGTTCTGGGAAAATTCATTATTGTTATTAACAGAACAAAGTAACACATTCCTAGGATTTGACTTCAATGGCTTCACCTTCCAAATGAGGCCAGTAAAATGCCTTCTAAGTCCTCCAGGGACTTATCAGCTTGAGTTTAACATCACAGAAGTCTGTATGACTGGGTCCCAGAAAATGATACTCCTTGATAACATGTAGCCAAAGTAAGCCCCCACCCCCTTGCAGTTCTCCCCCCATATCTTCCTGTTCATGATAGACTATTCAAATACTCTGTTTGGGTTAATCCCTCTGAACTGCCATAACTTCCTGATGGCCTCTCAAATTTCTGACACCACCAATTTAAATTATTCTCTACCCAACCTCTTTTCATACTCACTTCTCCAATGCTCACCACTCTCTGGGGGGCACATGATCTCCCTTCCTGCATTATCTCTTAACCCTCTCTCTTAAAAATAAAAAGCATTCTACTGCTTTCTCTTCCCTACGATTTCTTATAGCTTTTGCCTAAGCAGTCTCCTTCCCTGTGAAACCTCAAACTATATCCCTTCTTACAATTAAATCAATATAGTTCCCAATTTATCTGGGAAATATTCCCTCATTAATCTAGCCAATTACTAATATTATCACTGATTCCTGCCTAACCTTTTTCATCTGTTTATTCATTCATCACATATGATTGAGTTCCTCTATTGTGTTGGGTTTTGGGCTAGCCAGTAGTGATGGCGATCAAGTAAGGAAATGATTCTCTCTCATCTTCGATTTGTCTCAACACTTATATAAACAGTATCAATTATGTTGGCTGTATACCCCTCCATCTGACTTTTTATATTGACTTTTATATTATATGCTCCTTAAACGTCCTATGCAGAGAAGGCTTTGTGACTAGGCCTATTTTATGCATCAACACACTCTTTGGCTCCCTCTCTACCAGTACCTTCTGAAGCATCCTGGGCAGTTTTCAGTGACATGGAGATGCTCTGTTCAGCTCTAAAAGGCCTTATTACCCTTTACGTTTTATTGTGTAAATAGCACCGTATGAAGCAGTAGCGAAGAAAATGAATCACGAGGCATGCTCCTGCTTGTCAAGCGGTTTGTAATCTTTGGTAGAAGGTAACACTTTATACATTAGACAACTGAATGGCTCAAAGACAACATGAAATAAAGTGCCAAACTGAATATGATCAGATTGGATCAATAGGGATGGTGGAGATGGAATATAAAAGCAAGGGGAAGGAAGAAATGACGATTGGCTGGAAGTTTTCAAAAGATTCTCACAGAATATTGTGGGGCACTACATAAAATAACCCATAGGTTTCTGCCAATTTGTCACGAATTGGTGCATTTCAGTTTATCAGAGGATATTAGGGAACCATGAATGTCTGGCATGGATTCTGATGGATTTATATTTATAAGAGAAATAAGAGAAATCAGTAGGAAGATGGGGTCTTGAGGTGATCAGAGGCAGGGAGAAAGTAAACTGAAAAGCATGGGGCCTGGGAACTCTGTTTGAGATAATATAACCCTGAACTACTGGATTTATTACTGTATCTCCAAACTCAAACCTCTTGCCATCAAAAGAGAAACAGAACTGAGAGGCAAATGAATGAAGGTACTAGGGACCTTATGTCCACTTACCAATTTTGACGTCAGGTCAGGATCACTCCTGTATCTCATGTAGTTTAAAAATATATCTCTAGATGTTATGAACTTACTCATTATCTTCCTTATTAAAAACCCTGATTTATGGCTAGGCATAATATAAAACCTTTAACCAATATCTACTTTTCATTTTTAATTAGGGGATTTAGGTTTTGCTGAAGGTTCACTGGTAAAGGCAGCTCATTCATTTCTGAATCAAGTTTTTACTTTTTAGAGGCCATTGTGTCTCTGCAGCCCCTTGTCAGCTTCCTGCTGGGTTTCTGTCCAAGAACTTAATTGTTAATGGCTCCCAGCTGTGCCACAACCATGCTTCTTTAACCCCTTCCTTCCTGGCTGCCAAATGGTGTTCTGTCTTTGAGAAATCAAGCTCCCAGTGTGGGCTTTTGGTAGCAATGAGAACTAATTGCAGGTAGGGAGATTTGATTCGCAAGAGAACACGTAAATCTTAACCAGATCCAAAGCCATGCCATAGAAACACCTCTGTTCCAGTCTCTAAGGTTGAGGCAAACATGAGCATTTTTATCTTCAATCTTGGGCAACAACATCAAAGATCTTTTCCCTTGATCTCGTATGTATTCTCAACTGATTTTTAAACATTTATTTCTTTATTTACTTAGGCATCAACTGCCTCCTTAAAGCTGTTATCTGTATTCAGTCCCTACTGGCAATTCTTCAGCTCCACCTTCACGTTTCTATCTTGCCTTGATGAGCTATGATCTTTCATGATCTTCAGCTCAAACCCCCAATGAGCCCTGCTGTCAAACCCTATCCATGTCAATACACCAGGCAAACTCAGAGCATCTTAACACCTGTGAAAGTCATCCAATTTTCTTTTAATTCCTGCACACACTGGCTGCTAGTTCACGTTGCAAAGCAAGGTCTCCAGTAGCCCAGGCAAAACTGGTTTCATTCCTCATTCTGTGCGTTTTGTCACAAGATTTTCCCTTTTATGGATCCTGCCAGAGAGAAAGACTTTCCATTACCTCTACTTCTTACTCTTCAAACTCCCTTAGGAACTTGCTTCTCTTCTTCCTGCATCCTACCTGCAGTCTTCCGAGGTCTCCTGAAGTCTTCCTACTATTTTTGTCCTAAGTCCTCATTTGCATCAGTAATGAAGCTCCAGTGGCCCTTCACGCCTTCACACAGAGTCCCTCTTCCACTGCTGTTCCAAGAACCTGGCCCTAAACCCTCAGCTCATCACATGCTCCCTTCTCTTCCCAATCTATTGCCAGAATTTACACTCAGTGGTAAGAGTCCATAGAATCATCTCCTTCAGAAATGACCAACAAGCAGCTTAGGAGTTGGCTACTTAGATCATAACATATTTCTATATCTTTTTCTTGTAGCTTTGTCCACTCAGTATTTCCTTCAACTCTTTTGATGATAGCTCCCACTGAGGGATCCCCTCAATACTGAAGGAAGGATGGTTCTAAAAATTATGGTATACTATTATTCCAGGCTTTGTATGTGCTTCTTTACAAGCTTTATCTCATTTAATTAACTAATTTGTTTGTTAATTCAACTAATATTTATCACCTACAGTAGCTAACATCTGTTACAAATTCTGTGTTGAGCAGTGAACTATAGCATTTTATCATGTTTTCTCATTTTACCCGCACATAGTTCTATGGGAATAAATACTATTAATTCTCCACCCTCACCCTTTATGGAGACAGCAAGTAGCTTTTCAAGATTACCCAGCTAGAGAATGCAAATTGGTGCAGCCGCTCTGGAAAGCAGTGTGGAGGTTCCTCAGAAAATTAAAAATAGACCTACCCTATGACCCAGCAATAGCACTGCTAGGAATTTATCCAAGGGATACAGGAGTACTGATGCATAGGGGCACTTGTACCCCAATGTTCATAGCAGCACTCTCAATAGCCAAATTATGGAAAGAGCCTAAATGTCCATCAACTGATGAATGGATAAAGAAATTGTGGTTTATATACACAATGGAATACTACGTGGCAATGAGAAAGAATGAAATATGGCCTTTTGTAGCAACGTGGATGGAACTGGAGAGTGTGATGCTAAGTGAAATAAGCCATACAGAGAAAGACAGATACCATATGGTTTCACTCTTATGTGGATCCTGAGAAACTTAACAGAAACCCATGGGGGAGGGGAAGGAAAAAAAAAAAAGAGGTTAGAGTGGGAGAGAGCCAAAACATAAGAGACTGTTGAAAACTGAGAACAAACTGAGGGTTGATGGGGGGTGGGAGGGAGGGGAGGGCGGGTGATGGGTATTGAGGAGGGCACCTTTTGGGATGAGCACTGGGTGTTGTATGGAAACCAATTTGACAATAAATTTCATATATTAAAAAAAAAAAAAAAAAAAGATTACCCAGCTAGAGGGATTCAAATGAAGGGAGTGTAATTCCAAAGGCCATGCCCTGAGGTAATAGTAATGAACAAGATACTCATAGTTACTGCCTTCCTGGAATTTAAACTCCAGCAGGAGGAGCCCATATTATGCAAATAATTATATCAACAATTATTGGATTACATCTGTGGGCTCTAAAGACCAAGAACAGGCTCCCATGATGGTATAGAACATAAGGACCTGACCTGATGGAGTTGAGGAATTCTTCCTCAACATGGTGGCATTTACATTGAAACATAAAGGATGAGAATGAGTGGAATGGGGGTCAGGATGGGGGGGAGATCATTTCAGACAGAAGAAAGAGCAGGGGGCGCAGGCTATAAACAACATAATGCCTGGAGCCATAAAGAATTCAGTGAAGACAAGTACAGTATCATTTTCGGCTAAATGTGTTTAACAGAAGGAAAGAAAGGAACAGAGTAAGGCTGGAGAGATGGTCTAAGATCATATCATGTGGTGCCTTGTGGTGCAGGGCAAAGGTTTTGGTCTATTTGAAGTGTAATGGAAAACCATGGAAAGTTGTTAAGCAATGACTTAGATTTGCTTTTTTAAATTGACACTTACATGGAATAAAAAAATTGGAGGCGCTTGGAAGCAGGTATGTTCTATTAATTAGAAGGACATTTTAACTGGCCAGTGATAGTTCACTGTAATGCCTATTTTACAGCTGAAGAAACTAAAGTTTAGAGACACTGCTTGCCTAAGTTGACACAGCTTGGGTCAAATTCAAAGATCTGAATTCAGGTTTGACACTCAAGTTCATGTTACTTTCCACCACATCAATCCCACTTGGCATGACTCCTGCCTCTCTACTTGCTAAATGTAACACTAGGCTAGCGCTTAGGAGACCTTCCCCAGAGCACACACCTGGTAAGTGGCACACTGTGAATCTTAACACATGTCTTTGAGGCCCAATCTAGTGTTCTTTCCACATTGCACTGCCTCTTGTTATTAGCAAACAACATGTTTCAAAATGCTTCCTCTTTATGATGAAAATGTAAACCATTAAGTCTTAAATGCCACTGCAGTCTCAAATACAATGTGTGTGTGTGTGTGTATACACCTATATATATATATATATATATATATATATATATATATATATATACACACACACACCTGCCCAGTATACCTCACAGAAATGTTATGAGGTGGAGGTAATATGCATTTAAACACTTCGCAAATTGCCAAGTACTATGCAGAAGTAAAGGCATTACTGATGTTTGTTATGTAGGAAAGCAGAATGCCATGGCAATTTGTCCAGAAGGAATGGGATCTCATCTCAATTTATTTTGATATCATTTGCCAAAAGAACTTGCAGATTTTAAGGTATCAGCGTATGTCAAAGATTTTTGTAAATCAGGGACAAAGAGAAGTAGTTGATATCCCTGTTTCTACCACACTCTATTACGTGGTTCAATTCTTCAGAGTTCAATTGGATAACGCTCAGCATAATTACTAGTCCTAGAGAAACCTATGTGTCCCAGAATGCCACCTGGTGTGCTATTACTTCTGCTTTGTAAAGCAACGCCATTTTTTAAAGAAACACACCTGAAGCTGAGAATTTATCTTTGCAATTTAAATTCTCAAGGAGAAAGAAACATGGATACACAGACCCAAATCAATAGTCATCTTTCTTCCACTAAAGAACTTTTAGAGTCTTTTATAGGATTCCATTTCTTATCATTAGCCTGTTCCTAAAGATACTTTTGGTCTGACTTGATGTTTGTCAAACTACAGATCATGACCCATTGGTGGGTTCTGAAATCAATTTAGTAGTCATAAACAGTATTTTAAAAAATGAAATAGGAGGAAGAGAAAATATCCAAGTGTGTTGTATATAGCAAGAGTATCGCTTTAAGGAGCTTTTGTTTCAGCCATCAACATACATGCCTCTGTACTGGGTCACAACAGAAAATGTTTTTATTACTATAGGTCACTATTTAAAAAAAAGTTTGCAACCACTGGTCTATTGGCTTCAGGAAAAAAGCAGATGTCTATACTTTCATAGGCTAGACCCATTCAAGTCTTAACCCAACTTCAGGTTAGAGAAATGCTATCCATTTTTGATGCAGACTAAACTTGCTTCAATATATGTAATCCCTTAAAGTTTTCTTAAAGCTACACCCTAAGTTGTAAGTTGGTATAAGTGGATAAGTTGGTAAGTGGGGACCCAGAACTACCTAGCAGCTGTTCATGGAAAGAAACCTGCATGGATGGCTCCTCTAAGGTGGTTGGGGGAAATTTAAAGCAATAGTTAAGAACCGAGCTTCTTCAATAACATATAGAGGTTGTACTGTATGCTGGGCTCTGGACTTACATGTTCATTTTATGTATTTACTGAACACTTAAGGTACTCACAGTATGCCAAGCCCTGTTCTTAGTGCTTTACAGATGTTAATTCATGTCACTGATGAGGCAGGCGAGACTGTCAGCCCCCTTTTAATGGACAAGAAATTAAGAGATCTAGGAGATAAGAAACAACAAAGGAAATATTCTTCAGTGTTATGCTCTGCTAGTTTGGTACTTCCCCTTGGTTCCCATCTATGTCTCTTAATAAGGGCATTTCGGCATTGATTCTAGTTCAACTTCCGACCTTGTCAAGGCTGCTTGCCTGTGTGTGCATGTGTATGCACGCGCATGTGTACATGAGGTTGTGTGTGTATAAATGCGTTATGTCCAACACGTACCCACTCACTGCAGTGGTGGGAAAGACAGCATATAAGAATCCTGCCAACACAAGCCTAGAAAAAAAGCCAATTTGCATAAAATGTCAAAAAGCAGTTTCTTCTCCTTTACTCTGGCACCTTGTTTGCCTGTCCTTCATCCTGGTTAAAATAATAACAGTCAAAAGGTGGCCTTAAGCTCTCGTTCTTATACACACATGAGTATTACAGTAAAATTCAGGAGGTTAAAATCCTCTGCCATGGGGCAAAACTTTTAAAATAATTGGGCTTGGGAAGGAAGAGGAGAGTGGGAAGGGATTTGAAGGCAGGGAGGCTCACATGCGTACAGGTTTTTAGGAGGCCGTGTTACAAGCCAGGGAGGAAGAACAAAGCCTTACGATTTGGGTACAAAGTGTTCCCAGGTTGGTCAAAAGTTTAAATGCTTCCGCAGTCAGAAAAGGAAGGAGAAGAAGTTATCTTCATCTTAGAACTAAGAGGAGGGAGAAGCTAATGGGAAAAGGACTCAAATGAGGCTGATCGATGGTTATGATGAAGATATATCAATTTATCCTTGTGCATGCAAGTGCTACAAGTGTCCTTTGGAAGAAGCATCTGAGTATCTAGGTGTCCTTTGAGAAACCATTTTCAGGGAGACAGAAAAGCCTCATGTGACAGAAGACTGAACCTTTTCCTCAGGTGGGAGTGGAGAATGGTAATGTTTTGGTCCTATAGGAAAATAAAAGACAGAGTTCCCAGAGGCCCCAAATCCCATTAAGTAAGTTAGTAAAAGTTGGTTATTGTTTCCACATGTTCTTTAGTGTCTACCAGGGGATTTTCAACATGACAGCCACTCAGACCTCAGTCCTAAGTGTGTGGAGGGTGGCGTGGGTGTCAGGCAGTGAACAGATAAGTCTCCTGATAACCCTATCACTCCAGCAACATCTGGTCAACTGGCTAGGCTTCCAGGGAGCCTTCTAGGTAATCCTGGCTGGCAGCAATTTCCCCTTTTCCTGACTCCTTTTTTATTTGTTTCACTGATGCCATTTTTTCACTCAGTATATGAGCTTATTAAGTCAATTTCTTATTCCCCACATTAAAGGGACAGCTCCTTGAAGACAGGAACTGTGTTATTTATGTCATAGCATCCACAGCACAGTGTCCTGTCCTACATATATTAAACCCTCAATATTTATTTATCAATGGAAATTTAAGACCTCACAAAGTTCCAGACAAGAGGACTTTGTGCAGCCCTGAAGCTCTCACTCCTGTCCCTTTTTCCCCCATTGCTTTTAAAGGCCTTCTAGTCCTTTTGATCGTGTCACAGTCTTTTGGGACATTTGTAGGAGATGACCTACCCACAACCCCAACTACGGTCCCAGCTCTGCTGTGGCAACTCAAGTCAGGAGCCACTGTGGCTAATTTGGGCACACAGAAGATGGCTGCCCCAAACACACAGGTGGCCTGCTTCTTGTGTTCATTGACTCACTCTTACACGGGTACTTCCCTTAGGTGCAGAGCCAGCTCCAGATAGTAGATCTCTCAAAGGTGGTTTGCCTTTTCTCTTTGGAAGTTCCATGCATAGCTTTCCTGACATTGGGGTTGACCTCTCAGAAGTATGATGACCACAGGCTACCATGCCCATGAGCTGCCATACCCACAGGCATGGAAAGAAATGAGGGTGGTCTCATCAGCTGTTGTGCTGATGTGATGAATAAAGGCCACAGACCCTGAAGGTCCTAAGAGGCGTGGCATTTCCACACAGGCCACCCATTTGTGGCTACACTTTGGGCTACACTTCAGCTACACTTTGGGCTGCAGGCTGACATCAGTGCAGACTACATGGACTACTCTGTTACTTAGAGGTAACAAGGTGCATTAAGAGAGAGTGCAGGGAAATGCCATCAGTTCCCCACTTAGCGCTTCTTCATACATAATGTTCTAGTGTGAAATGTCAGCTTTAGCTTCTACAGGTTATCTGTGTGTGGATAATTTATGAAGTGATCTGCCTTAAAAAGAAAAGTGGATTGTGGAGGCACCTCTGGTTTTGTGGCTGAAAACACCAGGATAATGGCATCAGCAGAAAGGAGTGGTGGGGAGGTGAGGAAGGGGTCAAGAGAGAGGAGAGTCTATAACTTTGCATGTACAGTTAGAAGCCCCAAATCCCTCTGCCCCCCATTCAACCTCCATGACGCTTGTAAGGGTCTGCAAGAATCCCCTACATCCATTCCCTCTCAGAGTGTGGTCAGCTCCTCGACCTGCCGGCTTTTCTCCATTTGGATTTTTTTTAAACAACCCATGACCCAGTGTGTTGGATGCCAGTCCTTCATCAAGGATGGATACTTTCCTAAGTGCAGGGTGAATAAGCTCTCTGTGACTTCACAAACAGTAAAATCATCCTTCCTGCCCACCTGTTTACTAGTCTTTTGCATAGTCCTTGATGCAAGGTGAGTTTGCTTTTTCTTCCGTTCACTGAACAATTATTTTTACTGAGTATCTATTTTGTAAGCGTCACTGTGCTAGGTGCTGATGAAGCAAAGGTGAACAAAATAGAGTCCCTGCACTCAGGATGCCCCCCCGGGGAAGACAGATACACAAGCAAATAATTTCAGCATTATCTCAGTGTGTTTTATGCCGGGTTGCTATGGGAACACATTAGAGAGGCCTTTACCCCAGTCTGGGGAGGAGGTGGTCCAGGTAAGATTCCAAAGACAGTGATGCTTGGGCAGCAGATGATTAGGAGTTAGCTTGGGAATTGTTGGGAGGAAGAGAAGGGAAGAGCAGGATGTGGACGTTCCCAGCAGTGGTCAGCTTCTGCAAGAGCTTGGAAGGGAGGAAAAGCATAGCCAGCCTGAGGAAATGCAAATGGCTCGATATGGCTGGAGCATCGAATTAAGACTGGGAAATGAGACATACAACAGGCAATGAAGGCCATAGGAAGGAGCCATGGCAAGGAGTTTGAACTTATCCTGAGGGTCATGAGGAATCACTGAAGCGTTTAAAATGGGGGACTGACCAATCTGGTTTGCGTTTTATACGGATCTCTCCAACTGCAGTGTGGGGAGCAGAGTGGAATGATCTAAGAGACTGGCTGGATGGCCATCACAGTAATCCAGAGGAGAATGTGGAGGGCCTGGCCTAAGGGGCTCGCTAGAGGGTGGCGAGGATTGCTAGACACAACAGGATGTGGTGTGGACGGGATGGGGGAATGTGAGGGAGAAGCACAGCCAAGGATGACCTCTGGGTTCCAATGATGGAGTCCTGCCAGCTTCCCAGCAGGCTAAGTAGGTGAGATATGCAATCATCAGGTACAGTTTCCTCCTTACTTTTTCTCGCATTTTATTCTTTTTATACTATTTGTGCTTCTTTAGGAGAAAATAACATTAATTCAGGTCTCGGCTGTGATATTTTTCTAACTTTGAAAAGCAGTAGTAACACATAAAGATGAGGCGGGCTAGTAGAAAAGTTGGAAAAACTACTATTAATTTTTTCAGGGGAAAAAAAAAACCTATGCCATATGTAGAAAGTTTCCAATTAGGTTAATGTACCTTAAACTGTATTAGTAATTAAGTGCTTTGGGTATTAAAATACCTAATCTAGCTTCAGGCTGTTTTTGATAAATCCTTTGACATTTTCCCAGCTGAGGGGGAGAGACAGAGCAGAGGAGGCCTCGCCTGGGATTATAGAGCGCTTGGCTCTATTCCCCAGCTTTTAGCAGCTTACTGTGTGACCTTGGTAAAGCTGCTTTAGATCCCTAGCCTTTAGTTGCCATATCTGTAAAATGGCAAAAATAAGAATAAGGCAACATGACTGATCATGTTAATAACTTCCTCTAACACAGGGCTTGGAACTCAGTGGGATAGGGCTTCTTGGGGGGTGGGAAGGTTAATTTGGGTTTGGTTTTTATGTTATTTATTCTATTTAGGGACATAATAATCTGTAAGTAACAGAACACCTGATATTTCTGACTTCAATTTTTTTTTTTTTTTGTAACCTAACAAGAAATTGGAAAACAGATAATCTAGGATATCCATACAAGATGGATGGAGCTATGGTAACTCAACCAAGTCAACAAGAACCGAGTTCCTTCTTTATCTCCACTCTGATAGCCTTAGTATTTCTTATTTCCAGATAGTGACTGTACCTTCAAGCATCACCTATATTCAGTGGAAAAAGTAAGATGGTTGGTGCTGGCTTTATTTCTGCCATTTGTTAGGAAGAAAACCACTTTCCCAAAAGCAGCGCTATGATTGCCTCGGACTCCCATTAACAAAACTGCAAACCCCACCCCCACCCTCTCTCTGCCTGATCTAAAGGAGGCTGGGAAAGTGAGTGGGAAAGCACTATGGAGCTTTTCCTGCTTCCACACTGAAGGGGGGCAAGAAAGGAGGGGGTTGGAAAGAGGTGTCGAGTGAGCAAATCAACAGCATCTGTCACACCTGCTAAACAGGGCACCATCAAAAGCAGGAGAGTGAATCATTTCTCAGGAAGAAAAGTATCGAAGGTTAAGCCAGAGAGGAGACTTTCAAAAGGAAGCCCCTACTTGGGAGCTTGCTTCAAATTTGGTGGGACTTTAGTGATTTCTTTGGTCCAAATTTGTGAAAATCTGGCTCACCCAAGAAGGCAAATTATAGGGAAACCTGAATTCTTTATCCAGGAGGTAGACCCAACAATGAATAAAAAGCACAAGTAGAGAAAGGAAAAGAAAGAAAGTGGTATCCATGAAAGTTAGATGGGGGCCAATTCCTAAAGAAGCCTCGTTTATCTCTGACCCTTCAGACTTGTTCATTGTGGGCTGTGATTGGAGAGAAGGAAAGAAAAATCAAAACCCTCACCTGTGTGATGCCCCTGAAAGAGTTATTGACCCAGCATTTGGGGTCACAGGGGTTGAAGGGTCAATACAGTTGAACGTGTTCCTAATTCTCATAGCGGTTGGCCTTCCGAGGTGCATCGATCCTCCACTGTTTCCCTGGAGAGAGCCCTCCTCTGCTTATAACAAGATGGCAGGGAGTGTATGAGTGTGTTTTCTCCATCAACATTGAATAAAGTCTCAATTTTCCTTTTCAGATGATCATTTAACAAAGCTTATTGTTCATGCTTATATGCCTCAGGCAGTCTATTAGGACATTAGGGAAAAACTGCCCACCACTTTCTTTTTTCTGTTTTTTTTTTTTTTTTTTTTTCACCCAGAAACAAAACATGCAGAACTACAATTTCTATTCCTAGAGAGAAGGGACAGTTCCCAGGTCTGACCACCCACCTATACCTCCTTCTCTCCTTGGTTTGTGATCCCACAGTCTGGTGAGCTTGATTTGTGCTGTGGCTGGGAAGTCTCTCCAACTACAGACCATCTTTCCTTTAAGCCTTTACCAGCATGTAGGCTTCCATAGTCAGTGAGATTAAAAAAAAAAAAAATCCTGTTTAAAGAGTTAGCTTTCTTTTTTTTAAATTTTTTTTTTTCTCAACGTTTTTATTTATTTTTTTTTGGGACAGAGAGAGACAGAGCATGAACAGGGGAGGGGCAGAGAGAGAGGGAGACACAGAATCGGAAACAGGCTCCAGGCTCTGAGCCATCAGCCCAGAGCCTGACGCGGGGCTCGAACTCACGGACCGGGAGATCGTGACCTGGCTGAAGTCGGACGCTTAACCGACTGCGCCACCCAGGCGCCCCAAGAGTTAACTTTCTTAATAAGATTGTCACTTTTCCTTTTTTCATGTGAAATATTTTCCTGCAGAGGGGATTGTGAGTATTTCCAAATATCCCTGGTCTGGCTCATGATCCCAAGTAGATTCAGCAGGGCAGGGGTAGAGCATGTAACTCTCACATGCTAGTCAAGTAACAGAGGGGCTCTCAGACAGAGCTCAGTGAGGAGAAGCAGACTCCTTAGCTGGTGTAAGTAAATTGGCAACTTAATTTCAAGGACCCAGGAGAATTACCAGGGAGGCTTCCACTACAGAGCAAAGACTTGTCTGTGTATTTTTGCATGCATTTGTGCCACTACTAATCTGTCAGCCTGCAATGCAATAGCCCGGGTCCTTTACTAGACTGAGTATATCCAGGAGAAGAGAAGGAAGCTCACACATAATTAAGACACATTTGTGAAGACTACAATGAGTTAAATTAAGGTTAATAAGCATTAACCTAACTGGATACATTTTCATATCATTCTGCTAACAATTGCTCCAGTGACTCGAAGTCAGAGAGATCACACTCTGAAACTCCATTGAACAGACAATGGTGCCCTTCATGAAGTTTACATATCAATTTCCAAGAGCTTTATCAACTCATGGCAGCATATTAAAGGCCCCTAACATCATATTGGCCAAAATCTATTTGACAGTATAGGTTCTAGTTCCATTATCCTTAAATTCTTCCAGAGATGACACATGAATACCCCAGAATTAAGGGTAGAACAGGAATTCTAACGAGATTGTCTTGGTGAATGGAATATGGCATTGGATACCCATCACCATTTCCCTTGTGATTTTCTATATCAGGGTCAAGGAGGGAGGATGAAATGGAAGCCAGGTAAAGAAAGAGTAGTTAAGAAAGCAGGGGTTTCTTATGGAATGAGCTGATCTATTTAGCTTCTAGTTCTACTTAGACATCCTAATGTGTTCACAGTATCAGGCCTTAATCTCCTCTGAGACTATCATCATCTAAGGGTCTGAGCCACAGCAATTCTAAAAAGATTCTCAGGTTTGGGAAGCAGCCTTTCTGAATTTATGGTTGTGGGTAAATCAGTACCCTGCTCTGCAGTGAACTGAGAGAGAATTATCTCTCTCTAGGATTTTTCAGATTTCCTTCAAACTTTTTTGGATAGTGTTGTTTTGGGGATTCCAACTCCTTGCCAACCCTATGTCATCTAACAGAGGTACAACCTGAGTTAAATGAACATATATTGACCTAATATACACCCATTTAAAGTCAGGGAAACTGATACAAAACTTTCTATTCAAATCATTGATCAGAGTTCAAAAAGAATGCTCACGTTTACATTTTACACATTTTATTATAGTTATCCGGTACTCCCTGAATGAGGAACATCATTCAGGAAAGGTCAGTTGCTTATTTATGGCCCCTTTCTGGACTTATCAGCCATCTTGACTACACTGACTATTGTACTGGTGCAGCCTCTTCTCCTGGACCGCATGAGAAGTCCTGAGACTCTTCTGCTGACAACACGCCCACACAAGCTATTTGTCTATACTCTGGGGTTTGGGGCAGTAGGTATTAGCTTTTGGATGAAGAACTGCTAGGAAATTTTTCTTTTAGGCGTATCCTTTGGGGGGCAGTTATACAGGCTTTTTTTTTTTTTCTGGTAGCCATAGCTCCCCCTGCTGCCCAGTTAGGGGTAAGAGAGGCTACAGTAATGTGAAATGAGACAAAAACAAAGCCTACTGGGAGTCAAGGCTCCAGAAGGCAATTCATCTCAGGTTAAGAGTCTAGGACAGGCTTGGGTCTTTGAGGATGGGTGTGCAGCAAGAGAGGGGGATGAAACTTTAAACATGGAGCCACCAACTGTTACGCAAAAGTCAAAAATACAAGTAAAAGAAAACCTTAGATTCAGGCGCAAATGTTCATTAATGAGCAAGTTCTCTGCTCCTACATCAAATGCTTACTTCCAGTTGACATTGCTCTTTTTGCCTTCTAGTATCAGTACCACCAGCTATTCAGCTACATAACCTCTGCCTGTTTCCCGATCTGCAAAAGGGGTTTATCTGATGATTCCACTTTAAAAATGTATATATTTATCACAATACCTGGTATTTGTATAAAAGCAGACAACACAGGTTAGCTGCTGTTATTATTCTAGTTAATGCACTTTGTTTAAGCCACTGCTTCTCAAACTTGGCTGTGCATTGGGATCATCTGGAGAATTTTTAAAAATACTGATGCCTGGGTTCTATTCACAGAGATTCTGATTAATTGATAAGGGGTGTGGCCAGAGCATTAGGGTTTTTAAAGATCCTAGAGAATTGAAATACATAGACAAATCTGAGATCCACTGATCTAGGACTTCTAAGCATCCATCCTCAGAGACTAATGTCTCACAAGGAGATGGTCTCCTGTGCCAGGTAAAGTGAGAGGAGGGGCACCTTCGTGGCTCAGTAGGTTGAGCGTCCAACTTCTGCTCAGGTTATGATCTCAGGGTGCGTGGGTTCGAGCCCCACATCAGGCTTGCTGCTGTCAGTCGGTCTGTCAGCACGGAGCCTGCTTCAGATCCTCTGTCTCTCTCTCTCTCTCTCTCTGCCCCTCCCCTGCTTATGCTTTCCCAAAAATAAATAAATATTAAACAAAAAAGTGAGAGATAAAGTGTCAGACTAGCTATGGGGCACGGAGAAACCTTCTACCTCTGCCAACGAGTGGTCCCTGGATCAGCAGTAGCTGAATCACTTGGAGACATGTTAAACCCCGAGGTCCCACTCCAATCCTATTGGATTAGAGTCTTCATTTTAACAAGGTCCTCCTATGTTCTGTAAACACATTCAAGAAAAGCCCTACTCTAGCTCACACTGTTTCTTGTCCCTCTTGCTTTGGCTTCTTTTTTTTTTTTTTTTTTTTAAATTTTTTTTTTCAACGTTTATTTATTTTTGGGACAGAGAGAGACAGAGCATGAACGGGGGAGGGGCAGAGAGAGAGGGAGACACAGAATCGGAAACGGGCTCCAGGCTCCGAGCCGTCAGCCCAGAGCCCGACGCGGGGCTCGAACTCGCGGACCGCGAGATCGTGACCTGGCTGAAGTCGGACGCTTAACCGACTGCGCCACCCAGGCGCCCCTCTTTGGCTTCTTTTATTCATGATGGAGAATAGTGTTAAGCATTTCTGACAAGGAAATATCCTTACAAAAAAAGCTCCTGGTCTTTGTTTCAATAATTTCTTCAGATTCAAATCTCCTTAGAGCTATTTTTTCGGCTGCCAGATGTAGTTTGAGTTTTTAATACCTGTGTCAACTCACAAGCACCCACTTCATGTCTGCGGATGGGTTTGTACTGGTCCTCTTACGTTGTTTCTAAAAATATTCTTTTTTAGGGCTAGTGCAAATGCCCTGACCGGGCCAACTTTGGTCTATTGTTGAGACTGGGTTGACATATGATAGAGGATCTTTGGTACATCGCAGCTAAGAGACCAAATTTAGAGGATGATTCTTATTTACTAAACGTTCAGAAAGGAAATAAAATCCTCCATTAGAACCCAGTCATTAAGGTTAACAGTAAACCATAAAATGAATGGAATGTTGGCCCTGTGGACAGGTTCCTAAAAAAGACAACACAAATGTTTTTAACTAAAACGTGGGGAGACTGGACAGAGCTTTGGAAAAAAAGGAGGGGAGTACAGTGAGTGACTTAGAAAAAGAAAAAACCTCACAGGAATTTAACTTTTATAACATTAGCATAATTCTATGACATTAGCACTTCTTTCTCCCTCCCTCGCCCACCCCGTTTCAAAAAGAAAAATATTTAAACATGAGTTTTAAGAGATTTTACATGTGAATTTTCAGTGATGCATATTGAGATAGAAATAATACAGGAATTATTACTGCTGTCTTCACTTTTTTTCTCTCCTATCCTCTTTCTAAAGACACAATGCCCTCTTTATGATGCTTTTATGTCTATAAACGACTTAGGGGAAGACACTGAAACCAAATCTGTAAACGTGCAAGGCTCCTGGATTGGTGGGGAGGGGATGGAGTGAGGGGGAGACACAAATTGCAAAGAGCAGAATAATCAGATACAGAGGGACTTTGATCTTCTGGAGACCTAAGCTAATAGATGTTAAGTGCAGTTCAGTGGAAGTAATAACCCATGAAGAAAACAAAATCTGCAAAATGATAAAATGCTGCAGTCTACTGATCAAGGAAGACATTGGAAAATTACTATGAAAGCATCCTTAGCCCAGCAGATCCAAGGTGAAGAAAGGGCCGCGTCTGCCAACCAGCAGCCAGACATTCCAGGCAGACTTAGCCGTCTCCCATTTTGTGGCCAGATTAACACTCTGTGGAGCCGGAATGCTTTCTCACTGAAAAGGCATGGACTGGCACCATCACAGCCGTGGGTTTCGCGATCTCTCCCAGTGACGCCATAGTGAATCACCCACGGCTGGCCGTGCGCTCTGTGGGGGTGTTTTGGGGGCAGTTGTCACTGGGAATCAGTTCATACAAGTAAAAGAGTTTTTCAATAGTCTCTAAATGAAATGATGAAGTGCTGGTCATTTTTTTTTTCATTATCAGGACACAGTTAAGACTTATTAGGTATCTTTCAAAAACTTAAACTCTTACCAAGCAAACGACTCAGAAAGAAATTGTGAAATTATGGACATTGAAATGCAAGTTTAAAATTCTGAAACTTCACAAAAGGGAACTCCTTAACACAAGCTTAAGTAATATTTTATCATGCATATCCACTTATCGAGTGGTGACTGCATTATACACATAATGCAAGGTAGGCAGAATTAATTTTTGTAAAATTTTTTTTAACACTTATTTTTTGAGAGACAGAGAGAGACAGGGCGTGAGTGGGAGCAGGGCAGGGAGAAGGGAGTCACAGATTCCGAAGCAGGGTCCAGGCTCTGAGCTGTCAGCACAGAGCCCTACGTGGGGCTTGAACTCACAATCCATTAGATCATGACCTGAGCCGAAGTTGGATGCTTAACCAGCTGAGACACTCAGGCGCCCCAGGACAGAATTTAATGGGTCTATCGACCAAACTAAAGAAAACCTAAACCCCGAAGCGGTTAGGTAAGTTTAGTCTGGACAGACTCTTACTCTGGAAAGAATGAAAACAAAGAAGCAAACAAACAAGAAAAACAAGCAAAAAAGCCACCAGACACTGTGAATTAGAAAAAAACTGGGAGAAAATGAAGAACATGTTTCAAAAGCCACACCTTCCTACATGTTATGTAACGGCTAATTAAACATACCGAATACATTATCGGAGCCACACATTCATGTGTTTGGTTCGGGTGGGAGCAAACAAATGAAAATAAAGGGAAGCCATGCAGTTGTAAGCTAAACACGATGTGGACAAGCTGTGCTGGGCACAAGCCTTGGTCCATCTTCGATACACTTACTTTAGAACACTTAAAAGCAACATCTTGCTTAGAGCATTCTTCTTATCAAGAGAAAAATTGAAGTTGGCAAGCCTCAGATAACAATACAGACTAGCATTATTGATGGCCAAAAAGAAAAGAACGTCACATTATCCCACTGACTCGTTCCAATGCATTTAAACTCTCAGGACTGTGTCCTCATGTGGAAAAGGGTATTGGTCGGCATCTACACGTATCCTTGGGAACCGCTGAGTGGTCCCTCAACGGAGACACTTCAGAGACTGGCCCTTTAAAATCTCTCTTACCTATGAGGACAGCTGAGACGGGGCCCACATGACACCAAAGGGAAATAAAAACTGCAGGCCCTTCCAACGACTGTTGGAAAAGATATTCTCTAGAATATACGCATTTATTTTTCAGACAAGTTGAATCCTTGTTTTGACCTCCCGCGGTAGAGGCCTGGCTCCCGTGGCGGACGAACAGGGTGGTTCAGACGAGAAGTCACAGCCCCTGACTTAGCAGTGTGCTCCTCAGCCTGCCGTGTCATGCGGCCGCTCCCCAACAACCGTCCTTATCTATTATATGCATATAACACAATTTAGACTAAGCATGCTGAGTGGATTAACTAATGATTGCAAACCACTTTGGAAACAGAAAATAGCCCATACGTGCACAGAATTACTAATGATTAGATAATAGAGCGTCCTAAATTTTACTTTTAATTCAAATAAACCTTTTCCTGATGATGAAAGTTGTGCTATTAAACTAAAGACTTTTTTTTTACTAGAGGTTTTCACGGTATTTTCATTTGAGTTGAATTTCTGTTCTTCAGACCCATATTTCTGCCAATTTCTGTCTCTTGTGCTTTCTCTGGCACAACCGAAAGAACAAAGTTAATAACAGAGAAAGGACAAGCTTTAAAAAGTGCTGCATTTATCGTCAGTTGTAATTCTGCTATTAAACGGTCTTGGCATTTGGGAAATTCTTCTCAATCTTACTTTTTTTCTTAGACAAAAAAACAGAAAACATGGAGTTTATACTAAAAATAATCCTTCTCCATCTTTCTCAATCTTCTCTCCTTTTGCCTACAAGGTTCGGTCTCCTACCTCTGTAGGATAGCACAAGATAAATCCTGAGCCTCTGCTTCTCCTTTAACTTTTCTAGAAGTAACACGTAGTCATGTTCTTTCACACACACACACACACACACACACACACACACACACGTACACGCGCACACAATTTGTGTAGAATTATTCTTCACTCTGATTTCTGCCTGTGGAACAGATTGAAGATTTTACCATCCAAAACCCACAAAGAGAAAACTCCTACTGTGGTCTCCAGAATTTCCATTCAGTTGGTTCGCCTGCCAAGTCCAGTGACCAGTACCGCCGCTCCTGATGGTGGGGAGCATATGGTACTGCTGTGAATAGTTTTGCTCTCACTGCTGTGAAATCCCACGCCCTCCTACAGAATGTGTTTGGAGGAGCAAATGGTAAGTGTCGCTATTCAGCACAGCTCCTTCTCTGCCTATGGAACCCAGTCCTTTAAACAACAAAATGAAGACATAACTGCACATCTTCACAGGCACGGGTTTAGTATTCAGCTTCAGGGTTAATGGTTACTGTTACTGTTAATTGTTGTTTCTCCCTGGGAAGGGGGGATCACCCTTTACACATCCTGAACCGACCAGGATCCATAATGGTAAACCAAGCACCCGTCATTTTTGTTTCTCTTTATCTTCCTCTTCTTCCTTCTCTTCTTTTTACAAAAGGAAAAAAAAAAAACCCGAAAGTGGATGCAATCTCTAAGTTAAATTGGGGCTCCAGAGAGAGCACTGGACCAGGAGTCGGAAAGCCTGGAGGATCAAACAGTAGCCAGCCTTGAAACCTTGGGTAAATGTATTCTGTGCCCTTTCTGTGACGCAGATGGTGTGGGCCCTTAATGCCCTTTCCAGTTCTAAGATGATATGTATTTGTCTAGTGCAATCCCATCCCACTCCCAACCTCACCTCCAGGAAAATCTCTTTCTAAACTACTCAAAATACATGATTATCTTTCATTTTGTAACACAGCTTTCAGGAACTTACTTGGTTGCTTGTTTCCGGGATTATTCACCTCTAATGTCAAGTGGCTCTTCTTTATGTTTAGCAAAACTCTCTCCTGCTGCAATATAAGGCCATGTTTCTCTTCTTCTATTTCCTGTGAGAGCACAGAGCAACTCGTTGGGAATCCTGCTTATAATAACTTCTCTTATTCCCGCTGACTCTTCCTAAGTCACTCTATGCTGTGGCCTTTGAGATGTGTGTTCTAACGTCCTCATGTCCCTTTCTCCTCCTCCTATGCCGATAACCATGGTCACCACTCTCCTGCTTTGCTGACACAGGTGTACGCTGGGTTGGGGCTGTTTGGAGGGCTGGGCATGATTCTGTGGGTGCCACGTTTGTGGGTGTGCGATGAGAAGGAAGAAGAGAGAGCAGACGTTCCGCTGTTGATGAAGAGGGCTGTGGAAACTTAAGTCGTAGACATGCTTCAGTGGAGGATGAGGATTTGCCCAGATGGGAAGCCTCAAGTACAGAGGCACTTGTACATCTACTTATCTTGAGTCTCAATGATGCTGTTTATGAGTGAGCTATTCAAATGGAGGGAGAAACCCTCAGAGAAGGAAAAAATAACAGGTTGGAGTGATTATGTACAGGAGGAGAGGCCCTAGTGGAAGTCTGGAGGGAAAGGAAGAAGGGGATAAAATTAAGAATGATTAATGGCGGGTCTCTAATGGTTTCATTGTATCCAAAGGAACAGGGCAATACCACGTAAGAAACACTTGATGCAGGAAAGGGGCATAAGTGTGGAGGAAAATACATCATTCTACAGATGCTGACAGTCTCTGAGGATGGGGAAGAATCCCTCAAGAACAGAAAGGAGCTGCCCTCCCCCCTCCTCCACACACACACACAAAGGTACCCTGGCCGGACTGGCTTCTTCTGGTCTTGCTGGGAAATTCCCTGCAGCTGCATTCTAGAATAAGTGTCCAAGTAGAATAATGGTCCATAAGATGGGAGTGACGCCAGAATAAGGGATTTCAACTTTTAGGAAGATTTAAGTTAGAGAAACAGGCACTCCTCCTCTAAAAGTGCTGTAAATTTCAAAATATTTGCCTGAGAATCTGAGAACAGGTCAAATTTTAGTTGCCTGAGACCCAGCTTCACTCTCCTCCTAATCTACACCCCTACCACTTCCCACCTCCTCCACATCAAGTTAGAATGGCTATAGGGTTTAAAGTTACTTGTAACAGGTTGCACCCCCATGTTTATAGCAGCACTATCAACAATAGCCAAAGTATGGAAAGAGCCCAAATGTCCATCGATGGATGAATGGATAAAGAAGATGTGGTATATATATATATATACAATGGAGTATTACTCGGCTTTCAAAAAGAATGAAATCTTGCCATTTGCAACTATGTGGATGGAACTGGAGGGTATTACGCTAAGCGAAATTAGTCAGAGAAAGACAAAAATCATGACTTCACTCATATGAGGACTTTAAGAGATAAAACAGATGAACATAAGGGAAGGGAAACAAAAATAATATAAAAACAGGGAGGGGGACAACACAGAAGAAACTCATAAATATGGAGAACAAACTGAGGGTTACTGGGAGGGGGGATGGGCTAAATGGGTAAGGGGCACTAAGGAATCTACTCCTGAAATCATTGTTGCACTATATGCTAACTAATTTGGATGTAAATTTAAAAAAATAAAAAAATAAAATTAAACAAAATAAAGTTACTCATAACAGGTAATAATAATATCTATGGTTTATGAAGTTCTTAATCTATATGGCAGCATCATGGTCAGCAGCTCTTCACATGCATTTTCACATGGAATCCTCACAGCGATATATGAAGCGGTCACAAACATTTACTTAGTGCTTTTTGGATGTCAGACAATATTCTAAATGCTTTGTATATATATTAATCGAAATTGAATTAGGTACTATTACTACACTTTTGTTTTTTTATTTTTTTACATAGGAGGACTCTGAGGCACAAAGATGTGCCTCATAGGAGGCACCTGTGCCCACATAGGAGGACCCTGTGCCCACAAAGAACTGGTAAGTGGCAAGGTCAGGGTTAAAAACTCAGGTCTAATTGATCTCATCAGGCTGCAAGTTCTTCAAGAGCAGCAACTGCATAGATTTGTGAACTGTCACATCCTCAGTGCCCAGATCACAGTAAACTCTCATACGTGATGGTTGAATGATTGAAGACACAGCCTAAACCATTATCCTCTATGCAGTACCCGGGCCCTGAGCAAAGAGAAGTACTTTCCCCCAAATCAAGTGAAACACAACCAGAAAGCAACAGCACTAGGGAGAGTCATTCACTCCGTCATCATTCATTCACCAAATGTTATGGAGCACCTACTATGTGCCAGGCCCCAGCCTGGGTACAGGTGGCCCTTTCTTTTTCAAGAGAGGAAAGGCTACGGGACTCACCCCAACACCTCCCATACACAGGCAGGCTTGCCTCCAACTTTCCTCCCCACCCTCTTTGTCCCCCACAGCTAATACAATGAGCCCAGCCACATGGGGAGGGCAGCTTTGACCCCATGCAAACCACTCTAAACCTTGTTTTCCATCAGTCTTAGGCTTGCAGGACCCACTGGGGATAATGACTCAGTGCAGGGGAGAGCATGGGGGCGCATGAAGCAGATCTCAGAGGGAGGGACTGCAAATTGGAGGCATTTTATTGTTTTCTCCTTTTCACTCTGAAAACTTTCCAAAAAGAGAGATCTATTTAAGTGGCTTGCAAAATTCATCTTAAGGTCAGCTCTAATTAAGTTGGGGCCTGGCAGCTGTATGATTTCAGCGTTGTTACACCGCTGCCAACGTTGAGCTAGGTGCTCAGCTTCGCCATGAGCAGTGAACACGAGGCTGCCTGCACAGTTCTCAGCCTCCCAGGCCCACCTGGCCGCTGGGGAATGTGCAGTGGGTGAGTGCCAGAGAGAAAATCTGTCCTGCGCTTTGGAGGAAACAGACTGATGCAGCAGTTCGGACTTTCAGTTTATGGTAAATTTCAGGAAAACATGGTCATCCATTGGGTCACACAGTAGACACTCAAAAGACCTTCTCTTCTCTTTATTTCCATAATAAGAATATGATGTTAGCAACAGAGAATTGAATTGACACAATGCCTGACACATAGCAGGCATTCAGAAAATTTGTGTATGATAATAATAATAAAAAAGGTATGAAACAATAGAGAAAATAAGGAAGCAAAAAAGTCAGTTTCTGGTCCCTTGGTTTTCTATTAATTAATATGACAAAAATGTGGAAATCCTCCCTCTGGGGCTCAGTTGTTTCCTCTACAAAACAAAAAAGATTAGATGAGAGAGGAGTTCCAAAATTCCTTCCTGTTCTTAAATTTCACAAGTGAAATTTTACATAGAGGCAGTGTTACACAGGAGAAGGAACAGAACGCAAAGCCCAGAGCCCACAGGCAGGCGGGATTTAAGTCCAGACTCTGCCACTGACCAGCCATGAAAGCCTAAGCGTGTTACCCGGCATCTCTGAGCCTCAATTGCTTCATCTGCAAATAGGGATGGTGAAATGTATTTTGTAGGCCTGCAGGACAATAATGAGAGAATAAGTCAGTGCCCAAATTATAGAAGGCTTTAAATAAATGGTAATTAAAAAATAATAAACCTATTTAAAGCCCGTTCTTCTTTGTAGAACAGTGCTATGGCCTTTTGGGGTAGAGCGTGCTAACAGCCCCATTCCTCGCTGTATCTGTGCTGTTTGGTGTAACTGCAGGGCTCTCCCAAACCTTGACTCAGCTAAGTGACTTGTCTGGCCAGTAGGATATTGGCAGAAAGGCTGCAAGCAGAGGTATGAAAAGCATTCAGACTGCCTTTTGTGACTCTGCCATTGTCATGAGAAGGATAGGCCTAAACTAACCCAAAGGTCCTAAGAAAAGGACGGCACATGGAACAGAGCCACTAGGCATGCCACTAGGCATGACCAGTCAAGGTCAGTCAAAGCCCGGTTAACTAAACCCTCAGAAGCTAAATGAATGACTGTTTTGAGCCACTGAATTGTGGAGTGGATTATCATGCTGTAGTTTGACAGCCACAGCTAACTGATGCACCATTGGTTTAAATTTCTTTTTTTGACATTTATTCATTTTTCAGAGACAGAGAGATAGAGTGTGAGCAGGGGAGGGGCAGAGAGAGGGGGAGACACACACAGAATCCGAAGAAGGCTCCAGGCTCTGAGCTGTCAGCACAGAGTCCAATGCAGGCCTCGAACTCACAGACCGCAAGATCATGACCCGAGCTGAAGTCGGACACTCAACTGACTGAGCCACCCTTTGGTTTATAACAGAGGACAGGAGATGCAGATTGTTTTATTTTAAAATTGGAGTTCATTAGTAAAATTTGCAAATATACTTACCTTCCCATATATTGGCAAACATTCAGATATACTTCTGGATAAAATTTTGGAAGGAGAAAAAAAATTACTAAAATTATCTTTCTGGTTCAAATGACAACTTTAATGCTGTCTGAAACATTTTAATTTGCTAAATTATGAATGTTTGAAAACTTGCCGTTAGGTCTGAGTATTCAAGCTTTAATTTAAGATTTGGGAACTTTTAGTAGAAAGGGACTTAATACACACAGGCCCAAATCTGATTACTGAGCACGTCTGTATGTTGCTTCATGCCATTGTCCTTTTGTAAAACCTACACATTTTAGTAACAGTTTTATTCACATTAACGAGGCTTTAAAATAACAGTGTCAAAAGGTGACCCCTGGGTCAACAGGACCCTTTGTTTACAAGGTTAGCAAAAAGAAGAAATTCACTTTCCACCTTCTGTGTAGGGAAAAACCCCAGTTCTTCCCTGCTGCGTCTCTCTCCTTTGAGTCTCCTTGTCTACTCACATGGGACTCACACTTCTGGTCACCAAATGCATGGAGGTTTTTTCCCCCATCACAAGAAATTCTCTCTAACACTAGCTGGGCATCCTACACTGAACTGAATTCTGATACTGTCTACCACGAGACAGTGTCAAATCCCATAAGGTTTAAAGCCAGCTCCACGAGACTGCCCCCCACCCACTTCAGATACCATTGGATCAAAGGTCCCAATGATCCCCTCCTTGGGTTCCATTAATTTGCCAGAGCAGCTCACAGAACTCAGAGAAACATTTACTTGCATTTACCAGTTTATTATAAAAGGATACAGATGACCATACAGATGGAAGAGACGCACAGGGCAAGGCATGGGGCTTCCATGCCCTCTTTGAGCTTGCTACTCCCCCAGCATGGCTACCTTTTTACCAACCTGGACACTCCCTGAACCCCATACTTCTAGGACTTTCACGGAGGCTTTGTCCCATAAGCATATGCATCCATTAATTCCATTTTCAGCCCTTCTCCCCTCACTGGGGGATGGAAGGGTGAGACTAAAACTTCCAAGCTTCTCATCATGGCCTGGCCTTTCTGGTGACTAGCCCTCATCCAGGTGTTATCCAGGAGTCCAGAGCCCACCCAGAGTCCCCTCCTTAGAACAAAAGACACCCCCCCCAAACCTTTGTCAGTTCATGAGCTCTGTGTCAGGAACTGGGGCACAGACCAATACATATTTTCTATCATTTCACAGTTAGACACATCTCTTAGAAGGAAGGACACTGGAAGAAACCAATCACCTCCAAACCAGTATAATCATTTGTTAAATAAATTAGTGTGCTAGTCTATAAAACAAGAAGCCACATTCTTCTGGCAGGACTGAAAGTAGCTGGTAAGCTTCTTCAGGGCAGGGACAAGGGCAAAAATGCACAACGCAGCCATAGAGTTACTTGATTAGCAGAAGATGAATGCTCTTGTCGGGAACGGCAAGTTAGAACCTGCTCCTCGTTCCTTAGGACCCAGACCAAATGTTACTCCACCAGGAAGAATGTATTCCTTTCTCATCTGAGTTCTCCTGGGACCTGTCAGGCCTATTTCTTTCCATGTCTGATTCTGCCACTAGGCTTTAAACTCCTCAAAGACATGAGGCACACCACACTTATCTCTGGTCTCTAATGCCTGGCAAGATGCCTTATGCATAAAATAAGCTTAATATCTATTGTTAAGTGAATGGATGATAATACCGCCCCAATTCAGAAATGAGGAAGCTGAGAGTCAGAGAGATGAACTAATTTTCTGGAAACCACACAGCTGGACAAAGCTGGCAATTAAATTTGAGCCCAGCTCTGGGTGAATCCAGTCTATTCTACAGCACCCTTGAATCAGGATTCCCATGGCAATAAAAAGAAGTAGCGGATGTAAAGTATGCAGCACAGTAACAGATGCTGAATAAATGTTACTTACCTTTTTCATGTTTTATTCTGGTGCCGGGAATCCCACCATTGGAGATTTACCTCTCTTCTCCTACATTCCTTTTTTCTTACAAGTTAGAAATTTATTATTGGTTAAGGGAGATGAAAAACAACCCGGATATCTTAATGTACGGCAAGGAATATCCATCGGACTATTATAGAGTCATTAATAACTATGTATGGAAGAGTTTAAAACAACAGGGAAATGCATTAAACAATGACACTGGTTTTTTTTAAACAGCAAACTATTTTTTTAATACATGCAGTTTATTTGCAGTGCGATCACAATGCTTTCAAAAAATAGTTATTGAGAAACGATACAAAGGACATGTTAGAAGGGGGTTGGCAGTATTTATTTTTAGATGTTAAGAACAAGGATGACTTTTGCCATCCTTCTGTTTTCCTGAAATTTTCAAGTTTCAAAAAAAAATGAACATGGCTCACTTTGGTGCACTCACTGAAAGGTTTTCACCATGGCCAGCCTGCCTTTTTTGTTTACCAACCTACTTTGGGAGATGGACCACTGTCACCATTTTGTTCCTACTTTTTCAATGATCCTAAACCTTATCATGACATCTGTACTCCCGTATTACATTTAGTTGTTTCATACTGACCTTCTCTGCTGCCTATGAGTTTATTAAGAGCTGGGATTGTCTGACTTCTCTGCAGAATTCCAGCACTTGGGTAGTCTGCAGTCCCCTAGTAGACTCATACATTTTTGTTAAATGAATGATAATTCTCATGACTGAATTAATAGTTTGCACCGTGACCTTCCCGAAAAGGATGATAAGCCAATGTTTATATTTGTAGGTGTATATTTCAATAGCATCAGAGCTTACAAACACCGTACTTCATGTTTTCATGTGTCTTGCTTATATTTTGCACATTCACAAATTAAAAAATAAAACTAAAAATGCAGATGAGCTTTTTTTTCTCCCACATTGCCTTTTCTAAGTAATGATGAACAGTGTTCAACATGCATGCTTTTCTAACATGAAATCTGTAAATTCTCTGAACACAGGCAAAATGTATGGAAATTATATCAATCCAATTTAAGTGTGTTTTCTTAAACTTAGGGTGTATGATATTTAGTTTCATGAGCAGAACAAATAATACAATTAGTGTTTATTCTTTGACTACTCTTTTAGTAAACAACTCAGTTAAGAAAACGCACGCAACACAAAAACACAGTGCTTCTTGGTCCTTGCTCCAAGTTTCATATGTTAAACAAAGACAGACCAACCTTAAACCTTTTGATAAATATGATGCTTGTGGTAACTGCAGCATTCACTTCGTATCCCATTTCTCCAAGTTCCTGTCAGCCAGATGTCACTTGCAATGCAAACACTAGAAAAATATGAAATAATAATTTCATACATCATCTATGTGTGCATGAGCCGGTCAAACATTCAATACAAATTCAAACTGCTACTACACGCAGAGCAAATATCATCCAAATAATATTTAAAATGATTGAAAGGCTTTTGATTTGGAAGTGTATTCTCTTAAGCTAAGTGGTCCCCAAGACCATCTAGAAAATTCAATTGTTTCATTTTTAAAATGTTTTCTGCCCAAAATTATATCAAACCCTAATGTCTCAATAGAAACACATGGGATTGGATTGCTGACTGGGCGCCTGATGTCAAAGGAAAATCTAATTTCACAATGGCATTTCCTCATACTGTCTCACCAAAATACAAAATGGATAAAATTTTAATGGATAATTTTCAGAAGCAGAACGTTAGCCATTGGGAAAATATGGAGGGGAACTTAGCATTGAGCATAGAAGAAGCTCAAGGAAGAAATGGAGTATAAATACAGATATACAATACTATATAAAAAGCATTCTTAAAAGCTTTTTCTTATCAAAAACAGAACTTCAACTTTAAAAAGCACCTTACTATCAAAATATAAGCTTTTTCTATGTCCACTTCTAAGTTTCTCTGCCCGAATCTTTTCTATTTTGTAAAATGATATGGGGAAAAGGAATCACACCATAAGCTATACTATTAGATATACATTTGCACAGTGTTGATTTCTATTTTTGATGTTAGCTACAAAAACGGTCCTGTGTACCCCTGGCTTCAATTAAGAGATAAGAGTGAATGGTATTAGCCTCAGCCCTGCTTCTTTTCACTAAGGCCCTAAAAAGCATCTCTTTTTGTTTGCTGTTCAGTGGTGAATTTTCCTGCCTGTCTGAAGGGAAGAAGGTTCAGCTCCCTCTGTTTCAAGGAGGGGACTCCCTGACTATATGAAAAGCAGGGTTCAGAGCAGACAGACCTTCATATTAGCTGTATGAACTTTAGCATGTCCCCTATGTCTTTGAGCTTCAGTATTCTCATCTGTAAGCTAGAGATAGAAATTGTCATCTTACTGTTTGCTTGCGATGTTTAGCAATAATACTTATAAAAAGTATTTGACATGGTGCTTGATACAAAGCAGGTCCTCAAGGGTTATTTTATGAAGATTCTAATGTCTTTGAGCTGCTAATACTTGCTATCTTGGATTCTGCGTGCTTTTGAGTCTTTCTTGATCATCTTCTTCACTCAGGCTGACGATAGGCAGGTTTCACATTAAGTGCTGAAGGAGGGAAGGGGCAGACTCCACGCTGGACGGATTTGCCACAGTCGTCCTGGTTATCAGTGAAGCAAGCCATGGTGCAGCCACACCACTGGCAAACCCTGAATGTCACTATATAACCTGGAGCTGTGGACCAAAGGCATTGAGGAGACCATGAAGACGTAGCTGCTGATCTCCTACAAGGGGGGAATCTTGCTCCTTAGGGGTCACTGAGGATGTTCATCAATTTTCCTCAGTCAGCAACATGCACCCCAGACTTTCTACGGAGGAGCTCGCCATTAGTGCTAGATTTTAACACAAATGTTAAATTCTGTAACACCAATGTACCTGTTTAAAAACTTGAAGCTGACTTGTAACACATTTGGCATTTCTCTCCCTCTTAGTTTCTTGACTACGTTATACAGCAGCCCTGGGTCTTTAATTATCTTGGTCATACATCCCTTCTTCTCTCCAGTTCTAACACAAGGTTTGGGGCCAGGTAGACCATTAATAAATACCTAGTATTTAAAACTGAAGTTAGTGGGGTGCCTGGGTGGCTCAGTCCTCTAAGTGTCTGACTTCAGCTCAGGTCATGATCTCATGGTTCATGAGCTCAAGCCACACGTTGGGCTCTGTGCTGACAGTTTAGGGCCTGGAGCCTGCTTCACATTCTGTGTCTCCCTCTCTCTCTCTGTCCCTCCCCTGCTCTTGCTCTTTCTCTCTCTCAAAAATAAACATTAAAAAAAATTGAAAAAATAAAAAATAAAATTGAAGTTAGCTCTCTTGAGGCAGCTTATTTAACTGAATAAAAACTGACCCTATTTATAATCTAGGATGAGGAGACTGTATGGTCTAGTTGCTGACACTAAATCTATAGGATTTAGAATCAAACAAAACCAGATTGGTATTCCATCTCAGCCATTATTTACCATCTTGGGCAAATTTCTTGATGTTTTCAAGTCTCAGTTCTCTCGACTATAAGATAGAAATAATAATTCTTACTTCTTAAGATCACTATAAATAGGGTTGCCAGTAAAACACAAGACCTCCTTTTAAATATGAATTTTAGATAACTTTTTTTTTTTTACTATAAGTATATCCCAAATATTGTATGGGACATACTTATACTGAGAAATATTTGCTGCTTATCTAAAATTCAAATTTAACTGGATGTTAACTAGATTTTAATTTGCTAACTATGGCAACCGTAATTGTAAAGACTAAATGAAACAATACATTATAAAGCTACTAGCTCCATGCCCATTGGATAGTGGGTGCTCATTAAGTGTTATCTCACTTTCTTCTTCTCTCGTGGGGCTGTTGTATGATTAAACGCCTGGTACACAGTACCAATTCAATAGCTTTTAGTGAGTTTTTCCTCTCTAGGCTCAGCCTCAGAAGAATGTACTCTGTGCTAATAAGGGAGGAAAAGCCTCACCTACTCGCAGTGTTTGTCTCTAGATGGCCTTCCTTCTCCGTTCTCCTTCCCAGGGCCTGTTTGCAGCATGGCCCCCGAGGGTGCAGAGTGGCCTCGTTAAAAGGCCAAAGCCAAAGGGACAGAGCTTTTAACATAGATCCCCCTCAACTCATGGCAAATTGATGTTTGAAGATTTGAATTTACTTTGGAAGCAGATGTTAGAAATTCTTAACTTGTGAGCCCTCTAAAGAGTGCCAAAACAGAATTGCAAAGGGTGTGATTTACAAAAACACAGAGGTACAATAACCTGTCCAGCGAAAGCCTATCACCTAAATTGTGTTATAAAGGCATTGCTAACAGCACTAAAAAAACTCTTCCTTTTTTCTATACACCATCCCCCACCCACAAGTCAGCTTGTCCAGACACTGGTCTTCATTGGGCAGAAAAACGTTCTTCTGCAGCTATTGCCAGATGCCCTCATGGAGCAGCTAGACATGAACGGGGCTGTCCACAAAAGATACAGGTTTTTGAGGACGCCTCTTTTTTCCCTACAATTCAGTGTTGTTTCTCTCTGACAAGCCAGAGATAGTGCATAGGATATGATTCAATGGAAAGTCTTTGTACAAGAAAATGGTTCTTTCAACATGGCCTATCTGTGGATCAGTACATTTGGAGTCTGCCTGACCCACGTTCCCAGACCCGCAGCTGGCTCCACAGAAGCTCCATTCTGCCCCAGTTCTGGGAATGGAATACCCTATGTCTGGAAAATAGTTAGAGCCAAAAATCTACGAATATTTCTAGATTACACATCAGATCTTTCCACAGGAATCCAGGCTCTGGCTGACAACAGAAAGCAGGTACTGTCCACTTCCTTCAGCTCACATTCTCATGTAAACAGGCGGCCACCTTACTCAGCACCAGCTGCAGCTTCTGGGTGGTCCCGCTAAGAAGTTCCCAGTGGATTGCAGTGCAAGCTTGTAGGCTGGTGGTCACACAGCTCTAGCAAGCATTTGTGGGAGGCTGCAAAGGCATGTATGCTCTCCATGCTCCGGTCTTGGGTGGACAATCAAAGTAAAAACTAACTTCCCAGAGAAGGTCTGTTCTCTAAAACTAAGGGGAAAAAAACCCCAACAAAACAAAACTGAACAAGACAAAACCACAGAGGCAAAGAGTGGGCAGATTTTCTGGCAGGCAATTCTTGATATGAAAATTTGGGAGTTCTGCTTCCCCCTTCCTCTTGGGCATATAGAAATAGAGTCTTCATAAATGCATGCTAATGGATCAGTATTATTGCATACTAATGAACGATATTATAAGACTTTCCAGAATCTCTCCTCAGGAAGGTAGAACAAGTGAGTGTCTGGGTTCCCACTGATTAGCTGTTTAACAAGTTACTTAACCTCTCTGTTGTGAGAATATAAAGAAATTAATACATGGATAGGTTTTGAATACTACCTGCCTGGCATTTAATAAGCCCTAAGCAAGTATTAACTACTATCAATATAATTAAAATGTCTTTAACAATTATGCCCTATCTTTGTAGAGTGCTTTATAGTTATAAAGTACTTTCATGTCTTTTTTGGTGAATCTGCAGCCAAGATGAGGTGGAAACTGAGAAATCTCCATTTTTCATAATTGGAGAAAGGATAAATAGGAGTAATCAGATGGTGGTATAATACTATTCCAGGCAGAAGTGGTGGTATGACTTAATAGGTGGCAAAGGCAAATTCTATAAAGAAGATATTGAGATGGTTGCTGGGTTGGAACCAAGAACCCAACAGAAGCGTAGTGGAAACACAGGCAGTGTTCAGGGGTGCAGACAGCAAATGTATAGAAATGGCTGGAAGGTGCAAGAAATGTTTATAAGAAGCTTAGAAATAAAAATCAGGAGATTAAATAGTATTCAGGACACAATTAAGATCACAAGTAGCTATTTAGCACTTGTAGAAAAATTTAAATGCCCTGGTCCTACACCTTACCCCAAGTCAATCATAGATGAGGATTTAAGAGTTGAATATATAAAAAATGAAAAAGCATAGAGTAAGCAGAAGAAAAGAAAAAATGAGAATTTACCAAGCATGGGAGGGGGGTAGGTTTAATTTTCCAAGCTTAGAATCAATAGAACAGATGGTTTTGAGTGTGCGTTCACACTTTCATTTTGGTACTCATGATTCCCCCAAATCAGGGAAATCAATTTCAGGGCACACAGGTAGCACTTCCAATAGAAGCTCTTTGCTTCTCTTGGTTTCATCTTTCTATCAGGACTCTCAGTGAGGTACTACATAATCTGTAGTGGCCTGTGATGAATGAAAATATAGAAATCCTTGCTCAAAGAACAGGAAACAAGTGCCATTAGACATAGTAAATTATAAAACTTTTTTTCCCTTTCTTCTGTTGTTTCTCTCTTGAACTGCCATGATGGTTTTTATTTGCTATTTAATGTCCCTCTAAGTAAATAAAATTGAAATTTTAAATTATTAGCCTGAATTTTACTGTTTATACTGTGCAATGACAGTTTTAAATATAAAGCGTTTAAATTATATGCAGATTTACTGAAATTGCACAATTTTTATTTTGTGGTAGTTTGTACATGCATAGGTATTTTGTTATCAAACAAATGGCAATGCTGCACAAAACGAACTCAACTGTTTTTATTGTACTTCTTGATACACACACATTCTACCAACTGCTACTTTCAGTATTGATGAATAAGGAAGGACTGACAGGAAAATGAACCATAGGTCATCCTATCATTTCCTTTCTTTCCGTGTCATCACTTCCAGCACAGTGCTTGGATCCGCAAGCCCGTGCTCATTGCACACTGTAAATTCCGCATGTGCGCAGGGCAATGAGGAAAGATGGACGTGCATGTTGCACATCTACCCTCTCCCCACGCACATGATCCACTGGCTCTCAGGACTTCTCTTACAAAACACAAGTTCAAAGATTAAATTATGAAGAATTTTGAGATAGAGGCAGCAGAGAATTAAACCAAGTGTGAAGTCCCGGGAGACTGCACAGGTCACACACCCATGAAGCCAACCATGTCTCTAGGTAAAATTTTACTTTGTTTCAGTTCCAGTCATTATATTGTCTTGGGAATGCCTTCAGTGCTAATGTCCAAACAAGTGTTATGTGGTAGTGTCTATCCTTTAAAAGTGTACAGGTGTCTCACTTAGATTCATCATTAAGTCCCTAGGGGAAAAATAACTATATTTTATAACATTTTGCATCGTCCATGAATCAGAAGGTCCTGTGTTGTGGACCAATCAGGTGCTTGTTGTGGGTGGTGATGGTGGGGAGCACCCTACATGATGTGGCTCATGGAATTCCTGAGGCTATGAATTAGTAATATTTGTTATTCTACTCCTGCTTGCTAAATCCCTTATTATCAACAAACAAAGGAGTAAGATGCTCATGCTATTGCTTCTCATGTCCCTTGTAACCTATCATATCCTGAAGAACTGCCAGAAATTCACTTTCTGGTTCTTTCTTAGTCCCTGAATACTAGCATAGGAAAATGGTGATGGTAAGTATGCAGGTAGCTATACTATCTCAGTCCAAAGACCTATAGGGTATTTCTAGCACCTCCAAGAATAATCACCATGGAGAAGCAGTAGAAAGCGTCCATGGCAAGGATCCTGGACACTGAAATCTTCGTATAAGATACAAATCTTATATGTACAAATACTTAACCATCACCAGAAAACCGGAGAGGTGACACAATGACGTTAGAATATACAGGCAAGGGCCAGCTCACTGTGGCAAAAAAGATTCTGAATTGAGGCAAAAATGTTTTGACACATTACCCCCACCTCCATGCCTTCAAACCTGGGGACTGTGACAAGCTCTTTAGTAACCAAGAAAAATGGTACTGGGGAAGGGTTCTTGGGGTATAAGTTAATTATATCTCTAGTAGTTTCCCAGAGTAACCCAAAAAGGAGAGAGTCCAGTTGATTTTCAGGTTGTATCTTAGGACCTAGAATCTATGTAGTAATGAGGGAAAAAGCCAGGGAAGCCAAAACATCTCCCTGGACCAAGGGGATGAGCACAGGACCAGAGAAAGAAAACCAGCCCGGAAGATTATAATCCAGGTGTGTTCCACATTAGGGCAGACAGCCCATGGGATGACATGGGGCAGATGGTTTAAACAACTGCTGCTGGAGGAGAGCTGGTTCAGTGAATTTAAAGGCACTGAGTCTGGTGGCCTAGACACACGACCAAGGATAGGATCACTGTCCTTTTGCTGAGATAGCAGACCTCATGGGATAGGCAGCATTTATTTGGGGAAGGAAAGAAAAAAAAAAAAGTCAGCGAATGCTAACCCTGTACTTAATCATCAAGAATATCAAAGGAGGAAATCCAAGCTAAGAGAGAATGTAAAAAATCTCTTCAATGAGGCAAAATAATGAGAGTAAATCTGGAAAAAGAAAAGGAAGGGCTGTAGGAAGGAAGGAACAAAAGAAGGAAAAGAAGGAGAGAAAGTGATTGTATTTGTGAAAGTCCCTTGCCTTGCATAAGGCCTGATGCATAATAGTAATGGTATTTCAAGTCCGCCGAATATTAGGGAAATTAGAGAGGAAGAAAATAAGCTGTGATTTAGTTTGGACCAGTGCAATTTTTCTCTTCAACCCCTGGCTGTTAAAAATGTCATAATTTACCCCATGATGAGAAACTCAAAAGATAAACACTTAATTGAAATAGGCTGACACGTTTCCTAAGGGTACTCATTTTAGGACTAGGAAGAAGGGAAAGAAGGAAAGATGGAGAATGAAGGAGAGGAGAATTGATAGCTCACTAATCTATTTCCAATCAAAAATAGCTTGAGTTGCTCAGAGGGTGGCCTCTGTGGTATGGTTGGCAAACAAAACATAGAGAAGTTGACTTGCTCTAATCCATAGAGAGGCGGCCAGCTCTGAAAGGCCAACTAACACAGGTAAGAAAGATCTTCTTAGTAAAGCATCTCTGAGGGGCCATGGTTTCTGTGTTCATCAAGAATCCCCGAAAACCTGGAAATTTGGAGGTAGTCAGAATTGATTTAATCCTTTTTACTATAAATCTCATTTCTGAAAATGATTAACAGAGGCAGAGACATAAATGGTAAAGTCTCGATCAGGGGAAATACTGTCAGCGTATCATCTAGATAGATTACAAAATGAACACTCAGGTTTCTGTGAAGGAAAACTAATGACATTAAGTCAAGATGAAATAGAAAGGAGCGTCACACAGGCTCAAAAATCATAAACCATGAGCTCGCCCTGACAGAAGACCCTCAGCAACTTTCTGAACTGGAAAATTATCAGGAGTTTGGTCTAAGAGTGTTATCTCAGGCCTCATTTAGAGGCTCCGGCTTGTTTGGGCTTGTTCTGAAGTTCTGGGAATGGCTTTGCCAAGGTTCTGACATTTGTATAAGAGTGAGGTCCTTCCGCCTACAACATTCAGTGCAATCAACTGCATATGCTCAGAAACAAGACAGTGAGGGTTTGGCTCGCTAAAACAATAAATAAACATTTAAGATACTTCCATACTGTGCCACCATCTGATTTCTGAGGTGTCACAATTCTGCAGCCTTTCAGAAAAAAGGCAGAGAAATCGGTGGTGGCTGGGACCAACGTCCTTTGTTTAAAGTAAGATCAAATAGTGAAGCGAGTATATAAATTCCTGCCAAATAAAGCTAAAGCAGGCCTTCTGCTCTGCTTGGTAGTGGGAACAAGCCTGTACATCTGCTTCACATGTGGTGTATCACTTGATTACTTAAACTATGTCTCCACTGGAAACACACACACACACACACACACACATTCTAGCCTCCATTTTTTACAATAAGCCAAGTAGAATCACCTCAAATCTAAATATCAGTTTGCTGCAGTTTCTCCTGGGTTTGACAGAATAATATTGTGTTCTCATGAAGTATCTTGAAGTTGACTCACTCTCTTTTAGCTCTTTCAGTGACACACAGTGATCAACCGGAAATTGTTCCCATTGTCTTGAACTTGGGGAATCCCTGCAACTAACTTGCAAGTCTTTCTTATGCAGAGAGCACTGGGGTTCCTGACATTTGATGTGAAGGCACTGACCCCATGGCCAGGCCAGGAATAACACACTGCTCATCCTTCAGAGAAACAGTTCTATGAATCTAAAATTCAAGGCAAATCTTTTCCCAACTTCAGACTTGGAATGGCTTTGTGAAAAGTATTTCCCCAACCTCCCCGACCCGTTTTTTATGGCTACAACACTGGAAAACAAAAATGTGCTGCTCTTCATCTCAAATTTTCAAAATATGCAATATGCAATAAATGGATGGGGAGTTAGGTGGGTAGACAGATACTTGCTGTTCAATTCTGATGTTTCTGACTTAAAATTTTAAGGTCATTGTCTCCCTTCTGACACCTTTTACTACATCAACATCCCATTATATCATTATAGACTCAAGAAGCAACGCACTTTTACATTCCGCAGGATAATGACTCTTTTGTATTTCAGTTTTTATCATAATATAAATCTTGAATTGCAATTTGCATATCTTTTGTTTAGAAAAAGAGACCCCTATTTAAGACTTTGTCATTTTAATACATAGGCTTTAAAGTGGCTTTTTTTTTATAAAGAAATGCACCAAAATATTCCAATTTATTCTTCAGCTGAATTACTGAATCTGATTCTACCTTGGCTGCATCAATAAATTAGCAAACATCCTGAACAATACATTTCCAACAACGATGGCTCAACTGCTTAGTCCTCTGTGCCTTTAGGTTCACTGCCTGTTAGAATTCCAATCACAAATTTGCAATGGCAATTTGGCAATTTGGACTGGACGTCAGTCTGATTACACACACACACACACACACACAAACATATGTATATATACATTTGTTCATTTATTTATTCTATATGAAGATTATACTATGTATGTATACTCACATACACATATATATGTTTATTTATTTCATATAAAGAGTACACTGTCTGCTCATCAGCTCTTTTATTCTTTATTTCTTTATGCCTTTGATTCTTTCATGTGGTAAAACTATATGTAAGTAGCTTGGGAAGTTTGTCTCCATGGCAGACCTTGGGCAGAGCTGGGAGAGCCTTTAAGACACAGGGCACGAACAGCATCCTGCCTGCCTCTGCAGCGCACGAAGGGAGCAGGTAAAGCGTGCACGTATCTAGCATCTCCAGTGCCCACCGCAGTTCCTGGCACAGAGGGTGCTTACTAAATATGTGTTGAATAAACAAATGAATGAAAGAAGGAAATGGACCCTCAGAAGGAAATGGACCCTCAGACTGGACTTTTCCCTTTCTACCTCTTTCGTCAAATTAGAGAGCTGCCTGAGTAGCTTTCGCTCTCGGGGACTGACCAACATCTGCCCATTTTTCCTGTGTAGCCCCCACCACTGTTCAATGTGCTTTATTTCGCTTCTGCCCATTCCATCCTAGAAGGCTCTGACGAGGCCAAGGGATGAGACCATTGTGGACAAGTTCTCTTCCTGCAACAAAGCAAACCCGAGGTCTTAAAAAAACAAAACATTTTAACCTTCTACTTTCCAATGGCCTGATGACATAGGGGAACTGATTGCTTAGGTTAAATGAACATCAGCCAGCTGTAAAAGAGGCGTCAGAGGAGTATGGAGGGCTCCGCGTGGGGACTGGGAAGCCACAGCAAAATGGAGTTCAAATCTCACCTCTTCTGCTTACTATTAGTTTCAACTGTGGCAAATTATTTCATTTCTCTCAGCCTCAATTTCCTTATTTGTAAAGTGGGAATGACGGTCTCTGCCTGCCAGGACTGTCGTGAATGGGACAGTGAACATGTCTAGTTAGCGCATGTTATGTCTGTACCGTGTATTCACTTCCCCTATTTCCATACCGTCCTTCCCTCTCCCCCAACCCCACTATTTCAAATTATTTCTTTTCTTCCTGGAAAAAAAATGGAAAATTCAAATGTCTTCCAACATGGCCACAATGAGGTAGAGGAGCCAGAGAAAAGTGAACCAAAACACCCAGAGCAGAAAACCAATCTCATGCTCCAAGATAACTGTGTCCTTTTGAGCCCTTCCTTTAGCTCTTCCCTGGACCCTCTCCTTGGACTAGGACATGCACCCTGGAGGCTGTGAGAAGTCCACATTGGGCCAACCTGACTGTCAGTGAACTGTGGGGAGCTTTGCAACCCCTGTAAACACAGGCAATTAAACCCCTAAAAGCTCTTAGGCTTATTGCCCAGTAAATTCACAATGAATAGTAACCTTAATAAATGTTATAAATCTCACCTCAGAGCCAACAGGAAATTCAAACTTTCGCGTGTGTGGGATCCAAAGTGCTGCTGAAACAAAAGGGAGGTATGTGGACAAGGAGAACATTGTGCTCTGAGCTCCCTTCCCCTGGCAGCACCAAGCGCCCCAGGCCTGGGAAAGGCCCTTAATTGTGTTTTGTGAGGCAGTTCTCTGGCCTCCTCACTCCTCCCTTCCTTCACCTGCCTTAACTCTTTCTTGTCCTGGTGGCCCAAGAGGTAATCCATCCACACACGTCTCCCACTGACTGAAATAAATGATGGTAATATTTGATGGAGCCAAATTACGGACAAGTTGCTTTTTTATGTCAATGTTTTAGTCAGAAACAATTTTAGAAACTTAATTAAACCCTAAAACTGAAACTTAAACTGAGTGCTATAAAAAAAAAAAAAAAAAAGGAAATATCAAAGAAGAGAAACCACTGGATATTTTGATCCACACCCTCACAAAAGGGTGTTAGTTTTAATAAACAGTCACAATTTGGCGCTGTTATGAACCATAAGGCACACTCCTGGCCATGTTTCCAATTTCCTCTCTTGCCTTTACTGCTGTTATATTAAGGTCTGTGGTGAGGCAAAATGTTTATTAAAAAAGGTGAGGAGAGCAATATTCCAGATTAGATTATTTCACCTGTTCTAACTACACACTGGCCAATCAGAGCTCTTTGTGGTGGGTTTGAGAGTAGCAGCCCTCCCACCTCTGGGGTTGAGGGAGGGGGAGTTTCAGCCTGTGGTTACAAAGTGAATGCAGATTAGGCCATTTTAATTACTGAGTTTAACTGAATATGGAATACATTTTCCAGTCACAGAGAGGGGCAAATAAATGCATCTGGAGCCTCCTCCATCATGGAGATAATTACACTGGGATTGAAAAACATCTCGGGCGCAGTGAGCAATGAGGGCTCGAGTGATAGAACAGTCTTCTGAGAAGGCGTCCTTCATTTCAGGAGGGGTTAAGCTGGAGGAGTCTTCGAGTGGCTTCATAAGGAAACAAAACATTTTCTCTTCGGAGACCCATTCATACAGAACTCTTCTGGAGTAAGATGGGGAAGAAAGGCTCAGCATGTTGAAAATTACCTAGAACAGCAAAGTCCCATTAAAGCAACACATTTCTTTGATTCTCCTGAGGGTTTCTATAAGACAATAGGCTTTCTTATAGTGAATCCTTGGGGACTTCCAAATCCTTTAATTGTTTCTGGAATTTCTCTAATTGTGGGAGCTGCTGAAAAGCACTTTTAGGTATTGAGTGAATTGCTTTTGTTCCCCAACTTTAACACTGTTTCCTTACACTCCTTCCTTCTCTTCCTTCTTGTTGGTAGGTGGATGATGCTTCTATCCCAAGCCGATATGTAGATGAGATTTTGTTGAATAGTGTTATTCAGGTTTAGGATATGATACACTACTTGATCCATGGCATAGCCAGATCTGCATAATCAGAAGATATGTAAACTAGTATCCTATAGGATTTATTTCAGAAACATGGGTTTTTAACTCCCTTAACACAAGTATCCATCCTGGGTTCCCCCACATTCATATACACTCAGCTTGCTCATGGGAACAGCCTCTAGGCCACTGCTGCCCAACAGAAATATAGTATGTACCACAAACACAAGTCACATGGGTAATTTTAAATTTCCCACTGGCTATATAAAAAAAAAAACTTAACAAGAAACAGGTGATATCAATTCTAATAATATGTTATTTAGCCCAACTTATCCACACCCTTGTTATTTTCATATGTAATCAGTACAAAAATTTATTAACGAGACATTTTATATTATTCATCATGCTAAGTCTTTGAAGCCCATTTTGCATTTTACACTGAAAGCACATCTCGATTTGTACCAGCCACATCTCAAATGCCCAATAGTCACTACCGTAATAATGGCTACTGTATCAGGCAGCGTAGCCCTCGACTCAAGAATTTCCAATTCTTTAAAGAGTTTATCTGATTCTATCCTTTCCTCTGTTAGCTTTGGTGTATATCAATGCTATCCTCTTCCTACCAACGGCATCTGCTTTAAAACTCATACGTCCTACAAGTTCTGAGTAAACCCAGGTACCTATCATGTAACAACAGACCCTTGTGGTTTCAGTGACATGAACCTGATACTTCCCAATGTTTACTCTGGGAACATAACGTCCTCATCTGTGAAGATGGCTGTTTTCTTCATGTATGTTCACAAGAGTGCCAACCCGCACGTGCAAACCACCAGAGGGTAAAGCGGCTCCTAACAAGAGAATCCTGAAGAAAACCATCCCCATTCTACAGCTGGGGTTTTTACTGAGGCAGGACACCGGGTTCCACCCCCACCCATCTCTGCCTTGCTCTTTCAAGGAAGTCTCAAACCCCATGCTCGCCCTGAACTGAATCCATTTTTCGATGTGCCAATACTCCCCTTATCCTCCTGTTACATGTTCAATCTGACAGACTGCCACCATGAGTAAGTAACGTAACACTTTCTTTACTCTGAGATAGTCAAGAGCTCAGGGCTTAGTTTTGTTTTGTTTTTAATTTTTTAATGTTTATTTATTTTTGAGAGAGAGAGAGAGAGAGGGAGAGAGAGAGAGAGCGCGTGCACAAGCAGGGGAAGGGCAGAGAGAGAGGGAGACACAGAATCTGAAGCAGGCTCCGAGCTATCAGCACAGAGCCCGACACGGGGCTCGAACCCACGAACTGTGAGATCATGACCTGAGCCGAAGTCGGATGCTTAGGCAACTGAGCCACTCAGGTGTCCTGGGTTAGGCTTTTAAGTACAAACTTTAAAAAATATACTAAATTCCACAAACCTGTTTCTTCCTTTTTCTCACCATCCCCACCCCACCCCGCATCACAAGGGCATAAAAAATACTTTGGTAATTGTTTTCCTAGAAAAGACCCTTGATAGGCCACTAACACCATCTTTAAAATCCTTGTCAGTGTAAATGAATGTGTTTTCCTATCATTATAGAGTTAGAGAGCCTGAAAGTTTCTGAGAAGGAACGATGAGGTAGAGGACCCGTTCAGCCAGTGGGCAAATGGACTTTTGCGCATCTCATTCCCAAATTTCTATTCTCAGAAAACAAAAATCCTAAAAAATATTCTAGATTCTAAAATATTCTGTCATGCCACCAACCTCATGTTGTGTTCATAGTTATGCTACTTCAGAAGCCATTAGTCTAAATAGAGCCTTTTGATACCCTATTTCTCGAAGTGCTTGACATGCCCAGCATAGGCCCCAGAATACTAGCTGTTTGTAAGAGAAAATGCATGCAATTCTTTGCCAAGAATAACTAAAGCAGAGGTCTAAAATTTAGGTTCAGTAGGAAGAGTATTTAAGAGTTCTTAGGTGCCTATATTGACTTTTCAATTTTATCCAACATTTTATTGTCCTTTCAGTTGTTATACAATAATTGATGGTGACTGCTTAAATAGATACTTAAGCTAATTTTTGTTACAGAGAAAACATAAAATATGAGGTTTAATTTTTAGTGCATTCTTCCTCTGTCAGTTACCCAGGTCTGGGTACCTGCCATTATAAACCAGTATAGCCATCATACAAGATGAGAACACTTAACCTGGGAGCAACTACTTAAATCTTCAGGCACTGTGTCAATAGCAAAAAGAAAAGAAAAGATCTAGCACCACAAGTGCAAACCTATAAAGCAACTAAAGTAACAGCAAATGCTATAATGTGTAGTCGCAAGCTTCTTCCTTGCCAAGCCTTCTGCCGTGTTCTGAGCTGGGTAAATATTACCAGGTCTGGATAAGGTGCCTTTGTTCAGGCTCAGACTCCAGGTGCTCTCCAGGTGAGCAGAGGACCCAGGACGCAGAGGCTGCTTAGGCAGTGGGGATCCTGGATTTTCCCATCCTGCCTGCTCAAACACAATGCTTAGGCTGCCAATGTCCTGAGGCACTATGAAGACAGTGAATTTAAGAATTCAGCTTGTCTGAAAGGGAATAGCCTATTTTCCAGGTTAAAAAAAAATCTTAGGGATGTCTGGGTGGCTCAGTCAGTTGAGTGTCAGACTCTTGATTTCAGCTCAGGTCATGAATTTAGGGTTCATGGGATCGAGCTCCCTGTTGGGCTCTGTGCTGAAGGCACAGAGCCTGCTTGGGATTCTCTCTCCCTCTCTCTCTGCCCCTCCCCTGCTCATGCTCTCTTTCTCACAATACATAAACTTAAAAAAAATTAAAAAATCTTAGACATCAACTAAAGGAATCTTACATGTGAGAGAAGGTTAAAAGAAGTTAAGTGCTTTAAGATCATATACATTTAACTAGTAGCAGCAGAATTAGTGCTAGAAATTGTAGGGAAATGGAAGGAAAGGAAATTGACATATACCATGTGAGGAGCAGCTTGTGGCTCTTGTGTTTTCTTCTGTGATTTAGATCATCTGGTGCCTTCATTGTTTAACGAAAGTAAACTGCTTCTTGCTGACTCTCAAATGGCTCTGTGGCTGGGAGAGGTTAGGTTTTTCTGCCTTTCAACACATAAGAGAAATCTGTATCACAAATACAAATGTGAACCCTGCTTTTTCTTGTCATGCTCAACTTCACGAGAACAGATAATGTATCTGTTTCTAATGCTGCTGTACCCTAGTTGCCAGCACAGTGCCTTTGTGGAGTCTCAATAAATAGGTTCCAAATGAAAGAATGGATAAATGAACGAATAAGTGAATAAGCTCGTGGAAGGAAAGCTCTTTACAGCAGAGATGTGCCTTACTTTACATATTTATTACATTCCTGTAAATGTATGTGCACGCCTGATTTTGGTAACTCACGTGATATACTTTTTGCGATGTGTCAAGTTTGCATCTAAATTAACAGTTGCTTTTCTTTTAAGTCATTAATTATTTGAACCAAACACATACAACCAGAAGTGGGGCTCTATTTAGAGGAACTTTCTAAAAGTAAAATATTCTTTATGTGTTAGGGAGGACTCATAGCCCCTTACTTATCCATTTTGTGAGCCTGGCTGTGTATGCAGCTTTGTTATTGTTGTTTGAAGAGCTGGACTCATCTGTTCAAGAGAAAAGGGGAACCGACAACAAAGAAAAAACAAGCGACACCTCTGAATGCTCTGAGGCCCTCCAGTAGTAGTGACAAGTGATTAAGCACAGAACCGGGCTACGCCTCAAGAACTCTTGCTCTCCGCTGCTCCCCTTGAACCCTGGGAGACTTGGTTTGCCATCAATTCTGCACAAAGTGAGGCTGTATTTTTCAGCAGAGAGGCATTCGGGGGGGACAGAGACGAACACCTTGGTATGTCAACCTTGAAGTACCACCTGGAGGGCGAGGGCCTTTCACAGTTTAATAGTGGACAGAATGTTATGGTGATGATCTGGGTCAGGTGGTGACTGAAGCAGTCACGGATCCTGGAACAACAGATGTCACAGTGACAGCTGTAATATCCAAGACTTATTTTTCTCCTTCAGCAGCAGAACAAAATAATGGGTAACAGATCTGATCCTGCAAAGGAAGCACCGCCTTTCCTTTATTAGTTTTCTCACTTTGGCTGTACGATAGTAACTTCTTATACCATATGCGCTAAATATTAAGCAGTCAAGTATTTCCTTAAGATACAAAATAGAGCCCATGATGCTGAAGGTAGGCTTTTGGTAGATAATGTTTTCAAAAGAATTTTATCCTGACCTTCTAACCACCAAATTCTCCTTGGGTTCCACTGAGAAAAGTTATCTGGCCTCTTTGGAAGCCTACTGGCAAATTGGTAGACAATTATTGACAAAGTAGCTCTATCAACAATATAAAGTCCAGAATATCATGATTCTAAAATATGCCACAGAATTTTTAAGTGGTCCAATACACTGGACGGTCTATGAGACCATAAATTCCATTGATTTATAATATAGAGAGAGTAGCTTTACAATATTAAACAATAAAAAAGATAAAACTGTGTTAGCATAATACCTGGCACTCAGTAAACATTAAGCAAATGAATAGTGAGTGATCCAGAGCTGTTTCTGGAGATTTAGGTAACTGTATCATTGCTCTTAAGCATTTTTCACTTATGTCCCTCTTTTACTAAACTTAAACATCATTTTACCTTTCTCTATAAATGCTTCCTAATTAATCTTGCTCTAAATAATACGATACACTGGTTTTATTTGTTTGTGTTTAAAATGTACAGGGTGCAATAAAAGTAAATTAAATACCACGAGTTAAAATAATTATCAAAGAGAAACTAAAGCAAACAACATCTTAACTAGACTTCCAAATACTTTTCCCATCAGAAAAACAGCTTCGTGTTTCTCAAATGGCATGGGATGGAGTGACCGTTCACTGCGGAGTGTCTCTGTGGTTCCCGGTGTGAGGTATTATGGCACCTCTTCTTGGGGCTGACCCACGAGCTCCTCTGTAACTTGCTGTCACATTGTCACCTCATTCTTGAATTGCACAGGGAGAAAGATACATCTCAGCATTTCTCTTGCTACCACAATCTTCTCTAGCTTACATAAGCTCTCTCCATCGCCATTTTCCCTACCAAGTCCAGACAAATTGGGGTAAGGATCTGGAATTATGACCAAGGGCTCTTGGCCATCCTAAGTTTCCCTATGATGAGAGTGAGGAGCAAATTGATGAAGACATAGCTTTCTGCCAATGATCGTCATGAAAACATTAATTGAGCACCCACTATTTGTTGACCCCAGAGACAGAGACAAGTAGAAAACACATGATGTTTCCTTAGGAAACTTAGAGATGTACTTAGAAAGAGAACTGACAATGTAACTCCAGAAAATGCCCCAGATGAATGATTTGGAGGACATCTGTTGGAGTTGTCCCAATACATCCCAAATACAGTGGGATGCAGTAGCTGAGCCACTCTGGAAGATACAGGAGAAAATTAAGTAAGTTGAAGTGAAAATTCTAAAGAAACTAAGCCATGAAGTTCCAAAAAAGGGTTAATTCCATTTCAAACCAAAGTAAAAGCCCTGAAAGCAAGAGAGTAAAGATTTTTATATCCATACCTGGCCTATTCTAAACCAAGCAGTATAAGGAACTTCACAAGAACAAGTTTGATTGCACATGATTGACAGAGTAGAAACTTTCAAATAATGTTGGAAAGATACCTGAACTTCTGGGAGTCTCTGACACCAGCCCCCTCCTGCCTGTCTGTGGGTGGCCCGATCTAATCATATGAGCGATTAGAACTAGATGTGGCAGGTCACAGCCTAGGTGAGTCCTAGAAATCTAACCAAACATGTGGTGTTAAGAAGACAGAAGGAGAAGGAAAAAAAAATCCTCAGTGGGATGAAACCCAATTTTAAGCCTCTAGAGCATAGAAAAGCCCCACTATTCATTAAGGGAGGTCCCACCAGCTATTTTCTCAGGCAGCTTGTATTCACATTAATGAATGAAAGAGAGAATTTTAATGTGCACCTCTGAGAGAAATAAGACCCCCAAAAAGTTCATTCCCCAGATCCCTCTGGGTTTTTTTTTCCTTTTCCCTTTTCTAGTGCATAGTAATGAGGTTTCGTGGTTCTGTCAAGGTGGAGCAGGAAAGAGGTAGAGCAGGATAGTCAGGTTGTACATTCGAAGAGGCTCAGCATCAGAGAGCTTTCTTTTATCTGTAACCTGGCCCTTCCTCCAGTGCTTCTAACTTAGACCCAACCTGAGGCTCCATCCAAAGGGACAGGGGCAGCGGAAGCACGGCCCTCCCTTGATGGGCCAGAGGGGAACCCAGGCTACTCATGGGAACAACCTTATCACCCCTTTGGAATAAATTTCCAAATACAGCCCAATCTTGACTCTAGTCTCCCATTGTTTGATCCTCATTTCTTTAACCTCCTTTCCTCCCCCCAAAGCAAAGAATAAACTTCTGCCAAACATTATAAGAAAGGCTTAATGCGCAGAGCCAGAGGTCAGGATGCCAATCTTATCTGCCCTGAAATACCCCTGAACTTGTAGAAATTTATATTTGTTTACATTATAAATGTACTAAAGAGCTAATTATAGTGATCATAACTCACAATTAAAAACAAACACAGTTAGAAATTTCAAAGACTTTCAATATCTTTTCTTTAATCATTCACCTAGGCTCAAAATATTCATTTTTTAGATTAAAGCATTAAAGTCGCTAATTATATTCTCAGAACTAACAATTATTTCTTTACCCTTTTACTACCTTCTTCTGGCAACAAAAAATGTCAGCACTGATTTAATTTTTTTTGTTATTATAGGATTAAAAGAAGTTTCTAAAAACGCAATTAAATTCGCCCTATAGCTAGAGTAACTTCCCTATCAGCATCCGAAACCTCTTCTCTAAAACAACAGCATGAAAAATGATTCAGACTTTCTTGACTTTTGTGATACATTCCTTCCGTGATTATCTCCAATAACAACTCAACCGTTTTAATGAAACTCCCTGCACATCACGTCCTGGTGAAAGGTAGAACATATTAGATTAATAAAGAAAATGAAAGTTAAATTGGCTGTCGGAGTGTGAAGCCCTGCCCGTGTCATGCATGGGTTCTTCACCTTTGGGAGCCTAGTTCAACTTCAGCCCCAGGCCCTAAGTGAAAAGTTCAGTAGTCTTGAGTACGTCCCCACTTAATATATCACAAAATCAATTATTTTATGGTGGTACACTTGGTAACCTATGCTCAGACAGAATCAAGTTTTGTTCCCACTGGGGATTCACCAATTATCTATTCAGTGAATTATTTTCAGATAAAGCAGAAACACCTGCTGTCAGCAGAGGGAGTATCTGCCTAATATGGGTATCATTCTGAGCCTGACGTGTTATTGCATTTGTCACGTGCAGGATGGCACTGTGAGACTTTGGATGAATTTATCACATTACCGAGATGCTTGATGGGACATTGGAGCATGATTCAGTGCCCAAAGTTGGAGCTAAAATGCTGTAGCAAAGAGATCCAAAATGAAACCACAGAAAAATTGGGGAAGGGGGTAATCAAGTGTGTAGATACTGCAACTCATCTGTCTTGCCTGATTTCCAATAAGTCAGCACAAATAAAAATTGTGATAATTCAGCACAATTTCCTTTTACTGGCTATTGACCTGGGCAGATTCAAAGTAGGAACCAAAGAGAGGCTCCACGGACTTTGATTCTGAGACTGGGACAAAGGTCAGGCTTGAGACAGGCATAGTTTATGGGAGCTGCTACCCCTAACCATCTATTCAGGTAGGATTTAAATTCTTTAAAGGTCTCTCTTATCTTTCCCAGAAGTCAGTCAACCTCAAAACACCAATGACATTTATTTTTCACTTTTGCACAACTAATAACAATATCTGAAACTGAAACAAAGAACAAATACAACAGACCAGGTTTGTTGCGCTCTACTGACTCATTCACTTGTCAAATCTCAAAGCATTAACACATGAACTTCAGGACCCATGATGAAGTCCATAGGCACCTATGGAACGTCTACTCCTGTCTGCAGTGTATGTTCCGGACTGACAGAGAGAATAGGACAGCATCAGGGAGGCCTCAGTAGCATGATTCTGACATACTGGCTGGGTACCTGTCCGTTATTGCTATTCTACTCTTACTGGAATAATTTCCTATCAAAAGTTCTATGTTAGGAACCATGAAGGAAAGTATAATCTCCTGGTTGTGAACACAGTTTCTAGAACCAGACAGATTTGGATTCCAATGCTAGACCTACCCAATTATCAGCTGTGTTGCTGTATTAAACTATTTAAGCCCCAGCTCCCTTATCTTCAAAAGAAGAGTAATGGCTCACAGGGCTATCATGGGGAGGGTTATTAACAACATGTGCAAAGGCTTTGCGTGATACCTGCACATAGTAAGTGCTCCGAAATCTTTACCTGTAGCTTTGATGGGGTAATTACTGTTACTGTTATTGTGTTGTTGTTATATTATGAATATAGAAGAATATTAAATGATTCCCAGGACCAACTCATAAAATTCTTAGTTGAGAGAAGCAGTGGAAGAAACTAATAGTGACTGAGCTTTAAGCTGAAAAGAAAGGAGGCAATGGGTTTAGAACAGGCATCAGTCTTGCTGGGTAGACTTCTAAGTCAGCTTTCAATTAGTTTTGCTAATAGAAGGGTGAAAATAATCCAAAACAAAAGCAGACTCAACCAGCTGGCATTTTTAAAGTTGATAGCCCATCAGAGATACGGACATACACCCTGTCAGCTTTTGCTCCCTCCCTCTGCTCTTGGTTCCAGTTGCTGGCAAGTGCCTGAAATGCTATTGCCTTTTTGAGAGAGAACTTTACCTTCCCAAGGACCTGCACCCCATGAGCTCTGACCATGGAAGAGACTCACTGGGCCTCAACACCCACGCATTGTTCAATCACTCTCTACCCCAAACCTTTCCCATGTCAGCTCCCTAATTTATTTTTTTTAAGCCCAAATATCCACTCATCCAAGAACGAGTCCTACTTTGAAGCACTTTACCATATCCTAGCAACCTACATGGAGACTAATGAATTTGCATTAGCAAATACAGTCACTCCAGGACTGGACTTTCTTCTAAATCTCTGATTCTCAAGTGACAGCCTTTACCCCTCTGCTTTCCCCCTGCACCACTGCTGTTCTTCCCTGAGAGGGTTCTCAGACCCGGCTAGCATAATAAACACAAAAGCACTGTCTCTTGAAAAAAGGGCCAATTTTCTTCCACTACATGGATGGACAATTAGAAAAGAGGAAAGTGTTAGTATCAATCAGATGGAAAACTATAGGACAATTTCAAGCTTCTTATTCCTTAGAAGAGAGGTAATCAGAGTACAAGTTTAAGAGAAACTTGAGGTAAATCTCAGTCCTGCCAAGCAGCCTTTCCAGCTGACCACCACCACAAATGTTTGCCTCTTCTTTTGACTCGAGACCTAACAGAGCAGATAGCTGGATTGCAATGATGTGACAGAAATCCATTCATTATACAAATAATTATTCAACAATGATTTATTAATTTATTCTTCTATAAATATTTATGTTAGCAGGTACTGAGCTAAATCCTGTGGGGGAAGAGAAGCAAGGATATATACACAAGTATCTAGACCAGTGGCTCTTACCTGAGTGCAATTTTACCCCCGGGGGAGGTAAGTTTTGGCAATTTCCAGAGAAAATTTTGGTGGAAGGGTGCTACTGGCTTCTGGAGAGTAGAGGTCAGGAGGTGTAGGCTGCACCAAACATCCTACAATACAGAGGACAGGCACCCATAGTGAAGGAACATCTGGCCCCAAATACAGAGTGCTGGGGTTTAGAAACCTGAACTTTACTTTACTATCAGGCATTACAACCTACATTCGTATGAGAGAAAGAGAAGGAAAAAACTGGAAGAGTGAGTCCCTTCTGTCCAGAAGTCTAATCCAATCTAGTCTAAAGATCTAAAGAAGGTAACATTTGACTATGCCATGAAATTTGGATGAGATTTTGAAAGATGGTGATTATGGAGTTCTAGAAAATCAAAAATAGACTTCTAGCAAAGGGGAAAACAGTATATGTTTTTTAATGTGTTAAGGTCTAAGGGGAGTTCTAATAGTAAAAGAACAGCTAGAATAATTTGAAGAGCAAGACAGAAAGACCAGAAGAAGAAGGTGATGACATTCCCAAGGCCTCAAATAGCAGGTTAGAGAATTTGCTTTATTGTCAGGGACTACGCATCTGAAGCACCAGACCTGGCAAATGTTATTATATTTTATCTTGGGCCCTGGTGTTCTGTTATTTCCGAGTCAACCACATCTAGGGTGGAGACTGGATTGTAGACAAGTTTGGGTCAAACGTGTGCATGTTTGACAGGTGAGGAAGCTGCAGCCCAGGGAGGCCCTGGGAACTGAGCACTCGTGCAGTCAGTCATGCCAGCGCCCAACTGCCATTTGTTCTCAGCCAAATTCTTCACCACCGCTCCATGCAGGCTCTGGAAGGTGCTGCTGCATACATTTTTAGGGCTATAATTTGGGTCGGGTCACTTGGTCGGTATTCACATTGGCACTCTCCACTGGGCTCTGAGTGCCGTGCAGCAGGATGTAGGAAACAACTTCACCCCCACATACAGTTGTAGACATTTCAGAATCACTTGGAGTTTTTCTTCAAATTCAGCATATTCCCCTAGAGATTCTAATACACTACCAACGGGTATTCCAAGTTGTCTACCCCAAAACTTCTGAAAATTGTTGCTTTATATTTTTTAATGTTTTACTTATTTTTTGAGAGAGCAGAGAGCACAAGTGGGGGAGAGACAGAGACAGAGAGGTGGGACAGAGGATCCAAAGCGGGCTCTGTGCTGACAGCAGAGAGCCTGATGCAGGGCTCAAACTCATGAACCACGAGACCATGACCTGAGCTGAAGTCGGATGCTCAACCAACTGAGCCACCCAGGTGCCCCTGAAAGGTATTGCTTTAGAGAACCATTGTTGAGTGGGGAAAAAGGTTGAGAAACTTTACTATTGGTTTTAACAGGGAATTTCATCTAATCTATCAGACTCCAAGGTGACTTCAGAGTTCAACTTAACTGGATTCATAAATTTGGGGACAATTTTAGCTCTGTACTATTTTTTTTAAGTAGGCTCTATGCCCAATGTGGGGCTTGAACTCAGTCCTGAGATCAAGAGTCACATGCCAGGCTGGTGCTCTAGCTCTGTATTACCATTAATGTAATTTTCTGACATACACCCTTCCAAAATTCTACATGACATATTTATTTTTAAATTCATTTCATTTTGAGCTCTCCCTCTTTTCATGAGGCAGTAGACAATATCTTTCAAAGCACAGGAGTCCATGTGGGGAAAGAAAAGCAAAGGAAGAAGGAAAGGGAAGGGAAAAAAGGAAAGGAAAGGAAAGGAAAGGAAAGGAAAGGAAAGGAAAGAAGGAGGAGGAGGGAAAGGAGGAGGAGGAGGAGGAGGAGGAAGAGGAGGAGGAGGAGGAGGAGAAGGAAAAGGAAAAGAAAAGAGGTTCTTGGTGTCTAAACAGTTTAGAACTGCTGAGTTTAGTGGGATTCCGATGTTTTTTCTCTATTAGACCACGTATGATAACCATCTTATATGTGCAAACTTAACCACTAGGTTAACAACCAGATTGCATCACTTCAAATTTTGGTCCTGGCACTAATTAGCTGTGTGACCTCAGGCCCACCGCGTCACTTCTCTGTGCCTTATTAGAATGCCATTTAATGCTTATTAAAATCTGTTAATACATGTAAATTGCTCACAGCAATAGCGGATTCACAGTAAGTGCTATTAAAGCACTAACTACTCTTATTTCTTTTAAAATAATTTTGAGGCACCATTTGAGACAAAAATTGATTTTCTTTTATGTGCTACCAGTGTCTGGCTTGAGGCTTTTACCTGAAGCCATCTTTTTTCTTCATGTCCACACCTACAGTCTTCTCATCAGCAGTGGTCTAGGAGTCTTGAACACCTGAACAGTCACACGGTTCCAGCACTCAGGTTCCCAGCCAGGGGCTCTAGAGTCCCCAAGATCTATGAGTTTCTTTATTACATCTCAAATTCTAATGGAGACGGTCTACATGCTCATACCAAGGCTACATGTATGCTGCCTGGCACAGAGCAGGACACTATTAGTGAAATGAACGGATTACAAGCTCTGGTCTTGTTTTTGTTTGCTTGTTTTGTTTTTTTTGTTGTTGTTTTTGTTTTTTTGCTTTTGGATATAATTCTATCAGTAGTATGGTTATCCTGTTCTGAAAAGATCACTTTGTGTTAATGCATGTCTCATGAATAAAAATGAGAAAGTAAATTCATCATGTCTTTAAAAATACAGACTGTTCAGTAGACTAAATATTATAAAGGAGTCCATGCTGGTAGGGAGAGGCTAATCAATGTTGGGCTTCCAACATAAAGGGTGGAAACTGCTGGAGTCTAATGTGTTCCCTGAATTCCTCTCTCTCTCCCTCTCTGTCTCTGTCTCTCTGTCTCTCTGTATTTGATTAAGTATCTCCATGAAATAACAAAAGCATGAATGTCTCCAAAAAGCAAGCCCAACAGCGGAATGGGAAGCAGCGTGCCTGGCTGGTGCAGAACGCATGGTTGAGATGTAATCTTCTGTGTGCAAACTTAACGTGCCAGTTGTTTTATTTAGGGAGGGAAAGGAGGGGGGATGCATTAGAGAGAAAGTCCACAGCATAATTAGGAAACAATCAACACGTTTTTCTTGCTGTCCTAATTTTTTCTTCACTTTAAAATGCTCCATTGAGTTTAATTAAACTTGCCCTAGGCTTATAAGCCTAGCAAACTGGGGAACATTTTTTTTGAAACTCGCTTTCCTGTCAGAAAGGTTTTCTTCAAGCTGGCCCAGTACTGCTGAACTTCAAGGTTTCAGGGGATGTTAAAACAACTACAACCAAATTAATGTAGATTATCTTTATTTTTTCCTATTGATTTGAGCAGAGGGGACGGGAAGCTGGGCACAGCCAAATAAAAGACTTCTACAAGGTTATTAAGGATGCTTGGTTTGGGAAGCAGGGGTTGGAAAGATGATTTCATGTGGTTATGAAGGAGAGAGAAAGAAACGGATACAGGGGATATGCCAATGATGAATAATTACTGTTATTTCAATGAACTGCTATTAGGGAGGCCATTTCTTCCCCTCTTTTTGTATGTCGGCATCCAATTTGCTTTGAGGAATTACCACCACCTCATTCAACATGGTCCCAGTGGGATGGTCAGCTGTTTCGGGTTGCCCTCCACCAGCCCCTGCTCTCCTTGGCAGAGGGGCAGATGGGCACGTGACCATTCTGGACCAGTAAGACTGTCACTCTCTCTCCCTTAGGGATGTGGATCTTGATCACAGAGACACACATAATCAGAAGGGTTTGATATAAATGATTCTAATTCAAGGCCAGGTAGAGTTTATCCTCGGGCATTTACTGAAATTCTTTTTATTTTTTTAAATATTTTTTGATGTTTATGTTTTTGAGAGAGAGACAAAGCATGAGCAGGGGAGGGGCAGAGAGAGAGAGGGAGAGACACAGAATCTGAAACAGGCTCCAGGCTCCGAGCTGTCAGCACACAGCCTGACATGGGGCTCAAACCCATGAACTGTGAGATCATGACCTGAGCTGAAGTAGGATGCTTAACCGAATGAGCCACCCAGGCGCCCCATAAAATTCTTTATTAGATACTTAGATTCCACTCCTTTCTGAATCCTGGATGCTCAGTCTTTGGTTGGATTTTGTAAGTTCTTCAGTATTTGCGTTAGATTTTACTCATTTACGCTAACGTAATGAACGACCTCGAAATCTCACGGGCTTACAACAACACAAATTTATATTTTACTCATGTTAAGTGTTGCCTGCAGGTTGCCTGAAGCTCTGCTCCATATACTTTTCACACTACAACAGGTTGGAGGTACAGCTCCTGTTTGGGAAATTGCCACTCTTGTAACAGACAGAGGAGCACAATGAGGAAAATGCATCATGCCTGCTAAACCTTCTGCTTGGGAGTGGTATGTGTTACTTACCCTCACTTGGTCCAAGCAAGCCTAATGTTAGAAAGACTAGAAGCATAATTCTCCTCCATGAGGGAGAGACCTAATAGGGAGAGACCAAAAGAAGGGCAACAGAGATTTCTTAACAATAGTGAAATCTTAACTCCAGTTCTGCCAAGTCTTAACTGTGCAAATGTGGGGAAATAAACCTCTCTGAGCTTCAGTTTCTCCATCTTTAAAGCAGTGCTCACCAATATCTAGTCCCCCTTTTCCCAGGCACATAAAAAACTGCATAGTTGAAAGGGACCATGTGACCAGACCCAGCCAATAAAATGAGCAGAAGAGATAAGTGTTATTTCCAGAGACAGTGGTAAGCCATGTGAATTTCTCCAGACTCTTTTTACCTGCTGAGGCAACTAAGAAGACCAGAAGTTCCAATTGGCACAGGTATAAGGCATTTGAGTCCCTGTCAGCTTGAGTCTCTAAGTGACTATGTAAAGCAGAATACATTCCAGGTACTGACCCAAGCTAGCCATCATAGCATCATAAACTAGCTTAGTATAGCAACACTTTGTTATACTAAGACATAGGTTTTGAGGTTATCTTGTGTCTTCAACATAACTTAGATTTTCCTGACCAGCACAGAAATTGGTAGTGATACTAAAATCATCAAATTTCTGGTAGTTAATTTCTTCCTGCTTGAAATATCTAGAGTGACTTCCGTTTCCTGAACTGATCTAACCGATAAAGGCACCTAACCCAATCAGGAGATGATGGGAAAGATTTCTGGCTCAAAGTGATGCCTGAACTATGTCTGAAAGAATGAATAGAATATGTGAAAAAAGAAAAAGGGGCATTCAAGACAGTTCATTAAAGGGGGCATTCAAGCAAAGGTGAGGCTCAAGGAATAGCATCATGGGGATCTATATTCAATTCCATCTGCCAATGTTATAGAAAATGAAGTTGGGAGATAAATAAGAAATTGTATACTCAGTTAACATGATTGGAGAGGGAAGATCCTATGTCTAACATTAAGGTGCATAAAGTTACATTACATGAAAACATCATTGGAAAAAATCATTGAAGGATACTAAACGGGAAAGAGGAGGTGGTCACACATGAATTTTAGATAAACCCCTCCATCTGCTACATGAAAGCTACATTTGGGAGATGAATTAGTAGATAAAATGAAGTCTAGGATGGCATTTAAAATACTATCTTGGTAATCCCAGAGAAAGGTAATAAAACCTAAATGAGAGAGTAGGGGACATCAGATCAGGGAACAAATCTCTGGCTTCTGAAAGTATTCTAGATATTCAGTCAATAATACTTGTTGAACAATTAATTGAGCATGGTAGTGAGAAAGTGGGGATGGGGGATTCAAGAATGAGTCTCAGGTTTCTAACTTGGCTGACTGGGTTGGGGAGATCCCTGAAGCTGAGGGTATTATTATAGAAGCATATTAAGGTAATCCATTCAGTTTTGTATTTATTGATGTTGAAGCAATAAGGGTGTGTGTGTGTGTGTGTGTGTGTGTGTGTGTGTGTGTGTATGAAAAAATGGATCTCTAAGTTTAAAACTCAGACAGAGTTCTAGACTAAAGATACAGATTCACAGATTTCAGAATCATCAGCCTGTAAGTGGTGGCTGAAACTGTGGAAGCAGGTGAGGTCACTAAGGAAATTTTGGAAGAGTCATAGCCTAGGAGAAAATCAAAATTAAGAAAGGAATTAACAAATTTTCTCTAAAAGGATCAGAGAGGATCATGGAAAACCAAAGAGAGTATGGTGGCACGGAGTGATATACTCTGAAACACTTCCACTGAATTTGATGATAAGGAAGATTGCAGTAGATTCAGGAGGGGCTTAGAAATAATGGAAAAGAATCTATTTCTTAGAAGTATGATAAAAAGAGAGGTATGCAATGGGAGAAAAATATAAATAAGTTTATAAGCTACAAAGAAGAAATCCCTCTCCCCCAAAAAGGTAGAAGGTACTTAAGACAAAAGTGAAGAAAGACAGATTCCCTCAGAGGGAAAATGAGGAATTAAGAGTCAAGGATAAAGGGGGAAGGACTGGCTTAGAACAGAAGAGACACCCATTCTATACAACTGGAAAAAGAGATAAATCAAGTTGTGGCTAGAGAAAAATCTGATGAGAAAGCTTAAGATACCACCTCATTACTTTTAAGACTAGAAACAGCATAGTGCATTCTGAGCGGTTGAATGTTTAGGGAGTGGTCATTGTAATGGGAGGGTGCAATAAATAGTAGACAAAGTCTCTAGAGGTGAACAAGACAAGAAAGCACAAGTTTAGAACTCTGGCACAGATATCACCCCTAGGCTCATGATGTCACTGAACTTGGGATGGAAAAGGGGACTGCAGGGACTGTTTCAAAGTCTCCAGTGACCCAAAGCTAGGGAGAAGCGAGTTCGCAAAAAGACAACAACGGTCTAACATCATGAATCTCAAAAGACTAGTGAGTTTTACTGGGGAGTGAAGGAATGCTGATTTAGAAGCCCATGAAAAATGAGAAGAAGAAGCCTGAGTGCATTCCCAGTTTAAACCAGAGGCACCCCAGCTGTATGATATAGTATGGTCACTCTAGCTAAAGGAGAAATGGATCTTTAAGGAACATTCAAGTTTCAGCTAAGAGAAGAGATGAGGAAAATTTTTTGTGTCTAGGTACAGGATGTAGCAAAGAAGGTTAATGGGGGAATGTTTTGGAGATAAGTTTGTACAAGTGCTTCCTTGAGTCCCTCCATAACTGACCACATGATGCTACCCTCCCTTCTTTCTGCTTTGGAAATCTCCTCAGTAGCTTGTCATGGCCATTCTTTCCTCACTCACCTCAAAGGCCTTCACTAATCTCTCTACCTATCTGTCAATCTTACAAGGCCCAGTGGGAATCCTGCCTCTTTTATGAAACATTCTCTGGTTATAACAGCTTTTCTGGACTTCTCAATTCCATGAATCATTATGTACTTTTTGGATATGTCAATGTGGGGTACATCATTATATGCTGCTTATGAATCACTGTGTTGGCTTGGTTTTAAAAATAGCTCGCAAACTCTCTGAATCTGCATGGTGGTTTTTTATTGTGTGATTTGCACTTGACCATCTCATCCCTATTTCTTTTGAGGAACTGCTTCTTGACAATTTTAATAATATGTTTCTGTTGGGGATCAAAATTGCTTCTCTATCACAATATTCCATCATATCTTTCTAATCACAGAAATAGCCAGGTGACCAAGGTTGGATCATTTATAATACTACATCCTGGTAGTCATAGTGATTTATCTATAGAGTAACTAATGGGAATTCTTCTCTAGGATTTTCCCAGTGGGAGCTGAAAGGAAAAAGAAGTCTGATTAGAGTCAGACTTCCTAGCTGATGACAGGTATATTCTGTGATGGTTAAACTTATGTGCCAACTTGACTAGGCCACAAGGCACTCAGATATTTAGTCAAACATTATTCTAGGTGTTTCTGTTAGGGTGTTTTTGGATGAGGTTAATATTTAAATTGATAGACTGAGAAAGCAGATTGCCCTCCCTAGTGTGGGTGGGCCTTGACCAATCAGTTGAAGGCCTGCATAAAATAAAAGGTTGACCCTCCTCCAGATAAGAGAGAATTCTTCCTGCCTGAATGCCTTCAAACTGTTACACTTACTTTTCTTCCTGCCTTCAGACACAGAAACCTTTGTTTTTCCTGGGTCTTGAACCTATCATCTTTTGGAGTCATCAGCTCTCCTGGATCTCCACTTTACCAACTCACCCAGCAAATCTTGGGTCTTGGAAGCCTCCATAATAATGTAAGCCAATTCCTTATAACAAATCTATTCACACTATATGTATATCTAAACACAGTTATACCTACATACACATATATTTACATATCCATCCTATTGGTTCTGTTTCTCTAGAGAACTCTAGTACACATTCCCTGGTATGTGGAGAAAGAGAATGAAACTGACATCCAGAGACAAGAGGCACAGAAAAAGAGAGATGATTTCAAAGCATCAAGACACAGGTTTTAATTTTCTTTAAGATGGCTATAGCATTGTTTCCTTTCATTCTGTGAGCTAACCTGGAATCTTCCAATAAGTTTCCTTTGGTGATTTAACTAGATTGAGTTGTGCTTCTGTGACTTACAACCAAAAGAGCCCTGACTAAAACAATCTTTGTTTTATATGTCTATATCCCGTTCAGCACTCAGGACTGTGCACATGATTGTTTCAATAAAAGCTCGTTGATTGATCGATTGATATTAGAATTACATTACTCTCTGTTCAGTTGGTAACTGCTGAGCTCCTGGTCTTCTCAATATTTCATTCTGAGCCCTATAATGAAGGAAATTTATCCGGACTGCTCCTAAGAGATAATCCAACTCCAAGAGAACACAGCCACTGGCAATAAATAGCCCAGATTCACAAAGAATAAAACAGATTAGACTAACTAGAAACTTTTTGGCTGAAATCACAAAGATTATATTAGCTAAAGGGAATGTGGTAGATGATTATTTGATCTTGTATCTTGATAGTGCACATAGTAAAGTGCTGGGTACAGCATCTCATGAAATCTTGATAGCTAAATTAATTTAAATTGGCTGAATATGTAGATCTTAAATATCTGAATACAGCAAACATGGGATGAATATAATATAGGAAGGTGTCAGGTTAGAATGTGCAGACTGGCTAATCAGATAATAGGGGATCAGTTTAACTCTGTTTTATTGGACCATCATCACTAATAGCATCTGAAGGGGTAAACAGCATGTTAATGAAATCTTCAAAGCATTGGTGAGAACATTAATAAATTAAACAAAGAACTTGAAGAGATATGAGAGATATACTGACAGAATAAAAGTTAGTATATTAGAGGGGAAAATATTCCTCAGACCACTTAGATCCCACATGCTTAATTAGAAATAAAAGGGAAGTGACTAAGTAAGATAAAGTTGTCTAATTTTAGAAAGGAGCTAGAGATCAGTGCTAAATACTCTGGCATGAAAGGTGACATGATAGTCTAGAGAGCAAATATAGGTAGTATAGTGTGCATTCAGACCCACACTTTTTTTTTTAATAGGGAGGATGCATATCTAATCTTAGGGTTAGAAATGAGTTTCAAGACATGAAATCAAAAGAAGAATCCTTAAAGAAGAGATTGGCCAACTTAAAGATTAAATGTCATTAGGCATTTGTTATTAAAAACAACAAAACACAATGAGGGGATAATAATGATTATATCTAAAGTTTTTCAAGTCCCTGAAGTATAAGATAAATAACCCAATAGAAAATAAAAAAAATTCTATGACAATACTGAAAAGACAAAAAATAAATCATCAATGATAAATGAAAGTTCTTACCCTTATTACTGAAAAAAAAAAAGGAAAAAAAGATATGACATTTTTGACCTCGAGAATCAACAGGTCTAGAAATGAAACATTTTTTATTTTCTGCTAGTGGGAATAGTATTAAAAGCTAACACCCACTGAGTGTTTAATATCAGACTACAACTTTCAGGCATGAGAATTTGGATAATAGGATAAGAGTATATTTAATTTTTTTTTTTTGCATGACACTCAGCAAGTACCATTGTGCTTTTATTTAATGTTTATTTTTGAGAGAGAGAGAGAGAGTGAGCACACATGAGTAGGGGAGAGGCAGAGAGAGAGAGGGAGAGACAGAATCCAAAGCAGGCTCCAGGCTCTGAGCTGTCAGCACAGAGCCCGACGTGGGGCTTGAACTCACAAACTGTCAGATCATGACCCGAGCCAAAGTTAGAGACTTAATCAACAGAGCTACCCCTAGGCATGGAGAGCCCCTAGGCACCCCTAGGATAGAAGTCTATTAAAACAGAATAAGCTAGTCTGCAATCACAAAAAGAAAAGGAAGTTTATTTATTTTTTAATACAAGAGTCTTGGGCACGTGTTTGGGTTGGTAAAACAGCTTTTATCTGGTCATCCCAGAAACCGCACTCCCTGTCATCTTTTTCTCCATCATCTTCATGCACACTGCCATCATCTTCATCCAGTGAAAAGCAAACTGCATGGTGGAGGATGAGCATGCAGCGTTTCCACTCACATTCCAATGGAGAAGCTGCAGTCATTTGGCATCTCTGAATATAGGAGAGCTTAGGAAATGTAGCCTAACTGTGTGTTCCAAGGAGAGCAGAATTAGGCAGTCGGCTAGTAGTCTCTGCCACAAGACTGAAGAGTCAAGGTAACGAGCTGAAATGGAATCCATTCATGTACCTCAAGGAGTGATCAGCTCCAAAAATAAACTGACAAGGTCACATTCATTAACTCATTGGAAAATCTCTCACAACACTCCCATTTGGTCCACATAACACCTCTGTTGTCAGCATTAATGTTTCTGAGATAAGTATTAGTGTTTCTATAGGGAAAATACAGGTCTGAAAGTCTTTAAAAATACCTCTAAGTCAGACAGCTAGTGAATGGTGGAGTTGAACTCAGTCTGTCCGATTCCACAGCCAGCTTCTTTGTTTAGTCTATACCACAAGGATGGAGTTAGCAAGCCCATCTTTCTCTACATTAACTACACAGAATCCATCACTAACTTTATATTCCATCACTCACTTTCAAGTCTACATGTAATAAGAATCTACTATTTGCTGGGCTCTGAACTAGTCAAATTAATATGTATTATCTCTCAATCAATTCAACCACCCTTGAGGAAGACATTTTTATTTCCCACTAAGGGTAAACTTGGCAAGAGTCACATAGCGAGTGGGCAGCAGATCCAGATTGCAAAAAGTGTAGACTCCTCACCATTAACACCATGCAGCACCCACTCTCACGTACACCCACTTCCCCAGTGAGACTTCATGAAGGCCGACTATGAACACAGCACCGTAAGGTGCTTCAAGAACCTACTCTCTGCTCTCAACAACCTGACAAGTTAGTTGGGGGAGATGAAACGTATACACTCCCAAGCACATACTAACCACACACGCATAAAAAGCAGTGTGTGAGCTGAAGTGGTGTAAAGGGCACTGACAGTTTGTATTTCACAGAATTCCAAATTTAAACGTATATTGGAGATGTAAGTGAAAGCTTCTCGGATTGAGGAGGAGTTGGAATAGGTGGATTAACAGAGACAGGCCCAGGGAAAGGAAAGACAGACAGCTTCCAATGTGGGAGAACAGAGAAGCCTAGCCAGGGAGGGTGGTAACAGTCAAGAGTTGTTTTTAAGTCCCCTGGGTCACTATCTGGCCAGTAACGTTGGTTAAAACAAGCAAATAAGCAAAATGCTTTACAAATACAGGTTAATGATATCTTGGTTCTGTTATTTTCCCTTCCAGAGTGAATGATCTGAATCCTAACTCAAACTCTCCTCTGAAGGGCTCCAATTCTTGGTTTGAAATACCTTCCCCTCCCCCTTTTATGAATGTGCAAATGTTATAATGCAAAGGTGAACTGAAAGCTCTTTGTCTTCAGAGACTAAAATATATTGCCCTAATATTAGTTGGTGATATTGCTCTTGCAACAGCTCAACAGCTGTTTTCCTATTAATATATGTGCAGTTTACTTTGTTTAGCCAGGCTTATACCAAAAGATCTAACTGGAAGGGAGAGGAGAGACTGCAGGGAGAAGGGAAGAAGAGAGTTCCCTGGCTCCAAAAATCTTATTTTTAATGTGTGGTCAAATTGTCTTCTTTCCCAGAAATGACATGAATACATTTTTAAGAAAACTTTATCAGCCTTTTGGGGGTAGTATATGGGGATACTTTTTCTTTACAAAAATGATCCTAAAAACTAAACTGCTCTTGACTGAAAGAGTATTGACTGAAAGGGTATTGACTAGATCCCTAGAGTATATTAAAATAGAGACTCATGTCTCATGAGGCATTGACGTTTTCAAATCATAAGGCAGCCTAGTTTAAATCAGATGTTTATTAGAGCCTTATTAGACATAGGTACTATCTTAAATACTTACTGTCCAACTCAGCTTTGGTTCCAATGATGCCAGGCAAGAACAGAGACCCATTCCCACTGGTAGAACAGAACTGCCCTCTTCTATTCTAACACCAGGCGTTCACTCCTTTAACAAATATTTATTTCTCTCTAACCGTGAGCCAATCATTTTTCTATGTATTAGTAATATAACAGTAAACCAAAAAAGGCGAAGTAATAAATAATATAAAATATGTTACATTCCGAGAAACAGAATAACTCAAGATAAAGGGATAGAGGCACGGAGGGGGTGCTACTTAGAGTGGACTGTACAGGGGAATCCTCCTCCAGGATGATATGAAATTTGAGTAGAAGTGAAGTGACCTGAATGAAGTAAACAGGCAAGTCCTCTGGCTATTTGGGGGAAAGCCATTTTAGGCAGATCTACGAGTTAAGTTCAAAGGGCCCAAGGGAGGCAGATGCTTGGAGTGCTTGAAGAACAAGAAAGAAGGCATTGTGGCCTGCAAACAGTAATCAAAGAGAAAGAGACAGAAAGTGAGTCAGATAGCAGATGGAGGAACAGGTCAATGTGGGTCAATTTTACTCTAGATGATGTTGAAAATCTTATGAGTGTCTTGAACAGAGAAGTGATATTATATAACTTATTTTTTAAAGGTAGTTGCAGTTGCTATTTTGAGAATAGATGGTGGAGGCACAAGGGATGTAGCAGGGAAACAATTTAGGAGGCTATGCAGTAAGGGAGAGAAAAGATGATAGCCTGGACCTGAGGGAGGGGAGCACAGTGGATATAAGTGGTGAAAAAGGTCATGTTGTAGATATATTAGAACACAGAACTGATAGACAATTTTTGGTGGATTGGATTAGGGTATGGGGGGGGGAAGGTACAAATCTAGCATGAATCCAAGTTTTGATACTGGAGTAATTGAAATTCAGAGTTGTAATTTGGTGAGCTGGAGAAGGCAGGAGGGTGGAACTATGTTTTCTTGCATTAGGTTTGAGAATGCTGATTACAAGTGGAAATGAGGAATAGATGAAATGCAGGAAATGAGAGTTCAGGGGACAAATCAGAACTGAGATGTAAATATGAGAATTTTCAGGGTACAGTATTATGTGGAACACCTGCCTATATAAGCTCACCTAGGGAGTAGCTGCAAAATAAAGAGAGGAAGAATTCCAAGAAAGGAGCTCTGAGGCATGCCATCACTTAGAGGTTGGGAGCATAAAACACAATTGTGCAAAAGAGATTGAGAAATCGCAGTCATGGAGACAGGAGGAGAACCAAGAAAGAAAAGGGTCCTAGAGACCAAGTAGATATATTATTTCTGGGAGGAAGGAGGATTGAGAAGCAGGTAAACAGTAGTGGTGGCTCCAAGAGCAGACAAGAAGAGAAAACTTCCCAGCTTTGGTCATAATTCAGTTACTTGCTCTGGGGTCTGACTGCCTAACAGGGGTGTGACTGAAAGTTACTTAATGTTGGGGGCTCATCCCAGACTTACCCCTGCTCTTATGCTCTTATGTCAGCACATCTTGCTGATGACACCTTCTAGCTTCTAATTATCTCCACCTCAAGAAGAATACCAAGCAACCATTTAAGGATGACTATACAACTTCATTTTATTGGGGCTTCCTCCCTACATCCTCTTTGCTACAACCATGCTATACTCATGGTTGGTGTCTCCATTATCTCATCATTTTTGTAGGGTCCACATGTGCCACTGAACAAAGATCTTTCCATACACTTTGTAGTAACCCTGACAATAAATGTGAGAGTTAGATATTTTTGTTTCTATCTTAATACCTGAGAAAACAGACAGATGGGAAAAGTGCTTGCTTACACATGACAGAGCTCAGACCTCAGTGTATCTAAATCCAGAGTCCATGCTCTTAACTATTCCTCTGCTCCTGATTTAGTGACTACCATGTGCCTGGTTTACTCTCAGGAAAAGAACTTTTATTTCATATACAGAAAAATAAATACTAGGACCTTACCAAAATTCTAAGGAAAAGTATTTGCATATCTTTCACAAACCCTTACCTCATCTCTCAGAATAATGTCTTATCTAATTCCAAAAGTTTTAAATGCCCTCTTTAGCTGGTAGTACTTTACATGGTAGTACTCTCATTCACAGGATTTCTCTCCTTAAGGTATGAGAGTTTTGTTGTTGTTGTTGTGTGTGTGTGTGTGTGTGTGTGCACGCTATTTTGTTTTATTGGTGGAGGTTGGGCAGGTGAGAAGGTGTATCTATGCTTTTCATTACATAAGTAATGTATATTTCCTTGTTTATATCACTTCTCTGCAGTCAGGCTTTCAATTACTTATGTCTACGGACTTGCTTTTATGTTGAAGTGTATTTATTTTGAAAATATATGAAATGGAGAAGTTGATCTCTATCTATTACATTAGTTCAAGCTGAATCTCTAAGATGTTAGGGTCTACCATTTCTATTCTTATTAGATAATATTTATAGAATATTCATGTATATTGTGCTCTATTTGAACTTTACCAATCATTTCTTCCTGTATCACATTTATAAGGCAAATACTCTTACTAGAGTTTTAATCTCATAAGTGTGATTCAAATACTTTACCATTTTTGATGGTAGAAAGTAAAAAAGTGAGATTTGTGCTTCTTTTCAACCAAAGTATCTGGGCTAAACTCAATTTACCTCCTTATACCATGACTATTTTACTTCTCAGCTTAGTGAAAACCAAAATAATATTTCAGTAGCCATGGAAATTGTATCCTGCCATTTCTTTTGGCTAATGCATGGTTGTTGTTCCAGTTGTTGAATTTTTATCTCATCAAAAACTTTCATTAATATTCCAATGGTTTCTTTAGAGACCATCCCTCAAAAACTAACAGGAACATGTTAATAACTTGATGGGGGGTCGAGCTCCACTAAGCTTCTCATCGTTTCCAATAGCTCAACAAACATAAATTCAGAGCTGTCTTCTTAGAATTTCCTTTTCAACAAAAGCATGTACTTTCAGGAGCTAAATTTTTATTTTAAATTTCAAAATAACAGGACAGCAAACGTCCAGTGCTCTACATGCCTGCTTTAAACGTCACATGCTAATAACCATGGACAGATCCACAAAGACTCAAACCAGCAAAAGCTCTATAAACTAAAAAGGGAAATTCTATGAGCGGAAAGCAAAATTCCACAGCAGAGACAAGCTCTATTAAATAACCTAGGGGTACCTCTTTGGCCTTATTTCTCAACCCTCCTTCTTCTTTTTAAATCTGCCATTTTCATTTTTCCTATCAAAATGACAGAATCTGATTCTCTAGCCATATTCACCTTCTTTCAGTTTCTTACTCCTCCTCGCCTTTCCTATCTCCCTCCCCCAAATCTCCCAGTCTGTGCTACCTGCCCTGATGTCCAGAGAAAGTGCAGACTTTGTCAGATTTCCTAGAACACTGTAATTCTCCTACCGTAATATTTATTATACTTTAGCATCATGGCTTCCTTTATTGAATCTCTTCAATATCAGGCCTTAGGCAACGACGGCAAGGATTCACCATTTTGTCAAAAAATGCCTATCACATATTATGTACTTCATAACTTTGAGTGGAAAAAATGAACACATCATTAGAGAAGATAGATGAATGAGACATTCTAGTGGTAGTGTGGTTTTTAGGAGTTGAGGCTTCCTTGGACCAAGAGTACTACATTCAAATCTCAGCTTGGGAACCACCAGCTTAACTTACTGACCTTGGATAAATTGCTTAATCTATTTGAATTTGAGGTCCTTCTCTATGAAAATGGAGGTAAAAATAGATACTTCCTCAGAGAATTATAGCAAATATGCAATGAAAAATTTCATATAGCACTGTATCCAGTACATAAAAGTATTATATATATATTTCTTGTTGTTACTAAACAATATTATTACTAAATAATAAAATGTGCTTACAGATCTGGCTATGAATTGCATTTGTAGCACCAGTTAGGAGTTTCAGTGGCAAATCCAAAAACAACTAATGGAAAAAGTTTACAGGGTAAAAACAGTGATTGTAAAGTAATATGTTGAATCTACAGCCACAGACAATTAATGAAGCCTAGGATATGGCAGGACATTGGCTAACCTCTTAAATTCTCTAATAGGCAAAAAGGACAATGAATGTTATCCCTTTGTGCTTATCTCTGAAAATTAAAGAAATATAGATCGTATTACATATGTCATAAACTAAAAGGCAACCATTAGAATTAAAAATAAGAATTTTATCTTCTAAATAAGTATAAGAAAATAAAGACAGATGTTTAAAAAGATCATGGTATAGTGAAACACAGAAAACTTAAGTGAGATGCGCCTGGGTGGCTCAGTCAGTTAAGCGTCCGACTTTGGCTCAGATCATGATCTTGTGTCGGTTTGAGCCCCTCATCAGACTCTGTGCTGACAGCTCAGAGCCTGGACGCTGCTTCAGATTCTGTCTCTGTCTCTCTCTGACCCTCCCCCATTCATGCTCTATCTCTTTGTGTCTCTTAAAAATGAATATATGTTAAAAAAATAAAAAAATTAAAAAAAAAACAAGTGAAACATAGAAAACTAAGGCAACAGCAGAGCAGGGAAAATAAAAGCAAATAAAAAAACAAAATTCATAAGGCATGGCAAAAGCAAGGCCAAATCTATTAGTTATGAAAATATATAAAATAAATACATTATGCATCCTGTTAAGAAAACAAGGCTTCTCAGATTGATACTAAAAAAAAAAAAAAAAAAAAAAAAAAAAAAATTGATATAATCCTCCAGAGACCAAATAACTTTATAAGGATAAAGTGAAAGATTCATTAAAGATAATCCGAAATTCAGTCTTTTACAATTTCAAGTTTTCCATAATAAGTAGATATCACCTCTTTAATTAGGGAAACAAAGGATTAGGTTAATGCATGTTAAGACCTCAAAAGAGTCTCCGGCACAGAGTAAGCTCTACTTAAGGGTTTGTTCAGAGTATGACTTGTTACTATGGCTTTGCCAGTGCTATCCAAATAATATATCAAAACCGGGACACAACAATAGTATCACAATCACACAGCCCCCTTTGCTTTAAGGAGGTCTTTAAGTTGGTCACATATATGGAAGGTCCAAGGTGAAATTTCTTGTAAAATTTCAGTTCTTTGTGGTACAGCCTATTCACCATCCTCATATCCTTCATTTCTAGACTAATGAGTGGCAGATAGTGATACTTTCATTATTTTCACTAAAACAGTAATAATCACATTAAATTGGTCTGCAGTTTACGAAGTGGAGTCCTATTTTCTGAGAGAATAGAAGAGTTAAGCAAAATTTAATTTAAAAGTCTTTGCTTTCTCCCACAGTATAAATTCAGCTATTGTACTCATTGATTTCATTCACTGAATCATTTGCCAGTTGCTTAGCAGGCGTTATGCCTATATAAAGGTGAATGAAAACACATGGTCCTTGACTTCATAAAGCTTATTGTCTATTAGAAAAGAACAATTATTATGTAACCTGCAAAACAAAACAAAAACAAAAGAAAACAAAACAACAACAACAAAAAGCAGTTCCATGAGAGCACACAAGCATATAACCAAGAAGTCTATCTCCTATTGACAGGGGCAGGCAGGCCAGGGTTTTCACAGAAGAACTTTAAAGGCCAAGGGTTTTTACTAACATATCTTCTCTGCCATGTCCATGATTCAATCCATCTTTCTAATATCCAGAATGCTGATTCACTAGAATAAGGACATTTATATTCAATAGATCCTTTGTTCCAATCTCCCAAATTAGCTCTATAATATATCACTTTATACCTTGTTTTATTAAACCCTACATGTCTTCTGAAAAATGCATGTTTTGCATTCATTAGTCAGTAAGAACCCCAGGTAACTGCTGGGGTGGGGAAAAAAAGAAGACATACACCCAAATGGGCTGTTATATACACAGAGTGAAACACTTTCAAACGGGTTTATGTTTGGGAAAGAAGCATATTGTTCCTTGCCCAGCACACTCTGCTTCAGCAATGAGTGGAGGGTTTGGCATTAGGTCAGTTGCTTTGTTGTGTTTTGATAGATTGGGCCATATCTGAAGTTTATTACCTGGACATGAAGGAGAAAAGCCACATAGCAAATTGGCAAATATCCCCCCCCCACCCCCACCCCTCGACTCTTTTCAATACCCCTAGAACGTTTATAAAACATTTTAAGTTAATCAAACAACACTGGCATGCATTCCCGTTGTAAAAATGAAGACAGTAGACAGGAGATTAAAATCACTTGTGACATCCAGCCCTGTATCCCTGTAGCATGTACCATCAATAGAGACAATCACTGTCATTGATTTGATGTGCTTTCTCCAGGTCCTTCTTCTCTGAATTTACATATACAAATGAGCATTCTAATTTCTGTGGTCTTTTGTTTTTTATACACAAAAAAATAATATTATTCTGTGGATATTTTTGGAAACTTGTTTTTTCAATAAAGACTACTAAACCTTACAGATTTTACATGAGAATGTCAATAGATCTGCCTCATTTATTTTTATTGTTGTACAGCATACCAAAGTGAGGACTTTATTAATTCTCCTACCAGTGGGCATTTACGTTGTCCCATTTTTTTCCCATTACAAACAATACTGCAGTGAATGTTCTTGAGAATATGCTAGCAGGTCTTCTACTAGCTCTCATACATGTAAAATTTGTGAACACTTCTGAAGTGTTGCCTATCACTTTGTAATTGTACATATTATCATAAATGACATCAAAAAATGTCAAAAATCAGAATGACATGGGCATGGACCAATCAGTAAGGATGCACAAAGGAACCAGGGCAGATGCCAGGAAGAAGCATTCAGTATGCTGTGCTTGTTCCTTCTACCCAAATGACTACACTAGAAATTGGGTTTTCAGTGCTGCCATTCAAGAAACACTTTTACCCTCTTACGTATTTTCTTGTGATCATATTCAGCTAGTATGCTACCAGTGGTGCTCATCATGGCCAAAAATTATAAGTCAAAGACTCTGTGTGTGTGTGTGTGTGTGTGTGTGTGTGTACATGAGCTTGCAATGGTTCATTATAGCTGATATGAAAATAAATACTAATTATTTTTTTTAAGAAATGTTACATTTCCATTTAAGTATGTAAATAAAGTAAAGAAGAGTAAGGAACATAACTTTAAAGGAAGATTTTTAAAGGAGATGATACCCCAAGATAGGCTGGTATCTTTCTCAGGAAATATTAACTATTTTTTTATTCATTCCAGTCCTAATGTTACATACAAAGTTTGATAAGATATTTCTTAATAATTCACATTTTTAGTCTTTACCTTTTCTAAAATTTTAGAATGCTTCTTGTGTTTCAGGTCACTTCCCCACAAATGCTCCTCTAGCTTTTTAAATTGTAACTATACCTTCTTAAGGAACTAATCCTGTGACTACTCAGCTTTCATTATTTGCTTAAAAATGTCAAAAGTTTCAGTCATCTTCTTCTTAAGGTGCTTCTTTCATCCTTTCCATGACATAGAATCAAAAAAGAAGGGGAAGAAACACATGGGGCATTCCCTTTGCTGAGATTTCAAAAACTGCTTGTGATTACTTCAAAAGAATCTGAAAGAAGTTCTTTTCTGTTTAATTATTAACCAAGAATGAAGCATAACTTTTCCATAGTTTTTCTTTTTGAATAATGGGAAATGGGAATAGCATGGCATGTTGTAGTCTATAAAGCACAGTCTCATCCCCAAATGGAAGCATCTAGCAAAGTAAAACAATACATCTCAGAATATCATTTCCTTTAGCAATACCCTAGCGATGAATCCCTACCCTTATACATGGATCTTCTCTTGCTAACACCTACATACTATTAGAAAAAATTATAATAAATTATGTGAGGATTTGAAAACTGGTTATCTGACGGCAGCCAGGAGAGAGGAGTGTGGGTCAAGCCTATCTTTCATGCCCCGATCCCCAATCACTCAGAAATATAATTGTTTTGTACCTCTGTGATCCAAAAGCAAATCAAAGCCATATTTCATTCAAAGTACTCATGGCAGAGGGATCTTGGGAAGCAATTTCCAACCCTATGATTTTAGAATCTATTAAACCTCTTGTTCTTATAATTATCTTCACATTTTCTCCATTACTTTACAAAGATACCAGAATAAAGAAGCTGCAATTTTGATTACAGGATTGTTTTAATCTCATTACTTCTGCATATCCACTTTTTCTCTTTAATTTCTAATTTGAAACATATTAAAATAATAAAAAAATTTCAATGATTCTAACACTAATTATTTGACAGGTCTAAGATCCTAATCTCTCAAAACATCTTACTTATTTCAATGAAGCACATACAATTCTAAGCATTAAGAAAAAACTTAATTTTAATTTATTCTGTAAATGAAGAACATTTATTTAATTTGATAACACTTCTGGGTACTCAAACTGAATGTGAAAGGAAGAAATAGTATGCTGTTGAAAACCTAAAATCAGGGTTGACTACTTTATGCTGTATGGATCAACCCAATGCTTTTGTTCAAAACACATTTATTCTAAAACTATGGGATAGATACGTTCACTGGTCACACATAACTCTGATCCAGGCACTGTATTAAGTTCTTGGATATAAAGATACAGGACTCTGGCTTAAGAAGCCCACAATTAAATAAAATGCTGCATGGGTAGCACTAACAGATATAGGAATTACATGCTAGTGGAACATTATGAGTAGCAATGATTCCTTCCCTTCAAGGAAAACACTGGGAAGGGCTTCATAAGGATGATGGTTTATTAGAATGAGTAGAAATCAGAATGAGCAGATACTGAAATTTATTTTAAATGAACTCCATATTCAGCTATTAAAAACCACATTGAGGACTGTTTTCCTGGATACTGTATCTACTAGCCCCTTCTACTTAAGTAATTTGTAAGCTGAATTTATAGGAGGTTGCCACAATGGGCAAATGTAAACCAAGGAAGTTTCTACTTTCCGCCTCAACTTTTCCATCAACACCTGCTCCCTCTTCAGCAAGAAAAGCTCTCCTTTCAGCTATATTGTATTTACATGATTGTGCTACAAAAAGAAATTGCTTTCTCAATTTATGTTTTGTACATTTAGACTTTTGTGTATATATGTATGTGTATATTTTAAAAGTTATGCCCACTTGTATAACACTCAGATGCACATACAAACAAAAGTTTAGGCCTTGAAAATAAGAATAGAAGAATCTCCAACAAACACTTTTATATTATTAACCCAACTTTGGTCAGAGAATTTGCATATAACGAAAACAATGAGGTCAAGTACAAGTGGAGCACACATTATCCTTCACACTCACTAAGAGTGACTCGCTAAGATGGCAGCACTTCACAGTGGGAGCTATTCTGTGAAACTTCAGACTTAGACTTAGCCACTTTTTTTGTTTTCATGAATTCTTCAGCATAGCACATTATTTTATTATTTTTTAATGTGTATTTATTTTGGGGAAACAGAGAGACAGAGTGGGGCAGGGGCAGAGAGGGAGACACAGAAGCCTAAGTGGGCTCCAGGCTCAGAGCTGTCAGCACAGAGTCTGATGCGAGGCTTGAACCCAAGAAGAACGGGATCATCACCTGGGCCAAAGTCGGACACTCAACCGACTGAGCCACCCAGGAGCCCCGACATAGCACATTATTTTAAAAACAAATTCCTAGACCTATGCTAGCCTTTAGAATACACTGTTAAACTCTTAAATCTACCAGTGCTCAATCATATTCATTTGCTATGAAAATCCTTTTCTTAGCATAAGATAGAAGAGTCCAACAGTTCCTTTGGACCTACCACATATAAATTCTCTTTGGGAAGTAAGGTGTAAGGATAAAGAAAGGAGCAAAGTTCCTTTATTCTTTGACTACAAGATCTTCACATCAAAATAGAGAAGTGGTTGATGGGTGGGGTACCTGGGTGGCTCAGTCGGTTAAGCGTCCAGTCCAGCTTTAGCTCAGATCATGATGTCACAGTTCGTGGGTTTCAGCCTTGTGTTGGGCTCTGTGCTGACAGCTCAGAGCCTGAAGCTCACTTCACATTCTGTGTCTACCTCTCTCTCTCTGCCCTTCCCCTGCTTGTGCTCTGTCTCTCTCACTCTCAAAATTAAACATTAAAAAAAAAAGTGGTCATTGGGTTAAGTATACTCAAAATTTTAGAAAGCTGCTTGTACAGAATGACATATCAGTGCTTTCCTAGTTTATGTCAAAGTGACCCTTCCAAATAGAATTACATTTTTACTATATGCACAGAAATACACACATGTGCATTCATGCATGTGCACACACATACACATATACATACACATGCCCCTTTACCATCCATGCTCCTGATTTGTCAAATGAGAGAGACAACCAAGAAGTGGTGACAAACAAGGAATTTTCTGTACTGAGGAGAAGGAAAATAAGTTTAAGAACTGGCTGCAGAAACTCACAGAGGAGAGAACTTTCTTTAATAGATATAACATTCCCATGTCTTTAGGTTTTGTATAGGGAGATAATTAATTTTATGTGTCCATTTGATGGGACACAGTGCCCCAGATATTTGGTCAGATGTTATTCTGAATGTTCTATAAAGGTGTTTTGGACAAGATTAACATTTAAATAAGTAGACTTCAAGTAAAGCAGATGATGTGGGTGGATCTCACCCAATAAGCTGTAAGCCTAAGTAAAACTAAAGTGTGACCTCCTTCAAACAAAAGGAAGGCTTTTAAGAAGTCATCTAATTTTCTTTCATAGCTTGCTGTACACATTGTGACCTATCCACCTTTTAATCACTCCATTATCCCATCTCTCATCCATTGATTCCAAATCCTCAATAAAATCTACTATATACATAGCCTTCAGTAGGTGGTATTTTGGAAAGTAAAGAGATTACATCAGTGTCCAGCAGTGTGATATAGTATGAAAACTAAACAATGTATACAGGTGATTACATGCAGAGAAGTGATTGGGAGTTTAGAAGCAGCAGCAATTTCTACAGAAAAGATAAGCCCAAGATTCTTCAGGGGGGTTGGAAGATGGAAAAGCTAAGTGTCCCATTACCAGTGGGACAAGGATAAGGTGATCTTTGCAAACTGGGGATTTGTAAAAATCCAAAAGTTTGACCCAGGCATTATAGTTCTCATTATGCCACGTGGGTCACTAAAGCCTACACTTAGAATGTAATAAAGCCTAAACTTAGAATGCAATAGAAAAGAAAAAAGAGAAAGCAGAGAAAGGAGAAAAAAGTTAAAGAAAATAAAAAGGGAAATAATGGAGAAGAGCTATGCTTCAATCCCTATCAGTGCCTTAGACTCGCATATTTTGGTAACTTCTCTAAAATCAAAGGCACACCATACTGTAAAAGAATTCAATCTAAAATGGAACTGGAGGATATAAAATGGAAAATCTCATACATGTGCCCTCAGGAAAACAAAACTTAAGGATTGAGACTGATTTCCCATAAATGCTTCATTTGCAGAAAACTCAACTCCAGCCAAGATCTCCCCTAACTCCATTGCTCCACCTCCTCTAGATCCACCTGTGTCCTCTTCTAATCCTTTCCTTTATCTGAACTCTCCGTCTTCTCTATTGCTGAAACATTACCAACTGAACCTATTAAAACTCCCCCTTTTAAAATTAGGTCTTCTGAAGATCCTGATAAATCATCAATTTCCTACATCTCATGGACCAAAGCTGAACTTGGACTATAACACAAGATTTTTCCCAAAGTAACAATGAGGATCCTCACACATTTCCTCAAGAATTCAATATTTTAATTCAAACTTATCTATTTATCAATTAGTCTACATGCTTGTTGGAGAAGGTCAAGCCCAGCATTGGATGAAATCTGTTAACTGGGAAAGACTTGAAAAATCTTTAGAATTCCAAATAATTCAACCACCACTTCTTTTATATGACCAAGCTTGTGCCATAGCCAGAAGGCTGCATCTTGCCATCCCAAGGGCTTTCCCTAAATCAGGAGACTGGAACAAAATTCAGGCATGCACCCAAAAGCCTGCCAAATCTGTTCATGATTACCATAGCAGACGCCACAGTGTTTTTGGAGAAAATTCTGGGCTCCCTATAAATGTTGAATCCAGCAGGGTAGGCTTTAAGTCAATCTTTATAAATGGTTTAAACAGAGATAGATCTCTGAGGTGTTAGTCAAGAGAATCTACATAGAATGGGGAACATTGTCCACACCAGATCTGTCAATCTAGCTAATCAGTGAGTCTGCACCATAGACGATGAATCCAAAAGAAAGGCAACTAAAATTTTAAAGATTCAATTTCAACAGATGGAATCTCTTAAGCAAACTCTCCCCACTGGACTCTGTCATAATTGTAAAAAACCTGGCCTTTGGAGAATGACTGCTAGAAATAAAAAATATTTTATCTAATTATCACCATAATTAGAGTTTTCTAAGAGCTAAGGATCAGACTCATCCTAATGATGGGGCTCTAAGGAAACACAAGGTCTGTTTCCCATTCTACAGTTAAATAGACTGAGGGAAACTATTCTCCAAATTGGGGGCCAATCCCTTGAAATATTAATTGACACAGGAGCTACTCCTCAGAGCAATACATTTATTCAAATATTAGTCATGTCAAATAAACCACAGTGGTTCCTATTTCTAAATCTATACACTTTTGTTTGAGACCTTTGCAAAACAAACACCCATTTCCCAGTGAAGCAGTACCTATTCACTTACTAGGATAAGATTCCCTTAAAAAATAAGTACACTGTCGTTTCTTTCTTCCAAAAGAGAATAACCCTCAGGGTGCCTGGGTGGTTTCAGTCAGTTGAGTGCCTGACTCTTGAATTCGGCTCAGGTCATGATCCCAGGTTTGTGGGATCAAGCCCCACATATGGCCCTGCGCTGAGCATGGAACCTGCTTGGTATTCTTTCTCTCTCCCCTTCTGCCTCTTTCCCTCCTGCTCTCTATTTCTCTAAAATAAGTAATAAAATAAATAAAATACGGAATAACCCTTGAGTTTGAATCCCCTAAATTTAAATCCCTTGAATCTACCCACCAGGAAAATCCAGACTCTTTTTCTTTCACATGTAGTTTACAAACCAGGGAAGATCAAACTTCAGATTCATTCTCATTATTAAATTTAATGTTCCCTACTCTATGGGAAAAACCTCCAAGACCATAGGCAGAATTCATTCTGCACTCACTCCCCCTGGCATTAAGATCCAAATAGATCCCTTAAAACCCCTCCCCAGAATTAATACCATATAGACAAAGAAGCTTTACAGGGCATAAGACCTATCATAGAAGACTATACAACATAGAGTTGTTATCCTCTGCACCAATCCTTGTATCACCCTTATTTTACCTGTAAAAAACCCCCTAATGGTTGCAGATGAAGACTGTCCAAGATCTTCAAGCAATAAAAAACATTATTATTCCTCACTATCCTGTTGTTCCTAATTCCCGTACAAGCATCTATCCTTACCAAAAGTAAATTTTTCATTGTGATTGATTTATGCAGTATATTCAGTTGATAAGACTGAAGTTGTTAATATTGATACACATTTTTGCTTTTACCTGGGAAGGACAACAATATACATGGACAGCAATGGCCCAGGGTTTTACTGAAAGTTCTCACAAATTTTAAAACCTAGATGATATAAAAATTTCTGGAGGCTCCTTCTCACTACAATATGGAGATGACTTTTCTCTCTGTTCACTGTCCCAAGCCTCCTCATAAGAAAATAGTATTTACCTGTTAAACTCTTAGCCCATAAGGGATACAAGATCTCAAAAGAAAAGATGCAATTTGTTCAAACTGAAACTGGATATTTAGTGCATTTAATCTCAAAACAAGAGTTATACCTAGATCCCAACAAGCTTCATGGCATCTTAAGATTTCCTAAACCTAAAACAAAATGTCAATTACAGGCTTTTCTTGGGCTAGCCGAATTATTGTCACAACTCAATTCCAGTTTTCTCCTTAATGGCACAACCCTTATATCTCTTATTAAAAAAACACTAAACCTAATCTTATTATCTGGGAAAACCAAGATAACTTGACATTTAAAACCTTGAAGGGAAGCTTAATAAATTCACATACTCTTGCACATCCAAACTATCAGCTAACTCTTTTCCTTTTTGTATATGAAAAAGAGGGAAATTTCTTTAAAGTATTTACCCCAAAACATGGGGTCTACCACCAATCTCCGGGTTATGACAGCCAACAATTATATCCCATGGACTGAGGTCATATTCCATGCCTTAAGGTTATCCCTGCTACTGCCTTTCTGGTAAAGATCACTGAAGAAATAGTTATGAGATCCTCTTTGACCATCTTTGTAACTCAAGGTATTGTCGCTCTCTTGAACTCACAACATAACTAACACCTTTCAGGAAGCCATCTTACTTCTTATGAAATTCTCTTGCTAACTGCTCCTCAGATCACTCTTATTTATTGTAACAAACTCAAACCTGCTCCCTTTCTCACTTCTTCCATGGATGAAATCTCCATGACGGTTTGACTTTGATGAATCACATATTAACCCCTCATGATGACTTTTGCCTACTTCAGCCCAATAAGCCAAATTACATGCTCTTATTCAAGCATGTATTCTTGCTAAAGCTAAAGCCACTAACATCCATACTAATAGTCAATATACCTTTGAAATAACCCATGATTTTGGATTTTATGGAAGCAACAAGGTTTTCCTACTTGCAGCAGAAACAGAATTTAAGATGGTTCTTATGTCCAAAGTTTATTAGATGCTATACTCCCATCAGCGGCTCTTAAAGCTTATTAAAGTCCCTAAGCATTCTAAGTCTGTCTGTTGAAGCCAAAGGAAACCACTCACTGATGCCTCCACAAAAAATGCTGTTCCTATGGGATCCATAGACCACACTTCTGTCATGGTCCAGAAAACTACTTCCCCTAGTGATGACCTAAGAAAATTACCCAGGCAAATACAAACAATTGGTTTCTGAAAGAGAAAAAGACAATTTGAGAGCTAAAAGCTGTTGGTATCATGAAGAAATGAAACTTTGGTTCTGACCCAATAATAAACTGGTACTGTCAGAAAATCTAAAATTTCCATTATTAACTACCATTCATAGATGAAATCACTGGTCAGGTGATAAAATAATAATGTTCATGAATCAACATTGGTGGAAAACATCTGCAAGGCCACGAAAAGCACTTACCTTGGTCATTTCACCATACTAAATTTAACCCAGGGAAGACTATCCATACTGCCCCTGAGGCATTTTAGTTTACCCAGTGGACCATTTGAGGTTTGGCAGATGAATTTCATACAATTGCCTCCATCTCATGGATATAAATATGTTCTAAGTAATGGTATGCATGTTTTCACATTGGACTGAAGTTTTCCTGTATAGATAAGGAACTACCTCCTCTGTAGCTAAAATCCTACTAAAAAATATTCCCCCCTCCCCCCACCTTAAACTTCATAGTGAACAGGGAACTCACTTTACTGGTCAGATACTTAGACAAGTCTGTGGTTTCTGACCAGTTTTGTGGCACTTTTATTGTGCTTATTATCTTCAGGGATTGTCTAACATACAAATGGAATTATTAAGACTCAGCTAAATTAGGTGAAACCCTTCAAGTACCCTGGCCAAAAACATTACTGTCAGTTCTTGTAAATCTTAGATCTACTCCCTTCGGAATTCATAAACTTTCACCTTTTGAAATAATTACACAATGACTGATACACTTAGCCCCATTTTTTTTGACCCACAACTAATAAAGAGGGATATACTTCAATTTTGCAAAAGCCTGTTCAAATCCATAGAAAATAGTCACCATCTGGTAGAACAATCTTTATACAGAGCACTCCCTGGAAACAGAGGCATCAAACATCACACCTTATAGCCCAGAGATTTCTTCTCATGGAAAAGACATCTCCAGTGACTCTTTTCAACATCACTGGAAAGGCCTTTACTAGGTGCTGTTAACTAACCCTTGGGAAGACAAATTTAAAGGAATAAACTCCTAGATTCATGCATCACATCTAAAGAAAGCCCCCAAACCTGAGTGAACCTATATACCAAATGGTGACCTGAAACTGAAAATTTCTAGGCCAAATTTCATGGCATCTGAAGTAGACAGCTTACTCAAAATACCTGAGCCAAGCCTATATAACTTTCCTGTTTGGTTGGTTTTTTTAATTACTCTGTGTTTAGTTAAATTAGGTCATTCAGGCCTTCAACTGTTCTTTTTCTAGTTTTACCATTGTTCTTCACTTTAGTTTCAACACATCCTTTTATCCTCACCTTACAAAAACTTTGATTCTGCTAAACATACTGTCAGATTTGTGCCAGAGCAAATATTACTCATGATAAACTTGAATTGGTGGCCTGGTCCCTATCTTGAGAAGGATGGCAAAATTTATCTGATAAACATGTAGGATTTTCCTTTGGTAACTTTGGAGCCATACATTTCCTTCCTTCCTTCTGGAAAAAGGCACCAAATATTATGGCTTTCCATTTTTGGATAAATGGCTATCCCTCAGTCAGTTCTGGAATATTACCCCAAATTTTTCTTTGTTTCAAAATCGATGACGGGAATGTCAAAACTCTAGGATATCTCCCACTTAATATTTGTAACGATACTATTTTGTATGACCCAGATGAACATGAATTCACATCCCATTGAAATACAGAAGACTATATCAACTCATCCATTAATGTATCTCTACAATGGAACAATGAAAGCCATAACAAGACCAGGAAATGAAAAGCTTATGTGCTCCCACTCAATGGTACTCCATTAGGAAATGACCAAAAATATGGTAAATGATGGAGAAACTTAACTTGCTTTTTCTCCAGAGATTTTCCAAACCTCCACCAAAATCCTACTTATACTAGACCAGCTTACTTGTTACTTTAGATCTATAAGTGTTTCTACTTAGAAATTTAAGGCATCACATAACCATCTCCACAATGTTAGTGAAACTGATTATCATGTGCTCTGTATAAAAGCCTGTATTTCCAATTATGAGATCTCCTCCTTCATTCCAGGGAAAAGAATCTGAGCAAAGAGACCCAACTATGTGTTACCCTTGGAAGACATTAGGTATTTCTTTTTGAGGAGAAAAAATATATATATTTTATGCTTCCTCTTAATAGGAAGGAATGTTGTGGGATCATTGTCCTCACCCTTGACACAAAAATTAGAAAAATGTTTCATTCTGCTGCTTTTATAGCTTATTTGGAGTCTGTCCTATCAACTTAAAAGGATGCTTTGGAACTGGGAATGTTATAATTTGGGTGGCTGCCTACATATAACCCTGCAGTAGACAGAAAGGGTTTGGGGCATACTTTTGACAGAGCTTTTTTCCCTTGGATTGGAATAGCAAACCTTGAAAAAGCAATTCACAATATTTCTATAGTCATGTCTACCACTTTCAATACTTCTGTCCAAGCTTCTGAATATCAACAAACCCAAATAGACAGCCTTGCAGAAGTAACCCTACAAAACCACAGAGCCCTAAACCTCCTCACTGCTCCACAAGGGGAAGCTGTACCTTACTTGGGGAAGAATGCTGTTTTTATGTCAATAAGTCAGGGAAAGTAACATAAGAACTAAAAATAATGAAGGACAACATCAAGATGCTAGCAGAAGGTGGCCAAACTCCCAGAACTTAGGACACTGTTGATCTATTTAACATAGGTAAGTGGGGAAACTGGTTGAGAGGTGTATTTCAATCAGTAGGTGTCATTGAGCTTCTGGTCCTCAGTTTAACCTTTTTAACTAAATTTCTAGTGTTTTGCATTAGTAAACAAATGCCTTCTTCCTGAGTGTATGTACAAATAAAATTATTGTCCTGCCAAGGGCTTTTCCTGAAACTCAACTGATCATGGAAACTAAATGGTCCATCTTAGAGGGACATAGATGAGATTCTTCATTTTCAACCCTCGTGTCACCCAAATGAGGTCAGTGAAATTCCGTATCATTTCCTTCCCCTCCTGGGACAAGACTCTTGAGGATAGCCTTCTTCAGCTTCATGGAAAAAGACACCTGATGGTCCTCCTCAGCTTCATAGAACATACAAAAAAATCCACATGTAAAGAATTATACCTTTGACAAAATAATAATGAACAACATCTGAATACCATAATTGATCAGCAATGCTTTGTGCAAAGGATCTTCAGAGAAGGGAGAAAACATGAAAGGATTTCAATGTAAAATGGGACCAGAGGATACAAAATGTAAAATCTCACATATGTCCCCTCAGGAAAACAAAATTTAAGGACTGGGAAACTGATTTCCTATAAATGCCTGTTTATAGAAAACTGATAGTATTGGAATTTTCTTAAATAATATGGAGACGGTCAAGGAGTTGCTTCATATCAACCCAGGAAATTTTTGCTTATGGTTTTTAGAGACATGAACAAGAAATGATCCAGATTGGGCTGATCTCACAAAGTAAGCTAAATTGATCTTTGTTTGTATGACTGGGCTGGTTTTGTCTGCTTGCGGGATTTTCAAAGCTGGCCACAATTTTTTTTTCTTTTAACAGACCTAACTAAACTCTCCCCTCTTTACATTCCTTTTTATATTCCCATAAATATAGCCTGCCCCAGACCTTAACAGACTCATCTGTAGCTTGATACAGTTTTCATGGCCTGAATTGCAATTCCCCTGCTATTCCTGAATAAGCTCATAATTTTGACAATTTTGAACTTGCCTTAGTTTACCTCTTTATTTAGGCTGCCAACATCATCCGACATTATTTTTAAGATCCATCCCTATCTGACTCCAAAATGTCTTTTCAGCCACATCTCCCACTAAGTCTATGTGTTATAACTCAGGCCACTGGCTGGTGACCACTGGATGAGCAGAGACGGGACCCAATTTGAACTGGGAAGGCCCTCACTTCTTAGGGAAGGAGTAAAGCATGGAAAAGAGCTTTGGCAGAGGGCTTGTGGCTCCAAAGATGTTGGCTAGTCAAGTCAGGCATCTATCTTCTCTCTCCTCAGTTTGGTCTTGGTTGAAAAGGGGGTAAGTAGAGTGCAGAAATCTTCCTTCTATCCAACTAAGAGGATCTTAATATAATCTTGAGGATAAAATCCAAAGATGTGCGTTATTACACGTTTTAATTATGCTCTGCCTTTCACTGAATTGAAAAACCAAGAAAGTTCCTTCTGTGTTCTCTGTGGTTCCTCTTCATTGGCACATTGAAGACTTATATCTACTGGCCTGAAGAAGAGATTGTTATAGGTTTAAAAGGAAATTAGTAGAGGGGAGATACATTTGTCACACTGAAGAAACTCATCCTGCTCCTACCATAATGGAGAATTGCAATGATTTAGTCACTGGGATGAAACTTCCCTTTATTAGCTAGGAAAAGTTTAATAAGCAAAATAAAGAAACAATGCAGTTTGGTCCCTGACCAGACTTAGAGCTTTTCTCTCACCACTCTTTCTTTTTTCACTAGGCTACAAACACATGAGATTTCAATGCACCAAGCTTGTTCTCACCTCAGGTCTTTACACCTTGCTTATCTACCTCCTTGAAATGCTTGGATCTTAACACAGTGATTCCTTTTCAATATTTAGTCTCTGCTCTATTGTCCCCATCCCTAAAGGCTTTTCCTGACTGCTCCAAAAATAGTATCCAATATACCCCAAAACATACCCAATCACTTTCTATTCTCTACCTAGCACTTGTCATTTTATGACATCCATCCATTTCTTTCTCTTTCTTTTCTTCCTTTCTTTTCCTTTTCTTTCTTTCTTTCTTTCTTTCTTTCTTTCTTTCTTTCTTTCTTTCTTTCTTTCTTATCATCTATTTATCTAATCATCTAATAATTATCTTTTTTTAATCTTTATAAAATATCCCCAATAGGATCTAAATTCCATAAAAGTAAGTGCTTTTTCTGCCGGTTCCCTGCTCTATCACTAGCATGTAGAACAGTGTATCCTACACATAGTAGGTGGTCATGGATGAAAACTAGTACTTAAAGGGATTTTGGGGAGAGTGTTCATCTACTATCCTTCGTTTCAATATGTGCATTAACAACAAATGATTCTTATCTATTCCTCGAAATGAGACCAGTGAGACCTCTAGCTAAGATATTTTTGTTCACTAATAAGATTCTGCCTAGAATGTAATAAATTTATATATAATTTTTTAAAAATTGCAACCATTCAGGCTTTTTCACTAAATGTGATCAACCCTTCCCCAAATTAATACATTATTAAGATTTTAGTAACATAATGATTTACCAAATATCTCAAAATGCTTTTTCCTTCGTTAAATAAAATCTAAAGGAAATGACTAATTAGTCAATTTGAATGATTTCCAAATAACACCACCAGCCTGTGTTTGTCTATACTACCAAGGTGAATTATTCATTAGCATTTATGAGAAGTGCCTGAAGAACACTAGCAGTGGGAGTAAAACAACCTGGAATGGTTTTTAAATGACCTTCCAAGCAACTTGGATTAACACTGGCATTATTCTCCCTGTACAAATCGAGTTAAAATTTTCCATGTGTCAGGTCTCAGAAGAAGGCAGTGAAGGAGTACTGTCTTAGAGAGGAAATGACCTTCTGCACCTCCTACAATTAGATTTTGCTTCTTTCTCTGTCTGTAGTGTCCGTGCGTCTCTGTGTGTCTGTGGGAAGAGAGAGGAGGACAGAGAAGTAGAGACAGAAGCAGAGAAGAGAAAGGAGAGTCAGAGAAAGATGAGAGGAAGGGGGAAGAAGACTGGGATGAGAGACAAAGAAATAGGAACAAACAAAAGGAGAGATGGGGCATGATGGAAAAAAAGAAAAAAAAAATCCATGAAATACAAGAAATAAAATGGAGCCAGCAGGGAGGGGGAGGAAGGGAGGAAACCGGCGATAGAAAGGACGGATTCAGAGGCAGGCTTTCCCTTGAGTTGGCACACCAGGTTTCCAGGCTCCCAGGAGTTCTCCCAGGTGTGCAGGGTCACCTGACTTAATACTGATTAAAAGTGTAAATTGCAACAGAAAAAGAGAAAAAGGAATTGTCTTGTTGCTTCTTTCCTGTGAGGCCACACTCCCTGGTTGTAGCTGAGTCTGCTGCTAGGCACACCCCTCTTGTTTAATAAAATTGTATTAACTTTATCCCTGCCCTTGATTTGTGGCTTTCTCACGTTGTGAGGAATAAATAATAAATGATTGTAAAGCACTTGTACATATGAAATGCTGCATAAATGCTTAATAATAATCAGCTTAGGCCAGGAAGCCAGGGGGGTTGAATAGAAATCATTGCACGCGGCCATTCTTGTTTATGTGGCTAAAATTGTCCTGTGTGCTGTCTCCACGTAAAATCATCCTGCAGATTTAATTTTCACCCATTCAAGAATCCACTTCTCTGCAAACTCAACAACCTTTGTTCCCCCATGCCTACAGTAATGTCATTTACAATTGTACAATATAACTGTAACAACCCATCTTTGCCTGTTCATTTCAGCCTGGTTTTTGTGGCACCCCCTCTCTCCTTGTTAGCCCTTCCAAATCCCCACAAGTGCTGTTTTGAGTCATCATTTCTTATCCCTTGGAGATGCCTGTTCCACTCTGGCTATTTTGGAAAAATATCTGTTTCTCAGACCTGGATTTCATTGCACTTGCTTTTGGGGAATCCAATGTAGTCAAGTTGGTGGTTCTTTGCTACTCTTCACACATGCATTCATTTAATCATTTGCTCACTCAGCACTTACTGATGGAGTGTTGTGCTCAGCACTGGGGATACAGTGGAAACCAAGACAGAGAGAGTGTGCATTGTGTAAGGAAATCAAGGTGGGTAATTCTGGCATAGTTTGGAAGATGCTACGATCAGAGTAATCACGGGGTAAAGGGAAGTCAGCGTGAAGGCAGCATGAAGTAGGAAATTCTGGTAGGGTCTGAGATTATTTCTTTTCTTTTCTTTTCAAATGTCTTCAAAAGCCTTTCTGTTTGCTACTTAACATGTGGAAACTCCCTTGGTTTGACCTGGTTGTGGATAGGAAGGAGTGGTTCAGATCCAGGGAAAAAGCCCAGACCGGCCTCTCCTAGTCATTTGGAAGGAGAAAGGGCATTCTCCATCATCTCTGTTTGTTTCAGCCTCTTTTCTTTCTTCTTTTTTAAGTTTACTTATTTAGAGAGAGAGAGAGAGAGAGAGAGAGAGAGAGAGAGAGAGAGAGCGCGCACAAGCATGAAATGGGAAGGGGCAGAGAGAGAGGGAGAGACAGAGAATCCCAAGCAGGCTCCATACTGTCAGCACAGAGCCCAAAGCAGGGCTCAAACCCATGTATCATGAGATCATAACCTGAGCCAAAACCAAGAGTTGGATGCTTAACTAACTGAGCCATGCAGGCACCCACACCCCTGCTTCAATTTCTGATAAGTGGGACCCAACTTCTGGGAGTTGCCAAGAATGATCCTTTGCTGATATAACCGTCTATTTTCAACCTGGAGTCTGTATTTTCAAAAGAAGATAATGTCTGAATTTGTATTAGTACATTTAATGACCAAAAAAAGTACATGCTTACTACAGAAAATAAAATGAAAATAAAGATAAGCAAAAATAAATTAACTGCAATCAGAGCACTCATCGGGAGCCATTTTTATCATTTAGTGCATATCCTACCAGACTTCCTCCATGTTTATATTACATAAAAATGTGCCTTAAGGTACATATTCCTCAATTCCAAAGTATTACATTTCTTTTCAATGCGTATTATACTATACTCCGTATACATTCATATTGGTTTATTGCCTTTTTTACACAAAATATCAAAAACATAGTTTCATATCAAAATGTATTTAATCGTGATTTCTAATGACTCCTTCATATTCCATTATGCATGTTTATTTTAAAGTTTGAGATATATGCATTGGTGCAGTTGGAATTACTGGGTAGACGTATGCCTGTATTAAAGTTTTTGTTACCTCGCCAGAACGCACTCCACAAAGACTGAACTGGTTCATGCTCTTATCTCCCGTATATCAGACCCCTGTCCACACCACTTATCCTGCCTTATCCCCCCATACACCCCTTTGCCAAAATGAAGTACTCTCAAGGAAGGTATGTTTGAAACTCCACAATTTTAATTTTTCCTCTACTTTCCCATCCGTTCCCTTGTGGCATGAGAATTAGTGGGCCTTGGGTTTTCAAACAGGTGGAGAAGGCTGCAGGGTGTATAATTGCTTTTGGTGAAACCATCAACGTCCACGTTTAGTTCTTCCTGCTCCACTTCCTCCAATTCAATTAGGCTGTTCTTACCAGGGGGAGAGTTTTCAAAGCATCAGATGAAGTGTTACCTCATGATTAATAATTCATGACAAGAAATGAAGATTGGGAAAGGTAATAATGCCCTCCAAGCTGTTTTTCTCCACCACTCCCTTGTTCTCATTCACATAAAATGCTGTGTCTCAATCGTTAAAGCAAACATACAAAGTTTCACTGCCCCATAAACCAAAGATCCAAAGCAGGAATTCATAAGCTTTTTGAAGTCCTAAGCCCCTTCGAGGATCTTGTGAAAGCTACAGACTCTCCTAAAGGAAAAAAACAAAAATGATCATGATAGAATGCACAGATATTGTGCTTCTAATTCCCCTGGGTCAGGCACCACTGGAAGATCATCCAAGGACTCCCTAGGTTATAATCTCTGGACAAACAAAAAGATTTAAAAAATGAAGAACCAGGACGAGCCCAAAAGGAATCAAAGTAGAACAGGAAGTTTCATATGCATTGCCTCGACTTTCTGTGCCCACATTTGCAATGCAACGAAGAAATTCCTTCAAGCGTGATTTATTCAGTTTTTAGGTATTTTGTGAGGGGACCGGTGAGTTAGCAGACAATTAGTAGAGTGGATTTTGGCAAATGCGTAGATTATAGGGCAAATCAAATAGGGGTGAGGGTGAGGGCATGGTTAATGTTGAGATCTATTTGCAAGACTACTATAGAGTCTGCAGATTTTTTTCTCGCCAAGTGCTATCAGCCATAAAATGTCCAAGGCAGTGGGTCACACCCACTGCTTCATGCTCTGCTACTTGGCATTCCTCTAAGTTCTTCCTCAATTGTCATATCTCCACAGGCCATAACAAGGGACAACAGTCAGCAGCAATTCAATTTCGACCTCCATCTGCTGGCAATAACAACATAAGGGGGAAATTAATGTACACTCACACACTTGTCATTATAATAGCCCAAATTTGTTTTTATAGTACGACTTTCTTCCAAGGAAGTCAAAAAACAATTTGTATTCGAATTCCCAAATAGCAACTCACCTGGTAGGTAGATAGCTAAAATAATCATCCCCATTTTTGAAGGCACAGAGATGCTAAAAATTTGTCAAAGGCCACCTAGCACTTCCATGTTGAGGTATGCTTATCAGAAAAGCTCTCTGGAAGCCATTTCGGTGTACCTTAAAATCTGATATCTGATGTGCAAGCCAGAGAGATTACACAAACATACAGCAAAATATTTGTGTTCTACTAGCTAACATAGTATTTCTTCACCAAATTTTCTCCCTCTAATCTGTTCTCATTCCCTAAACCTAAGACCTATAATTTTCTATTTACCAATTCTGTGATTTTGAAAAGTTACTTAATCTCCCTCTTCTTCCACTTTTCCCTCTGTGAAATGGAAATAATAGAAGGCAACTCATAGATTTGTTATGAGAATTACATGAAAAAAGAAGATTCCTCAATATATACAGGGCATCTATAAAATCTGGAAATATAAATACCATAATTTTATATTTTTTACAGATTGATGAAAGCTGAATGTGTTGAGCTGATACTGCTAAGCTGATGAAGGGCTGATCCTGACAATAAATAGCAGAGCCTTTTAATGCATATTACTTTGAAAGAGCTGCCATTTCTCATAGCACACTTAGAAAGGTGGTTTAAACATTCAAAGATATAGTCAGTCTGTTGTACAAACTCTTTTGTCGACTCTGATCCATTTCCAAGAAGGTGAAGGAAGCAGTCATAGCCAAGGTCATAGCCAGTACAAACTGGCCAACTTGCCAAACACCCAAGGGATAGGAGGTGCCTTGCAGAACCGTTCAAAAGATTTCCAAAGTACCTGCCCTTTAACCATACAAGTTGTAAGTTCTTCAGAGCTTATCTGAGGGTGATACCCAGATAAGACAATATGCTTAGTATATTGATGAGAGACAATATGCTGAGTATATCAGAAAGCCCACTGAACAAATCATATATTGTAATATCAATAGCTACTTATTATACCCATCTGTCTGTGTTTCCAAGTTTTTAGTCACCTATAGTAAGTGATTATTAAATGTTTATTATTACTATTTATGGTCTAAGAGGAAAAACTTTTTAAAGATATTTCACAATCCACTATGTTATCATTTTTTATATAATCACATTTTGGCACCAGAAGTAAGGGTAGAGGAATCACTAGCTAGAACTAATGATTCTCTTCCATTTGTGGTTCCCTAGTGCTCTCTTTTGTTATTAGCTTACCAACATGCCTCAATTTTTTAAGAAAATACAAGCAGTCTTTCCGCGTCGATAGTGCTTTCACAACCACGGCGAATGTTCCTAAAACCCGCCAAACTTTCTGCAAGAAGTATGGCAAGCTCCAACCCCACAAAGTTACCCAGTAAAAGAAAGGCAAAGATTCTCTTTATGCCCAGGGAAAGCGGTGTTATGACAGGAAGCAGAGTGGCTATGGTAGGCAAACTAAGCCGAATTTCCGGAGGAAGGCTAAAACTATAAAGAAGATTGTGCTGAAGCTTGAATGTGTTGAGCCCAACTGCAGATCTAAGAGAATGCTGGCTATTAAGGGATGCAAACATTTTGAACTGGGAGGAGATAAGAAGAGAAAGAGCCAAGTGATCCAGTTCTAAGCCTCATATTTAGTTACATTATGAAGACAATATAATCTTGCAGTTATGTTAACTTCAGAAAAGAAAAGAAAGAAAAGAAAGAAAAGAAAAGAAAAGAAAAGAAAAGAAAAGGAAAGGAAAGGAAAGGAAAAAGAAAATACATGTAGTGAAATTAGCCTGCATGTATTTCCTGGCCATTCTTCCATAAAATTTACATATTCTTTTCTCTACTTCCTATGTCAGAGTCCTTCTCATAAAGAGATATTAGTACTAAAGCTGAGTTTGATTCATGAAAATATTGTATTCAGAAACCAAAAATAGTTATACAAAAAAGAACAATATCTTTGTATACACACTATAATAACAGCAATTTATTTCTGATCACTTGTGTTATGCTCTCTGGAGGAGGTTTAATGGCAGATTTCTGATGGGCAATTCCATAAAAGAAATTATGAGCATATTATATATGGAGAAATTTTGAAAAACCTATCTTTGCTATGCTCACCACCAATAAAGATATAAAGAACTTCCCAAACAGGAGATATACATGTATTACATAATTTAAATATTATGTAGTATGCCGTCATATCAAATGGATCTGCTTCATCAGGTACCTTGGACCGATCTTAATTCTCTAGTTTAGGGTGCTTAGTGTGATGTAGACTGGCCAAATGGGGAAATCCAAGAAATGTGTTGTTAAAATGCTGGTGAACCTCAATGTTAACAGGTGTGATCAAGTGTAAAGAAGCAAGTGTCACAAGAACATCAACAGTGTCATAGAGCAAAGGCTTCCTATAGGATCCTTCAAAGGGAAGCCAAGTTTTAGAAAACTGAAATACTTTATTAGACTGCCATTTGTCAAGTACATCTGAATTTCTGTCTGCCACCTGTCAGAAACTGAAGATCAGAGACTGGAGCAAGAACAGATATGTATCATCACTGAAATCATGTACTCCCTATGAATATGAGACTTAAGAGGAATCAGAGAGCATGGACATCAAAGAATGGCCAAAATGCAGGCATGAGGACCAGGGGCTTTTAAAATAGATTAGAAACCAGTTGAATAACACCAAATAATGTTATAAATGGATCAAATCAGTCAGGAAGGAGTGTTCTAGTAACCATCCACAGATAGCATTCTTAGCCCCAAATGGTTTATAATTTTATTAACAACTTGATTAAAGAAATAGAAGGTAGATATTTTTAATTTAAAATAGCACAAAACTAAGAGGAAGAGATGTTTGAAGACAGGAGTTCAATATGGAGAAATGATGGGCTGAAGTTTTGATCTAAAAAAAGAAGAGTAGAAAGATTTACAGTATTAGTTAGATTTCCAGCTTGAAAGGGAAGGCAAATTAAAATGAATATAATTTATGAAAGTTAAAAAAGGAATTATTCACAAAAGTATTAATAGGGATTAAAGAAACTAAAAAGTATTATTAAATACCCCCAAAACAGTAAGTGCTCAAATAGTCCCTCTACAACTTAAAGGTGTTAAGAGAGGGGCTGATTATGAAACCACTGATACACCAAGAATGCATGAAGAGAGCCATCTAAATGAGAGGAGCTTGGAGGGAAGAAACAAGGGAAATAACACCTGACTTCACTTTTATTCCTCCCTTCTAACAGTCTCCTAGTAGTGTTTTCCACCTACCAAACTCAACTGAAAATCAGAGAACAAGTAACTCATTGATGTTATAATGCCTAAGGTAGAATTCAGATATCTGTACTTATTCACAAATATGGCTAATGATTTGGATGCATCCCAAGAACTACTAACATCCAGTGAAAACTACTTCAAAAATCAGAAAACTTTTTATGTTAAGGGATATTAAACATTTTAGGCTTTCTGGGACATACAGTCTGTTACAACTACTTAACTTTGTCTTTGTAGCAGTAAAGCAGCTTAAGCAAATGGGTTTGGCTAGACTTGTCCCCCAACAGGCTGGATTTGGCCAACACACTATAGTTTGCTGATTCCTGATCTACTCTGTGAGAGCCAATAATCCATGGAGTATTATGCTCTTTAAAGCTCTTGCTTTAAAAAAGATATAATTGCTGGATACCTTTCAATGTTTGAAGGTTTAAACATATACTCCTTATAAAATTTAAACTAAAACCTTTTAAAATATACTGATAGTTACACTTATTATCAGTATTCATTATCAATAGAACTTATAAGCTCTGATGTATCATTTTGCACCCTCATTCACACCAGAAGTAAAATTTTACAAAAGTCTTCAAAAAAACAACTCATATGCCAGGAAAATTATCTACTGAAGTAAAATAGGGAATATTACAATTTTTATTTATATTTACTTTTCATTACGTTTGTTTTAAATTTCTATTTTCAAGTAATTTATGATATACTTAAAGAATCAGTACTGTAGTACATGTAAATATTTATGATTTCAATAAATTAGTCAGTTTATTAGAAAGCAGCATTCGCAAAGTAAAGACCTCCAAAAATCCACTCTTCCATAAAGGCAATGAGAACACTGGTAAATAATTGTCAAGTCATCATTTTAAGGGCTACTAAAATTAACCAAAGGATTGGTTGTTCAAGAGAGTTTACTCAAGAAAATACTTAAATTGGCTGAATGAGAATATTAAAATTGTGGCATTTTAAGTTGCCCTACTCTCATCCCATTACTCCCATCTCTATAGTAGCCTTGAAAAGCACCCACTTTGGAATGGTAGTAACAGTGAAACAGAAGTCTAGCAGCCACGGGAATGGGTAGAATGGGTTTGGAACTCCCCTACAAATCTGACCCTAAAGAATTTTTATTATTTGACCCACCTTGGAATTCCTTGGGGAAATCCCATTCTGATAGTTTGACATTATTTCAACTGACTCAGAGCTCACTGGACAAGCAAAGCAGTATCTACAGTGCATTTGCCAAAAAAAAAAAAAAAAAAAAAAAAGTTAGAGGCAGTTGCTTAAGATCATAGCTTATCTAGGGCATCAGTGCCAGTTGGGGTAATTAAGTGGCAAAAAAAAAGGTCAGGAAAATAAGTGGAATGAGATCTCAATAGGGGGTTTTGAAAAGATCTAACAAGTTTTTGGGAATCTAGAAGACTATCTGCATGTGCAGTGCTGTGAATATGACACAAAAAGACGTGAAAAGGCTTTAATCTCTATCCATAGCTGACCATGAGGCTCTGTGTAAGCAAGAAGTGAAGATTAAGGCACAACTGTAAATTAATGAAGCACTGAAAGCCTATTCCAACCCACACATTACATCCTTTGGCAGAGAGTGAGAAACTTACTGGTTCAAGAAATTTAAGCAAATCTCTGTGCAATCATTATCTGACCACTAAGATAGCTAAGCAGAGATGAGACTTCAGTGGCTGCACAAAACACTGAATACAGATATTACAGAATGTTTTACTGACAGGTAAACAGCAACAATAACAACAACAAGGTCTGGGGGAGGAAGCAGAGATTTATACCCAGAGTTACTATGCTATATTATCTAAAATGTCCAAATTTCAACAAAAAAATTGTAAGACTCATGAAGAAGCAGAAAAATACATCTAATACATAAGAAAGAAAACAGACAATAAGAACCATTCCTGAGGAGCCCAGATACTGTTCTTACAAGACAAAAATTTTGAATCAGATATCATAAATATGTTCAAATAATAAAATAAAATTACATTTAAAAAACTAAAGAGAAGTAGGATAATACCACACCAAATAGAAAATATGAATAAAAGATTAAACTTATAAAATGAAACTAAGTAAAAATAATGGAGATGACAAATATGATAACTAAAATGAAACATTCACTAGAGGGGAAAACATAAGAGCCGATAGAAGAAAAATAAGCAAACCTGAAGGCAGTTCAGTTGAAATTATTCAGATGAAAGAAAAAAAATTGTTTTAACTGATCAGAGATTCAGAGACCAGTGGTATACCATCAAGTATATCAACATATGTATAATGGGAATCCCCAAAAAGAAGAAAGAGAGAAAGGGGCAGAAAGAATATTTGAAGAATAGCTGAAAATTCCCAAATTTGATGAACAGCATTAACCTACACATCCAAGAATCTCAAAACACTCCTAATAGGATAAATTAAAGAAAGCTACACCTAGACCCATCCACATTGTAGTCAAACTTTCATAAGACAAAGAGAGAATCTTGAAAGCAGTAAGGGAGAGAGAGAAAAAAAAACAAATCATCATGTACAAAAAGTCTTTACTAAGAGGTACAATTTACTTAATAGAAAATAAGGGCAGGAGCCTGTGTGATAATATACTCAAAAATGCTGAAAGAAAAAGAATGTAAATCAAGAATTCTATATCCAGCAAAATAATCATTCAAAAAAGGGCAATTATAGAGTTGAAAATATCTAACTTATAAATATTTGATATATAAAATGTATGGGTTTAACAGGAGAATGGAGAAGACAGAAAAAATATTCAGTAAACTTGAAGGGAGGTCAATAGTAATTATCCAATCTATGGGAAATAAAAAAACATTTAAAAATAAATTAACAGTGCTTTATTGGTTTATGAAATATCAAAAGATCTATTTATTTGTGTAATTGGAGTCTCAGAAGAAAAGAGAAAAAATAGAACAGAACATATTTTGAAAAAAATAATGGCTGAATGTTTTTTCAAAGTTTAAGTGAAAGACATAAATTTAAAGACTTAAGAAACTTAGCAATTCCCAAGCAGGAAAAAATAGGAAGAGAACCACACCTAGAAATGTCAAGATAAAACTGCACAAAACCAAAGAAAAATTTCAAAAGAAGTCAAAGAAAAAGAAGACGTTACATAAGGAGGGAAAAATAAATCATTACATTACCTACTTTTCAGAAACTACAAAACCCAGAAGGCAGTGTAAATAAATATCATTAAGGTGAAGAAAGCAATATCAAGTAAAACTGTCAATCAAGCATTCTATGTCCATCAATATTATCCTTCTAGAATTTAGGGAAAATATATTTTCAGATAGAATATAAGAGAATTTAGAGGATAAATTGGACATAAATTAGAAGAATTGTCAAAGGAAGTTCTGAGGCTGAAGAAAAATTATACCAACTGGAAACTCATATTCTCAGGAAGAATGAAGAGTACTGAAAATGGCAAATATAAGAAGTTTAATTAGTCATTTGAATATTCTCTTTCCCTTTAAATTTATTTAAGTTTCATATGACTATTTAAAGTAAAAATTATAATACTGTCTCATGGGGTATATAATGAGTATAGAAGTAAAACATATGTCCATGACAGAATAAAGTGAGGGGCATTATATGGATTTACACAAGTGCAAGATTCTGCATTTTATGTGAAATGGCACAATGTTAACTCTAAGCTCACTACGAAAACTTAAAGATGTATGTTTTAATCCCTAGAGCAACTACTAAAAAACACAAAGAGGTATATTAAAAAAACAATAGGTAAGTTAAAATAGAATTCTGAAAATATTCAAAACCCCAAAAGAAGACAGAAATATAGAAACAGAGGAACGAAACACAGAGGAGATAAATGGAAAACACATTATAAAACAGGAAAACTAAATCTAACCCTATCAATAATTGTGTTAAATACAAATGATGAAACTCTACTATTAAAAGTCAGAGTCTGGGGAGCCTGGGTGACTCAGTTGGTTAAGCATCTAACACTTGATTTTGACTCAGGTCAGTCATGAAATCAAGCTCTTGTGTCAGGCTCCATGCTAAGTGTAGAGCCTGCTTGGGATTCTTCCCCTTCTTCTGTCCTTCTCCAACTTGAATATGTTCTCCCTCTCTCACTCTCAATCAATCAATCAATAAATAAATACAGACAGACAGACAGACAGACAGACAGAGATTATCAAAATAAATAAAAAATTAAGACTAGGCTATTTGTTATCTTCAAGAAATTCACTCTAAATATAGAGATACAAATAGGTTGAGGGGGTACCCTCAGTTGGTTAAGCATCTGACTTTTGATCTCAACTCAAGGCATGATCTCACAGTTCCTGAGTTGGAGGCCCATGTGAGACTCTGCGCTGGCAATGTGGAGCCTGCTTGAGATTCTCTCTCTCCCTTTCTCTTTGCTCCTCCTCTGCTTGCACGTTCTCTCTCTCAAAATAAATAAATAAACTGAAAAAAAAAAAGATATAGATAGGTTGAAAGTAAATGAATGGAAAAGATATACCATGTAAACAGTAAGCATTATACGACTAGTTTAACTAACATTAGATAAAATAATTTGAAGACAAAAAGTACTACCAAAAATAAAGAAATTTCATAATGATAAAATCAAATTATCAGGAATAAATAACAATCATTACTGTATGCAATCCTACTAAAAGGACTTTAAAATACATGAAACAGAAATAAACACATTTAAAGGGAGAAATATACAATTCCAAAAACAATGTGGGAAATTTAAAAAAATGATCTTTTAGTAATTGATAGACAAAAATTCAGTAAAGATAGAGATGATCTAAACAATATGTTCAACATCTTAGTCTAGTGAATAGGTATAGAACATCAAATCTAACAATAAGAGAATAAACACTTTTTTTCAAGCACAAATTATACATTCAATATGATAGACCATATAATGCATCACAAATCAGGCCATAAAATATACTTAACATAACTGAAATCGTACAAAGGATGTTCTCTGACCACAATGAAATTAAATTAGAGAGCCATAAAAATAAGATATTTAGGGAAAAAATCAAGTATTTGGAATTTAAACAACAGACTTCTAAACAATCCATGAATCAAAAAAGAAATAACAAGGGAAATTAAACAATATTCCAAACTGAACAATGATGAAAATTCAACATGTCAAAATGCATGGGATACAGCTAAAGCAACACCTGAGGGAAAATTTATAACTTTACATGCTTATATTTGAAAAGGAAGAGGTCTAAGGTCAACAGCATGAGTCCTCCTTAAGAAGCCAGAAAAAGACGGGGCACCTGGGTGGCTCAGTAGGTTAAGCATCCAACTTTGGCTTAGGTCATGATCTCGCAGTTCCTGAGTTCTAGCCCCGAGTCAGGCTCTTTGCTGACAGCTCTGAGCCTGGAGCCTGCTTGAGATTCTGTGTCTCCTTCTCTCTCTCTGCCCCTCCCCCACTCGTACTCTGTCTCTCTCCCAAAAGTAAACAAACATTAAAAAAAAAGAAGCTACACAAAGAAGAGGAAAATAAAAGCAAAGTAAGTAAAATGAAGGAAATAATCAATATATTATTGGCCAGGAGGAGGTCAAACTTTCATTCTTCACAGATGACATGATACTCTATATGGAAAAACCCTAAAGATTACACCAAAAAACTGCTAGAGCTTTGCTATATCAGCAAAGTTGCAGGATATAAAATCAACACACAGAAATCAATTGCATTCCTATACACCAACAATGAAGCAACAGAAAGAGGAATCGATCCCATTTACAATTGCACCAAAAACCATAAAATACCTAGGAACAAATCTAACCAAAGAGGTGAAAAATCTATACACTGAAAACTATAGAAAGCTTATGAAAGAAGTTGAAGAAGACACAAAAAAATGGGAAAAGATTCCATGCTCCTGGATAGGAAGAACAAATATTGTTAAAATGTTGATAGTACACAAAGCAATCTACATATTCAATACAATCCCTATCAAAATAACACCAGCGTGTTATTCTTCACAGAGCTAGAACAAATAATCCTAAAATTTGTATGGAACCAGAAAAGGCCCCGAATAGCCAAAGCAATCTTGAAAAAGAATACCAAAGCAGGAGGCATCACAATTCCGGACTTCAACCTGTACTGCAAAGCTGTAATCATCAAGACAGTATGCTACTGGCACAAGAACAGACACTCAGATCAATGAAACAGAATATAGAACCCATAAATGGACCCAGAAACATATGGCCAACTAATCTTTGACAATGCAGGAAAGAATATCCAATGGAATAAAGACAGCCTCTTCAGCAAGTGGTGCTGGGAAAACTGGACAACGACACACAGAAGAATGAACCTGGACCACTTTTTTACACCATACACAAAAATAAACTCAAAATTGATGAAAGACCTAAATGTAAGATAGGAAGTCATCAAAATCCTCGAGGAGAAAGCAGGCAAAAACCTCTTTGATCTTAGCCTCAGCAACTTCTTACTCAACATGTCTCTGGAGGCAAGTGAAACAAAAGCAAAAATGAACTACAGGGACCTTGTGCACAGCGAAGGAAACAATCAGCAAAACTAAAAGGCAGCCAACAGAATGGGAGAAGATATTTGCAAACCACATATCAGATAAAGGGTTAGTAACCAAAATCTATAAAGAACTTATCCAATTCAACACCCAAAAAACATATAATCGAGTGAAGAAATGGGCAAAAGACATGAATGGACACTTCTCCAAAGAAGACATCCAGATGGCCAACTGACACATGAAAAAATTCTCAACATCACTCATCATCAGGGAAATACAAATCAAAACCACAATGAGATACCACCTTACACCTGTCAGAATGGCTAACATTAACAACCCAGGCAACAACAGATGTTGGCGAGGATGCAAAGAAACAGGATCTCTTTTGCATTGTTGGTGGGAATGCAAACTGGTGCAGCCAATCTGGAAAGCAGTATGGAGGTTCCTCAATAATCTAAAAATAGAACTACCCTACGACCCAGCAACTGCACTACTAGGTATTTATCCAAGGGATACAGGTGTGCTGTTTCTAAGGACACATGCACCCCTATGTTTATAGCAGCACTATCAACAATAGCCAAAGTATGGAAAGAGCCCAAATGTCCATCAATGGATGAATGGATAAAGAAGATGTGGTATTCGGGGCACCTGGGTGGCTCAGTCAGTTAAGTGGCCCACTTCAGCTCAGGTCATGATTTCGCGGTCTGTGAGTTCGAACCCCGCATCAGGCTCTGTGCTGACAGCTCAGAGTCTGGAGCCTGTTTCAGATTCTGTGTCTCCCTCTCTCTGACCCTCCCCCGTTCATGCTCTGTCTCTCTCTGTCTCAAAAATAAATAAAAGTTAAAAAATTAAAAAAAAAAGATGTGGTATATACATACAATGGAGTATTACTCAGCAATCAAAAAGAATGAAATCTTGCCATTTGCAACTATGTGGATGGAACTGGAGGGTATTATGCTAAGCGAAATTAATCAGTCAGAGAAAGACAAATATCATATGACTTCACTCATATGAGGACTTTAAGAGACAAACCAGATAAACATAAGGGAAGGGAAGCAAAAATAATATAAAAACAGGGAGGGGGACAAAACAGAAGAGACTCCATAAATATGGAGAACAAACAGAGGGTTACTAGAGGGGGTGTGGGAGGGGGGATGGGCTAAATGGGTAAGGGGCACTAAGGAATCTACTTCTGAAATCATTGTTGTACTATATGCTAACTAACTTGGATGTAAATTTTTAAAAAATTAAAAAAAATAACCGCAGATATTAATGAAATATTAAAACATACAACAGAGAAGTTAATAAAGCCAAAAGTTGTTTTTTGAGAAGCTCAGCAAAATAAAAATTTTCTAGCTAGACTGATCAAGAAAAAGCATAAAGAACACAAAATTACAAATAAGAGGAATGAAAAATTATCATCACTACTGATCATACAGACATTAAAAAGGATTATAAAACAATGTTATGATCAGTTCTATGTCAAAAAAAATTATTGACAACATATATGAAATAGATAAATCCTGGGGAGAGCGGGACAGTTTAACAAACTGATTAAATGAAACTGAAAATATGACCTAGCCTATGTTTAATTAATAAATCAGCCATCAAAAGACTTCACACACACACACACACACACACACACCCCAAAACAACAAGAACAACAAAAAAACACAAAACTACAGGCCCAGGGGAGAAACTGACAGAGAAACCCATGAAAGGCCTTTGTGATGGTAATACTCCATATCTTGACAGAGGCTTGAGTTATACAACATTTGTTAAAACCCACCAAATGTACACTTAAATTTGTGCATTTCATTGTATGTGAGTTTTACATTAACAACTGCAAAAATATTAAATCCTAGTTAATGTTATGAATGCTAATGTATTTAGGGAGAAAAGGAATTCTGCAATTATAAAAAAGTAAGATGGGTTAATGAATGAAGGGATGACAAATGACTTTATATGTGATAAACCAAGTATAGTAAAATGTTAATTTCAAACATATAGCAAAGTTTACTGTTTACTACAAAGTCTCAATTTTACTTTGTATTTGATATTTTTTATAATAAAGTGATGAATAATCTTTTGGAGTTCCAAACTAACAGACTGGGAAATTTCTCATGTAAAGATTTGGAGAGCCAATAAGCAATAGAACATTAATATAATTATGAAACTACCTGACAAATAAATTATATTCAATGTAATTCCACTATGAAATGAGAAATCACTATTTTGATTCTGGAAGAAATGCTTTCGAAATTCTTTTCCAATGGGTCAGGACTAAGAACTGATCTCTATTCAGAGACTTCTCCATTTTTCTCACTTCATTTCTTCTTCACTTAGACCATTTCTTCATGTAGACTGAGCCACAAATTCAGGGTGTGCCAGCATCACAAACTTCCTTAAGAAAATATCTATTTTAAAGGTAAAAACACAAGCAACATGTTCTGCCTAGGTTTCCATCAGTTCCCATGGTCCATACGCTTCAAAGTTCCACAAGCAACTTGATAAATCTTTAACAACTCTTTCTCATGTTCTTCAAATTGGACTCCACTGCAAAAATTGGTTGGATGAACAAATACATAACTAAAAGATATGGACAAGTGAATACATAAATATAATTTAGTGAAGCCAGCAACTCATCCCTTTATGAATTCAGGGGCCCTCCAGTGTCAATGAGCAGGTGGGTTGCCTGCCAGGATCTTGGTCTGTTATGAACTGAGTCTATTCCCTCCATCCTGGCTATCCTCAAACCTGTAGACGAAATAGAAATCTTTTGTTCAAAGTTAAGTAAACACAAAGTGTCAATAGATAACCCATAAAAAAGAACTGTCCAGTACAGAAGTGCAAATTCTTCCCACAATTAGATGTAGACCATTACAGAAAAGGAAAATTGCTTTCTTTCTTTTCTTTTTTGCTTCCTGTTGTCACTATAAGAGTATATTATTCAGAGTATTTTCATCTCAGCATTCTCTAGCAACTAGCACAAAATAAATTCAAGTATCTTTTGAATGGATGAATGAATGAACAAAATTTATTTAAAAAGATGACTTTAAGATGATAAGAGAATAAATACTAACAGATTAAACCACCATGGAATCTGGGAGTCACAACTGATACTGCAGAAAATAAAATAAATAACTCAAAGGACATTCTTTTTTTTTTATATATATATGAAATTTATTGACAAATTGGTTTCCATACAACACCCAGTGCTCATCCCAAAAGGTGCCCTCCTCAATACCCATCACCCACCCTCCCCTCCCTCCCACCCCCCATCAACCCTCAGTTTGTTCTCAGTTTTTAACAGTCTCTTATGCTTTGGCTCTCTCCCACTCTAACCTCTTTTTTTTTTTTTTTCCTTCCTCTCCCCCATGGGTTCCTGTTAAGTTTCTCAGGATCCACATAAGAGTGAAACCATATAGTATCTGTCTTTCTCTGTATGGCTTATTTCACTTAGCATTACACTCTCCAGTTCCATCCACGTTGCTACAAAAGGCCATATTTCATTTTTTCTCATTGCCACATAGTATTCCATTGTGTATATATACCACAATTTCTTTATCCATTCATCAGTTGATGGACATTTAGGCTCTTTCCATAATTTGGCTATTGTTGAGAGTGCTGCTATGAACATTGGGGTACAAGTGCCCCTATGCATCAGTACTCCTGTATCCCTTGGATAAATTCCTAGCAGTGCTATTGCTGGGTCATAGGGTAGGTCTATTTTTAATTTTCTGAGGAACCTCCACACTGCTTTCCAGAACGGCTGCACCAATTTGCATTCCCACCAACAGTGCAAGAGGGTTCCCGTTTCTCCACATCCTCTCCAGCATCTATAGTCTCCTGATTTGTTCATTTTGGCCACTCTGACTGGCGTGAGGTGATACCTGAGTGTGGTTTTGATTTGTATTTCCCTGATAAGGAGCGACGCTGAACATCTTTTCATGTGCCTGTTGGCCATCTGGATGTCTTCTTTAGAGAAGTGTCTATTCATGTTTTCTGCCCATTTCTTCACTGGGTTATTTGTTTTTCGGGTGTGGAGTTTGGTGAGCTCTTTATAGATTTTAGATACTAGCCCTTTGTCCGATATGTCATTTGCAAATATCTTTTCCCATTCCGTTGGTTGCCTTTTAGTTTTGTTGGTTGTTTCCTTTGCTGTGCAGAAGCTTTTTATCTTCATAAGGTCCCAGTAATTCACTTTTGCTTTTAATTCCCTTGCCTTTGGGGATGTGTCGAGTAAGAGATTGCTACGGCTGAGGTCAGAGAGGTCTTTTCCTGCTTTCTCCTCTAAGGTTCTGATGGTTTCCTGTCTCACATTTAGGTCCTTTATCCATTTTGAGTTTATTTTTGTAAATGGTGTGAGAAAGTGGTCTAGTTTCAACCTTCTGCATGTTGCTGTCCAGTTCTCCCAGCACCATTTGTTAAAGAGGCTGTCTTTTTTCCATTGGATGTTCTTTCCTGCTTTGTCAAAGATGAGTTGGCCATACGTTTGTGGGTCTAGTTCTGGGGTTTCTATTCTATTCCATTGGTCTGTGTGTCTGTTTCTGTGCCAATACCATGCTGTCTTGATGATGACAGCTTTGTAGTAGAGGCTAAAGTCTGGGATTGTGATGCCTCCTGCTTTGGTCTTCTTCTTCAAAATTCCTTTGGCTATTCGGGGCCTTTTGTGGTTCCATATGAATTTTAGGATTGCTTGTTCTAGTTTCGAGAAGAATGCTGGTGCAATTTTGATTGGGATTGCATTGAATGTGTAGATAGCTTTGGGTAGTACTGACATTTTGACAATATTTATTTTTCCAATCCATGAGCAGGGAATGTCTTTCCATTTCTTTAAATCTTCTTCAATTACCTTCATAAGCTTTCTATAGTTTTCAGCATACAGATCCTTTACATCTTTGGTTAGATTTATTCCTAGGTATTTTATGCTTCTTGGAGCAATTGTGAATGGGATCATTTTCTTTATTTGTCTTTCTGTTGCTTCATTGTTAGTGTATAAGAATGCAACTGATTTCTGGACATTGATTTTGTATCCTGCAACTTTGCTGAATTCATGTATCAGTTCTAGCAGACTTTTGGTGGAGTCTATCAGATTTTCCATGTATAATATCATGTCATCTGCAAAAAGCGAAAGCTTGACTTCATCTTTGCCAATTTTGATGCCTTTGATTTCCTTTTGTTGTCTGATTGCTGATGCTAGAACTTCCAGCACTATGTTAAACAACAGCGGTGAGAGTGGGCATCCCTGTCGTGTTCCTGATCTCAGGGAAAAAGCTCTCAGTTTTTCCCCGTTGAGGATGATGTTAGCTGTGGGCTTTTCATAAATGGCTTTGATGATCTTTAAGTATGTTCCTTCTATCCCGACTTTCTCAAGGGTTTTTATTAAGAAAGGGTGCTGGATTTTGTCAAAGGCCTTTTCTGCATCGATTGACAGGATCATATGGTTCTTCTCTTTTTTTTTGTTAATGTGATGGATCACGTTGATTGATTTGCGAATGTTGAACCAGCCCTGCATCCCAGGAATGAATCCCACTTGATCATGGTGAATAATTCTTTTTATATGCTGTTGAATTCGATTTGCTAGTATCTTATTGAGAATTTTGGCATCCATATTCATCAGGGATATTGGCCTGTAGTTCTCTTTTTTTACTGGGTCTCTGTCTGGTTTAGGAATCAAAGTAATACTGGCTTCATAGAATGAGTCTGGAAGTTTTCCTTCCCTTTCTATTTCTTGGAATAGCTTGAGAAGGATAGGTATTATCTCTGCTTTAAACGTCTGGTAGAACTCCCCTGGGAAGCCATCTGGTCCTGGACTCTTATTTGTTGGGAGATTTTTGATAACCGATTCAATTTCTTCGCTGGTTATGGGTCTGTTCAAGCTTTCTATTTCCTCCTGATTGAGTTTTGGAAGAGTGTGGGTGTTCAGGAATTTGTCCATTTCTTCCAGGTTGTCCAATTTGTTGGCATATAATTTTTCATAGTATTCCCTGATAATTGTTTGGATCTCTGAGGGATTGGTTGTCATAATTCCATTTGCATTCATGATTTTATCTATTTGGGTCATCTCCCTTTTCTTTTTGAGAAGCCTGGCTAGAGGTTTGTCAATTTTGTTTATTTTTTCAAAAAACCAACTCTTGGTTTCGTTGATCTGCTCTACAGTTTTTTTAGATTCTATATTGTTTATTTCTGCTCTGATCTTTATTATTTCTCTTCTTCTGCTGGGTTTAGGCTGCCTTTGCTGTTCTGCTTCTATTTCCTTTAGGTGTGCTGTTAGATTTTGTATTTGGGATTTTTCTTGTTTCTTGAGATAGGCCTGGATTGCAATGTATTTTCCTCTCAGGACTGCCTTCGCTGCGTCCCAAAGCGTTTGGATTGTTGTATTTTCATTTTCGTTTGTTTCCATATATTTTTTGATTTCTTCTCTAATTGCCTGGTTGACCCACTCATTCGTTAGTAGGGTGTTCTTTAACCTCCATGCTTTTGGAGGTTTTCCAGACTTTTTCCTGTGGTTGATTTCAAGCTTCATAGCATTGTGGTCTGAAAGTATGCATGGTATAATTTCAATTCTTGTAAACTTATGAAGGGCTGTTTTGTGACCCAGTATATGATCTATCTTGGAGAATGTTCCATGTGCACTCGAGAAGAAAGTATATTCTGTTGCTTTGGGATGCAGAGTTCTAAATATATCTGTCAAGTCCATCTGATCCAATGTCTCATTCAGGGCCCTTGTTTCTTTTTTTTTTTTTTTTTTTTTAAATTTTTTTTTCAACGTTTATTTATTTTTGGGACAGAGAGAGACAGAGCATGAATGGGGGAGGGGCAGAGAGAGAGGGAGACACAGAATCGGAAACAGGCTCCAGGCTCTGAGCCATCAGCCCAGAGCCCGACGCGGGGCTCGAACTCACGGACCGCGAGATCGTGACCTGGCTGAAGTCGGACGCTTAACCGACTGCGCCACCCAGGCGCCCCAGGGCCCTTGTTTCTTTATTGACTGTGTGTCTAGATGATCTATCCATTTCTGTAAGTGGGGTGTTAAAGTCCCCAGCAATTACCACATTCTTATCCATAAGGTTGCTTATGTTTATGAGTAATTGTTTTATATATTTGGGGGCTCCGGTATTCGGCGCATAGACATTTATAATTGTTAGCTCTTCCTGATGGATAGACCCTGTAACTATTATATAATGTCCTTCTTCATCTCTTGTTACAGCCTTTAATTTAAAGTCTAGTTTGTCTGATATAAGTATGGCTACTCCAGCTTTCTTTTGGCTTCCAGTAGCATGATAAATAGTTCTCCATCCCCTCACTCTCAATCTAAAGGTGTCCTCAGGTCTAAAATGAGTCTCTTGTAGACAGCAAATAGATGGGTCTTGTTTTTTTATCCATTCTGATACCCTATGTCTTTTGGTTGGCGCATTTAATCCATTTACATTCAGTGTTATTATAGAAAGATACGGGTTTAGAGTCATTGTGATGTCTGTATGTTTTATGCTTGTAGTGATGTCTCTGGTACTTTGTCTCACAGGGTCCCCCTTAGGATCTCTTGTAGGGCTGGTTTAGTGGTGACAAATTCCTTCAGTTTTTGTTTGTTTGGGAAGACCTTTATCTCTCCTTCTATTCTAAATGACAGACTTGCTGGATAAAGGATTCTCGGCTGCATATTTTTTCTGTCTAGCACACTGAAAATCTCGTGCCAATTCTTTCTGGCCTGCCAAGTTTCAAAAGAGAGATCAGTCACGAGTCTTATAGGTCTCCCTTTATATGTGAGGGCACGTTTACCCCTTGCTGCTTTCAGAATTTTCTCTTTATCCTTGTATTTTGCCAGTTTCACTATGATATGTCGTGCAGAAGATCGATTCAAGTTACGTCTGAAGGGAGTTCTCTGTGCCTCTTGGATTTCAATGCCTTTTTCCTTCCCCAGTTCAGGGAAGTTCTCAGCTATTATTTCTTCAAGTACCCCTTCAGCACCTTTCCCTCTCTCTTCCTCCTCTAGGATACCAATTATGCGTATATTATTTCTTTTTAGTGTATCACTTAGTTCTCTAATTTTCCCCTCATACTCCTGGATTTTTTTATCTCTCTTTCTCTCAGCTTCCTCTTTTTCCATAACTTTATCTTCTAGTTCACCTATTCTCTCCTCTGCCTCTTCCATCCGAGCCGTGGTGGTTTGCATTTTGTTTTGCATTTCATTTAAAGCGTTTTTCAGCTCCTCGTGACTGTTCCTTAGTCCCTTGACCTCTGTAGCAAGAGATTCTCTGCTGTCCTCTATACTGTTTTCCAGCCCAGCGATTAATTTTATGACTATTATTCTAAATTCACTTTCTGTTATATTATTTAAATCCTTTTTGATCAGTTCATTAGCTGTTGTTATTTCCTGGAGATTCTTCTGAGGGGAATTCTTCCGCTTGGTCATTTTGGATAGTCCCTGGTGTGGTGAGGACCTGCAGGGCACTTCCCCTGTGCTGTGGTGTATAACTGGAGTTGGTGGGCGGGGCCGCAGTCAGTCCTGATGTCTGCCCCCAGCCCACCGCTGGGGCCACAGTCAGACTGGTGTGTGCCTTCTCTTCCCCTCTCCTAGGGGCGGGATTCACTGTGGGGTGGCGTGGCCCGTCTGGGCTACTTGCACACTTCCAGGCTTGTGATGCTGGGGATCTGGCGTATTAGCTGGGGTGGGAAGGCAAGGTGCACGGCGGCAGGGGGGGCAGGCTTAGCTCGCTTCTCCTTAGGTGATCCACTTCAGGAGGGGCCCTGTGGCAGCCGGAGGGAGTCAGATCCGCTGCCAGAGGTTTGGCTCCGCAGAAGCACAGAGTTGGGTGTTTGCGCGGAGCGAGCAATTTCCCTGGCCGGAAACGGTTCCCTTTGGGATTTTGGCTGGGGGATGGGCAGGGGAGATGGCGCTGGCGAGCGCCTTTGTTCCCCGCCAAACTGAGCTCTGTCGTCCGGGGGCTCCGCAGCTCACCCTCCCTTTGTCCTCCAGCCTTCCCGCTTTTGGAGCAGAGCTGTTAACTTATGACCTCCCAGACGCTAAGTCGCGCTTGCTGTCGGAACACAGTCCGTCAGGCCCCTCCGCTTTTGCAAGCCGGACTCGGGGGCTCTGCTTGGCCGGCGAGCCGCCCCTCCGCCCCGGCTCCCTCCCGCCAGTCCGTGGAGCGCGCACCGCCTCGCCGCCCTTCCTACCCTCTTCCGTGGGCCTCTCGTCTGCACTTGGGTCCCATGACTCCGTTCTGCTAATCCTCTGGCGGTTTTCTGGGTTATTTAGGCAGGTGTAGGTGGAATCTAAGTGATCAGCAGGATGCGCGGTGAGCCCAGCGTCCTCCTACGCCGCCATCTTCCTGTCGAGTCTCAAAGGACATTCTTAAAAACTTTTTGTAAAATGAAGAAAAAGTGAACAGAAATTTAAAATTAGAGAGAGAGAGACTAAAGGATTAGGGTTTCCAGACTTTATAAAAGACTTTAGAGTTAAAATGAAAAGTGGCATTAAAGGTAGATCAGTGAGAGGAGACTTATACTTCAGAATATCCTGATAATATATTTAAATTTAATAAGTGTATCATTAGCATTTATGTTAGATTATATTACATATATTTACATATCTTATATTGCTTTTTTTCACTCTATTAGAGGTTAAGCTCTAGGAAAGCTGGATTTTTTTTTTAATTCACTGCTGTATCCCCCACCACCTGAAATCCTGCCTGATAGATAGTACATATACAATATTTATTTATGGAATGAACTATCTAATTTTTAACTAATTAAAAAATAAACCCAACCCAGGATTGAGAGAGAACGGTGGTGGTGTAAGAGCCAAGTATATATTCAACCACACAATTAAAATCAAGTTGCTCTCAGGTTCTCCTCTGCAACAAATGCTATTTTAAAAAAAAAGCACTATGGCTAAAAAAATGTTTTATGACTCTAAGATTGCACTAATAACCTGCTTTTTGTACACAAAAGTAACAGAAACAAATTGCTTAAAAAAGTGCTTTGGAGATCTTAGACATTTTCTCAAAATTAGAGGTCAGGAAAGAAAACAAAGCAGTTAAAAAAAAAACTTACTGGTGGGGCGCCTGGGTGGCGCAGTTGGGTAAGTGTCTGACTTCAGCTCAGTTCATGATCTCACTGTTGTGAGTTGGAGCCCCGCGTTGGGCTCTGTTGCTGCCAGCTCAGACCCTAGAGCCTGCTTCAGATTCTGTGTCTGTCTCTCTTTCTCTGCTCCTTCCCTGTTCACGCTCTCCCTCTCTCTCCCTCTCTCTCTCTCTCTCTCAAAAATAAATGGACATTAAAAAAAAAACAAAACTCACTTCGGGGCACCTGGGTGGCTCAGTCGGTTAAGCACCCAACTTTGGCTCAGGTCATGATCTTGCGGTCTGTGAGTTCGAGCCCCACATCGGGCTCTGTGCTGACAGCTCAGAGCCTGGAACCTGCTTCAGATTTTGTGCCTCCCTCTCTCTCTGACCCTCCCCAATTCATGCTCTGTCTCTGTCTCAAAAATAAATGAACATTAAAAAAAATTTTTTTTAAAAACCTCACTGGTAATTTAAAAATCAAATAAAGTCATAGAGGACAACCACCAGGGAGAAAAAAATAAGTGAGGCTAAAAATTCAAGGTAGTATATTGAAATCCACTAAGTGAAATATTAACTGTAAAAGTAGCCTACAATAAAGAATATACATGCATATATGTATGAACTATATATAACAAAAATAGTGTGTACATATATTACATATGTTTATAGATAGATGGAGTGTGCATGTGTTATTGCTTTTAGTTACAGAATAGTCACTCAAGATTTTGTAGGTGGAAGAGTAGTAAGGAGGCAAAAAAAAGAAAATAGCAGTTTTCTGAAGCCCATTAGCAGCTCTCCTGCTTCCGATATGAAAGGTGCAGGAAACCTAGAAAGGTTCTGTTGGGTCCCATTTTCTCTGCCCTATTCCAAATCTACCAATGCCTTTTGTTTTATATTTAATGTCTAATTGGCATTTTATCCTTTGCCCACATGCTTCAAAATGCTGCTTACCTGGGTGTCTATTATGAATTGCCCTGTAACTTATCTTTGGGTTTCCCCCGAAAGCCAAATCTAAAACAATGACCTCTGTGCAAATAGTTTATTTATGAGGTAATCTCAGAGAGTAGGGACAGATGAGGGAGGGGAAACAAAAAAAAAGGAGGGAAAAAACAATATAAGAGTGTAATGTTTGTCCTGCCCTCCGTGAAGGATAAATGGGGCTCAGTTCCGAACAGAACTTTCAGAGGAGCACAGAAAATAACTCACAATACCTTTACAGAGGACATACCAGAATTATCTATATATCAGCCCTGTTTCCTATTGATCAGGAGATACCCTTGAGGGCATTAACTCTGATATCTCTTGGTTTTACAGGCGGGTTACTCCTATGAGCTTCTGAAAAAGTGAGAGATACCTAGGAAGAAAGTGAAGGACACGGAGACTCCACGTCTTTGAGCAAGTCATCATCAGCATGTGATGGATGGAAGGTTCAAAGAACTGTCTGTCACAACCATGCAAACAGAGGTGAGACCAATAGGATGTTACTCAGGATAGAGGAACCTGCTATTCCTTTGATACATCTTCCAAGATCTACAAGCTTTGTAGCCCATGATTCACTCATTTCCATCCTCCAACCCAGCCCAAGTGACCAGGACCTCCTTTGGAAATAGTGATTTATGTTTCTGCTTAGACAAAGCAAAGCAATTATTGATGAAGGCAATAAGGGAATTAAAGATAAATTTGTGTGCGTTTGTGATTTGCATCTTTTGTACACCACAGGCAAAGTTCTTTTAAAAGATATCAGTTCTTTAAAAAAAATATCAAATTCATATGCTAAAGCTCAAAACAATCGCATTATTTAAAAAAATTAAAATTATAGGGAAAAAATCTTACTATGATACAAAAAAAAGTAGAAATTTTCATGTAGTCTCAATTGTCACTTGTATTTGATAATATAACTTCCAGTATGCTGGCCTTCTACTGTGCCAATAATTTGCCTATTTGCCCTCAGCCCCTCTTCCCATCCTTCTGTGCTTTTTCTGTACATTAAGAAAGGCTAGATGTCTGCAAGCTACATTTCTCAGTCTTCTTGCCAGCTGTCTTCCTAATGAGTGCTACTAATGGAAGATACTAGTGGGAGATAAGACAGCAGAAAAGAGCAAGTTTCTTCCTCTGGCTCCAATACTGGCAGTTGTTGGCAATTGCCATCAGTAGCTATAGATGGGTAACAGCAGGGATGGGATGATTCTAGACTCAAGCAGACTGGGCACAGGTAGCCTCTTTTCCTTGGCTTTAGCCTTGGTCCAGGTAGCACTCCTTCAGCAGCACTCCTTTGGCCCAAGTGCAACAGCATTTCCAACAGGCAGCAGGAAAGACAGGCTTTTTGACTCCAGCTCCCACTCTCTCAGTACCACCCTTTCATATCTTTGTTCTTCAAAGCGTCTTTCCTTCTGTTAGCTATCCCAGCCCTTCCAACACTCATAAATAATTCTTTATATAAAATCCCCTTCATTGGATGTATCTATAGTGAATTTTTTTTCCCAAATGAATCCTGAGTAATACATATATCTTTGACTAATTCTTAGTTCAAATAGTTTTTTTTTTTTTTGCCCTAGAACACTGTAGATATTATTCCAAATATTTTGTCATTTTGTTTTATGGAAGTAGAAACCTGAGATTAGCAAGACTTTTACTACACTGCATGTATTGTTTATTTTGTTTGCTTTTTTGCAGCATAAAGCCTAAGACTTCTCCTATTCACTTCCCACCTTCTGTTCCCCCTTCCTTTCACAAGTGTCAGTCCTGCTTCTCAGTCTGAAGGCTCTCACTGCCTTCTCCAGCACCCTCCACTTCAACTTGACAGGAAATACCTCTAGTAGCTCTCTTGCACTTATAATTCTATTTGACGTTGCTTATCTGGGGACCTTAACCCATGCAGTTGGAAAAGCAGTTTAGACATACAACTCCAGTGGCTGATTGGAAATTCAATTAAACACAAACACAATGGAGCCACGAGATCAATAAGAAGGCCTTTCTTAAAAATGTGTTTTACATAGTCATTTATCAAATTTAGGAATTGTATTAATAAGGCTTTTATTTTCATAATTAAAAAATAAATTTACTTCAAAAAATAGGGATATGGATAAAACTAGTGCATGTTCAGAACAGAGCAATCAGGATAATGAAGAGATTAAAGCACATTAAGAGCAAGTGAAGGGAATGAAGAAGAAATCACTAAGAAGGACCAGTTAAAGAATAGTTAAAGAGCTGGTATGCATAATGGGAACTTGGCTTCATTGTACTAAGATCAATAAATATTAAGCTACAAGAAGGCAAATTTCAACTTGTTAAAAGATCAGCTTTTACAGTATGTTTACGGAGCAGATAGGACTTTTGTGGGATTTTCAAACAAGGACTTGACCACCTGGTAAGGATGTGGCAGAAGCAGTAGGTAGATGGCTGTGGTCTAATACTTTCGAGATTGTTCTAACGTGTAGCTGAATCTCTGCTTCAGTAAAACAGAATAATGGACTCTTACGTCTCCTACTTTTTAATCTTCTTTTCCTAAGATCATTCTAACATGCATGGGGCTGTCAACAGGACATGCCTGCAAGAAAGCACACTCTATGAATATGCCTGTTTACTGTGCCTCTGTGTGGGTATAAATCCACATCTCAGTGGAGAAGAACATATGGAGCCCAAAGAAAGGAAGAAAATATATTGGTTTAAAAACAACTAATTAAAACTGGTGACTGGACCAGAAATATCTTCTACCTTTACACTAAAACATTTCAAATTAGTTTCTAATTGATATAAAGTAGAAAACTTAAAAATAGTCTTATTTCTCCAAGACTTGCTTTTGGTGTTGTTGCTATGAAAATGATGGCCTAGACGAAAGTGGCACAGAACATATTGGCCTAAATTTTATTAATGCATCTTTAAAGCTCAGTGCACGTGTCCTGTGACTGATTTATAGGTCTCCTCTAATATTTCTCAAAACTGCACAAAGCTAAAAGTAAATACCTATTAATTCATACTCAGATTCCTTTAAAAAAGACATAAATGTAGCCTAATTAGTCAATGAGTTGATATTTATTAAAAGCCCAGTATGTGGTGACACTGGGGACAAGCATTTGATAGCTTATCGCAGGCAATGGCACTGCCTTCCCTAACCTACAAAACCCAGTTATATTTAACTCTTCTCTCTCTTTTTCATGATAATTAATCTGACTCTAACATGTCAATTCTACTTCCTAAATACATTCCAAAACCCATCTGCTCTCCAGCTCCACGTTTACTTTCCCAATTCAGGGTTTATTACTTCCTCCCTGCATTATTAAAGTAGCCTTCTATCTGGATATCCTGTCCCTCAACTATTACCTCACCAATCAACTATCCACATTATTACCAAAATTATCTAATGATCTCACTATTGCATTTGAAAGCCTTCAATGGCTTCCCAGTGTCTCACGATGAAAGTAAATTTTCACAAAACCCACTTACAAAATGAGGGTTTGTACTATATCACTTCTCAGTCCCTTCCATCTCTGATATGCTATGAATTTATGCTTTTCAGTAAATTCTGACTAAATGGTGAGCAATTCCTAGACAACACTGTACTTAAATAAACATGTCTATAGCCATGTGCTAATTTTCCCAAATTACTGAACTGATTTTGGTTTCTGTGCCTGTTATCTATTTATGTATGTACTATGTATACAAAGAAAAAAAATACCAGATGAATTTAAAAGAATATTCAACATAACTGAAATTATATTAGAAATAGATTGTTTTTAATAATTGTTTGATTTAAAAATATTTGTGCTTCATTTTAGAAACTTAAAAAAGCAGAATAATGATAGTAAAAATTGTCAATAATACCACCATTTAGGGACACTCAATAACTGAAATACTTAATACTGATTATTTGAATATTGAAATACTCAATATTTCAGATTACTTTTTCCATCTCCCCTTTTTTTAATGCACAAATAAATTCTTCAAAAATAAGAATTCTTGGGGCACCTGGGTGGCTCAGTTAAGCATCTGACTTCTGCTCAGGTCATGATCTACCATTGTTGAGTTCGAGCCCCACACTGGGTCCTGTGCTAACAGCTCAGAAGCTGAAGCCTTCTTTGGATTCTGTGTCTCCTTCTCTCTCTACCCCTCCCCTGCTTGACACTCTCTCTCTGTCTCTCAAAAATAAATAAACATAATTTTTTTAAATAAACAAAAATAGATAAAAATAGAAATTCTGTGACATATAAAGTTTGTCACTTATGTAGCATGAATATTATCCTGTCATTAAACATTTTTTTGGAAAATGTGCCTTTAGTAGATATATAATTTATTTAGCCATTATCATATTGTTGCCCATTTTAGACATTAATTAACTAATCTTTAACTGTATGCCTAATTTTCTCATGTAGTGAATTTTTCCAGAAAGCGTACTAGCCATGTAAGGAAATGTTTTTCTCACCAACATCATGAAACCACTGCACATTATCTTTTTAAGAGATTTTTTTAAGGAGATTATTTTTGCTATTTTGAAACTAGTTTTAATTTTCATTACTTAGGTAACAGAACATTTTTTTCTTATGGATAATTGTCATTTGTTGTGTTTCTATTGTAAATTGTCTATTCATGTACTTGGCCCAGTTTTCCATAGGGGTATGAAATATTTGCCAGCAGGTTTCAACACACATGGGAAAAAAGATATATTCATGGAATGTGCCTTTGAACCTGCATTCAAAAGAACTCAGACAGAGGTTAGTGGTGAATAAAGCAATTGCTTTTGCTTAATGACACAGGTGGGGAAAGAGTTTGTAGAACATGTTTTTCTTGAAAATAAGATATCTGTAGTTCACAATGTACGTGTACATACAAATCAGCTTCAAAAGTGCTTTCATAGAGGAGCTGCTGGAAATGTAGTATAAATATCTGCCTTTTGTATCACAACATTTCTTTAGAAGGGCATATATAATAGTTATTTCAGACCTAAATTTAGGAGCTGATAAGTAAAATATCAGAGAGCTAGAAACTTCAGAGTCATCCTTGACATGTCCCCTATCTAATTGCTAACCAATTCCTGTTCACTTTTCCTGAGTGTCAATCCAATAGAACCTGCTGGATCCATCCCCTTTGCCACTGTCTTACTTAAACTCAAGCCTTGTCACATCTCACCAGGACTGGTGAAGCACCTTCCAAGTGTCTAAAGTCTGACTAAAATTGCTCTCAATTAGTATCTCGTCACAGAGTTCTATCAAATTTAAACCAATAGTTAAGCACCATTTTTTTTTCCTTTTCAAGTAGTAAAATCACATCAGGAAAAAAACAAAAAGGAAATAATATTATCTTTTGTTTAAAAAAAACAAAAAGGAAATAATATTATCTCTTGTCCTATCTCACTCTCAGAAATAAAAAATAAAATTTTTGACCTCCAGAGAAGATGGCAGAATAAGATCCTAAGCTCACCCACTCCCACAGATAGAATTAGATAACACCCACACCAGTGTAAATAACCCAGAATATGACTGAAAATTGGCAGAACAGATTCTCCACAGCCAAATGGAGAGAAGAGGCCTCATGGGTAGGAAGGGCAGAGACACAGGACCTAAATGGACCCATGTGACTGTTCATGGAAGGGAGAGATATCACAGGCCTGAAGAGACAACAAAAATAGACCCTCACACCAAGCACCCCAGGCATAGGGAACCCACATGGAAAAGACAAATGCCGTAACAGCTGGGTTTGAAAACCAGAGGGGTCAGCTCTGGGAGAGTCAAGACGGTGATGGGAAACTGAGTTCCTGCCCTTAATGAGAGCGAACAACAAACAGCCCTGCAGAGATACAGCATAGAAGCAGCAGTTTAGAAAATGCCTGGGGTATGTGAGAAGGAGATTTATTTACTAATCTCAGAGCTATGATGATGGGGCAGGGATCTTTAGGACACTTCTTCAAGAAAAAGTAGATGGCGGGTGCCATTTCCCTCCCGTCCCCCAGCCAAAACACATGGACACTTGCAGGAACCAGCACAGTGCAACACTTACCACCTACATTGTTAATAGTGCATTCCCCCCATATTCTCCGATCAACACAATCTCTCCAGCCAGGCCTCCATTATAGGTCTCCTCCTGCAGCAGACATGTTCAAATCTTGCTGGCACAGTGTGCCCACCCCCACATTCTCCTGTGGACTTGCTCCCTCTATTCCTGTGGCAGGAGTTTTCTAAAGTGGCCCTAGATCCCACAAATATCGTTAATACTGTGCACCCCACCCCTGCATTCTCTGGCAGACTTGCCTCATCTAATACGCCCTCTGGCCTTTGGCCAGAGCCCATCCAAAGTGGTGGCACAAGCCTGGCAGTGTGCAAGCACCCCAAAAAGGGACCATCACCACTCCAATGTGACTCCTGCCCTGGGGAAAGGGGAAGATAATCACATACACTACTCCAACTGTGGCCCCAGAAGTGGGCTACGGGAAGACATGTGGTCTGACTGCAGGCCCCAGACACCAACAGAGCTTCTCAGGGGACAACATAGGGAAAGCATCCTGCATATCATGCTACCACAACTCTGGCAAATGCCTAGTCTGACTCAACTCAAGCCCAAAGTGGCCTCAGACTGGTTCATTAATAACAGAGGGACCAAATCCTGCCCACAATAGGCAAAGAGAGCCATTGCAGATGACTGGACTAAAGGGAAACATGGCTCAGCCACAAAAGTAGGGAACATGCACACACATAGGAGACACCCTTGAAGTGCCAGGTTCTGGTGAACTGAGGACACTACACTACAGGACACTATAGGACCTCTTCTTCACAAGCCCATTGATTTGAAGTGCAGGAGACATAGCTGACATTCCTAACACAGAAGCAGACACAGAGAGTTAGACAAAATGAGGAGACAGAGGAAAATGTACCAAATGACAAAACAGGACAAAATCCTGAGATTTTGAGTGAGAGAGATAAATGACAGAGTTAAGTAACATGCCTGATAGAGAATTTAAAGTAACAGTCATAAATACACTCACTGGACTTGAGAAAAGAGTGCAAGACCCCAGTGAGATAGAAAACCAATCAGAGATGAAGACCTCCATAACTGAAATTAAAAATACACTAGAAGGACCAAATACTAGAGAAAGCAGAAGAACAGATCTGTGACTTGGAGAACCGCATAACAGAAAGCAATCAAGCTGAACACGAGAGGAAATAATAACAATAATAATAAATGTAAATGGATACAGGGAACTCAGTGACACCATCAAGCATTATAGAGATCCCAGAAGGAAAAGAAACAGAAAAGGGGGCAGAAAACTTGTTTGAAGAAATAATAGCTGAAAACTTCCTGAACCTGGGGAAGGAACCAGATACCCAGATCTGGACAGAGGTCCCCCAACAAAATCAACCCAAGGAAGTCAATCATACAGTAATATCAAGACATACAGTAATTAAAATGGCAAAAGGTAGTGATAGAGAATTATAAAAACAGAAAGAGGAAACATTTACATATAAGGAATCCATAAGGCTATCAGCTGATTTTTTAGCAGAAAATTTACAGACCAGAGGGAGTAGCATGATATAGTCAAAGTGCTAAAAGAAAAAACCTGCAACCAAGAATACTCTATCCAGCGAGGCTATCATTCAGAATAGAAGAAAAGATAAAGAGTTTCCCAGACCAACAAAAGTTAAAGGAATTCAGCACCATTAAATGCGTCCTATGAAAAATATTAAAGGAGATTCTTTGAATGGAAAAGAAAGACCATAAGAAAGAATAAGAAAGTAAGAAACATAAAAGCAGTAAAAATAAGTATATCTATAAAAATCAATCAAGGGACACACAAAGTAAAAGGATATAAAGTATGACAACATATACCTAAAACATGAAGAAGGGAAGGGCAGAGTAAAGAATGGGACCATCAACTTAATATAGACTGCTATAGGCAGAAGATGTTATGTATAAACCTAATGGTAACCACAAATCAAAAACAAGAGAAGTGCAAAAAAATAAAAAGAAAGAAAATAAATTATATCACTAAAGAAAGCCAGCAAACCTTGGGAGAAGAGAGCAAAAGAAGAAAGGAACAGAGAAAAGCTACAAAACAACCATAAAACAAGTAGCAAAATGACAATATGTACATATCTTTCAGTAATTACTTTGAATGTAAATGAATTAAACACTCCAATCAAAAGACACAGGGTGATGGAATGGATAAAAATGCAAGACCCATCAATACAGTGCCTAGAAGAGACTTATTTCAGACCTAAAGACACATGCAGATTGAAAGTGAAGGGAAAAAAATTTATCATGCAAATGGAAGTGAAGGGAAAGCCAGGGTAGTAATATTTAAATCATATAAAATAGACTTTAAAACAAAGACTGTAACAAGAGACAAAGAAGGATGCTATATAATCATAAAGTGAACAATCCAACAAGAAGATATGTTTGTAAATATTTATGCACCCAACATGGCTGCACCCAAATACATAAAGCAGCTAATAACAAACATATAGGAAACAACCAATAGTAATACAATAAGAGTAGGGAACTTTAACATCCCACTTACATCAATGGATATATCATCCAAACAGAAAATCAACAAAGAAACAGTGGCTTTGAATGACACGTTGGACCAGATGGATCTAACAGATATATTCAGAACATTCCATCCTAAAACAGCAGAATACACAGTCTTTTCAAGTGCACATGGAACATTCTCCAGAACAGAACACATGGTAGGCCACAAAACAAGTCTCAACTAATTAAAAAAATTAAGGTCATACCATGCATCTTTCCCAACCACAATGCTACAAAACAAGAAATCAACCACAAGGAAAATTTTTGGAAAAAACACAAATACATAGAAGTTTAATAACATGTTAGTAAACAACGAATGAGTCAACTAAGAAATTAAAAGGGAAATAAAAAAATACATGGGGACAAATGGTAATAGAAACACAATGGTGCAAAACCTTGGGGATGCAGCAAAAGTTGTCCTAGAAAGAAGTTTATAGCAACACAGACCTACCTCAAGATGTAAGAAAAATCTCAAATAAATAACCAGACTGTACACCGAAAGGGGTTGGAAAAAGAAGAAAACAACAAAACCCAAAATCAGTAGAAAGAAGGAAATAATAAATATTACAACAGAAATAAACAAAATAGAAACAAAGAAAACAATAGAACAGATCAATAAAACTAGGAGCTGGATCTTTGAAAAGATAAATAAAATTGACAAACCTTTAGCCAGACTGAGAGAGAGAGAGAGAGAGAGAGAACTGAAATAAACAGAACGAGGAATTAAAGAGGAAAAATAACAACCAACAACACAGAAATTCAAAGGATTATAAGATATTATGAAAAATTATATGCCAACAAATTGAACAACCTAGAAAAAATGGAGAAATTCCTAAAAACATATAACCTACCAAAACTGAAAAAGAAAGAAACAGAAAATTTGAACAGATTACTAGCAATGAAATAGAGTCAGTAATCAAAAAACTCACAAGAAACAAAAGTATAGGACCAGATGGCTTCACAGGTGAATTCTACCAAACATTTAAAGAACAGTTAATACATATTCTTCTCAAATCATTCCAAAAAATGGAAGAGCAAGGAAAGCTTCCAAATTCATTCTATAAGTCCAGTAGTACCCTAATAACAGATAAAGACACTATCAAAAAAGAAAACTACAGGCCAATATCTCTGATGAACATAGATGCAAAAATCCTCAACAAAATATTAGCAAACCTCATACAATAATACATTAAAAAAATCATTCACCATGATCAAGTGGGATTTATTCCTGGAATGCAACAGTGGTTCAATATTCACAAATCAATCATCAGGATACATTACATCAACAAGAGAAAGGATAAAAACCATATGTTCATTACAATAGATGCAGAAAAAAACATTTGACAAAGTACAACATCCATTCATGATAAAAACTGTCAACAAAATAGGGATAGAGGGAATATACCTCAACATAATAAAGGCCATGTATGAAAAACTCACAGTTAACATCATACTCAACATCAAACTCTCAGTTTTCCTCCTAAGGTCAGGAGCAAAACAAGGAGGTCCACTCTCACTATTTTTATTCAACATAGTACTGGAAGTCCTACCCACAACAATCAGACAACAAAAGGAAATAAAAGACATCCAAATTGGTAAAGAAGAAGCAAACCTCTCACTATTTGTAGATGATGTGATATACTTTATAGAAAACCCTATACTCCACCAAAAAAATACTAGAACTGATAAATGAATTCAGTAAGGTTGCATGATACAAAATCAGTATACAGAAATCTATTGCATTTCTATACAGTAATAATAAAATAGCAGAAAAGACAATTATGAAAATAATCCCATTTACAATTGCACCAAAAATCATAAAATACCTAGTAATAAACCTAACCAAGAAGCTAAAAAACCTGTACTCTGAAAACTATAAAACACTGATGAAAGAAACTGAAGACAACACAAAAAGTGGAAAAAAAATTCCATGCTCATGGATGGGAAGAATTAATACTGTTAAAATGTCCATACTACCCCAAGCAATCTACACATTTAATGTAATCCTTATCAAAATACCAACAGCATTTTTCAAAGAACTAGAATAAGTAATCTTAAAATTTGTATTTAATCACAAAAGAACCCAAATAGCCAAGGCAATCTTGAAAAAGAATAAGAAAACTGGAGGAATCACAATCCCAGATTTCAAGATATACTATAGAGAAGCAGTAATCAAAACAGTATGGTACTTGCAGGAAAACAGATCTATAAATTAATAAAACAGAATGGAGAGCCCAGAAATAAACCCACGATCATATGGTCAGTTAATCTACAACAAAGGAGGCAAAAATATAAAATGGAAAAAAGACAGTCTCTTCAACAAATGGTATGGGGAAAACTGGACAGTAACATGCAAAAGAATGAAACTTGACTGCTTTCTTACACCATATGCATAAATTGACTCAAAATGGATTAAGGCCCTAAATGTGAGACCTGGAACCATAAAAATCCTAGAAAAGAGCATAGGTAGTAATTTCTCTGACATTGGCCATACAACATTTTTCTGGATATGTCTCCTGAGGCAAGGGAAAGAAAAGCAAAAATAAACTATTGAGACTACATTAAAACAAAAAACTTCTGCACAGCAAAGGAAATAATCAACAAAACTAAAGATGAGAAGACATTTGCAAATGACATATCTGATAAAGGGTTAATATCCAAAATACATAGAAAACTTATACAAATCAACACCAAAAAACCCCTCAAATAATCCAGTTAAAACTGGGCAGAGGACATGAACAGCCATTTCTTCAAAGATGTACAGATGGCCAAGAGACACATGAAAAGATGCCCATCATCACTAATCATCAGGGAAATGAAATGCAAATCAAAACCACAATGAGATATCTCCTCACACTTGTCAGAATGGCTAAAATCAAAAACACAAGAAATAACAAGTGTTGGCAAGGATGTTGAGAAAAAAAAAGAACCCTCATGCACTGTTGGTGGGAATGTAAACTGGTGCAGCCACTGTGGAAAACAGTCTGAAGTTTCTCCAAAAAATTAAAAATAGAATTACCATATGATCCAGCAATTCCACTAGTGGGTATTTATACAAAGAATAAGAGAACACTAATTCAAAAAGACATATGCACCTCTATGTGTATTGCAGCATTATATACAACAGCCAAATTATGGAAGCAGCCCAAGTGTCCGACGATAGATGAATGGATAAAGAAGTTGTGAGTTACACACACAATATCACTCGGCCATTAAAAAGAATAAAATCTTGCCATTTGCAACAACATGGGTGAATCTACAGACTATAATGCTAAGTAAAATAAATCAGAGGAAGACAAATACCATATGATTTCACTCATTTGTGGAATTTAACAAATGAACAAAGAAAGAAAAAAGACAAACCAAAAAAACTAGACTCTTAACTATAGAGAACTGATGGTTTCCAGAGGGAAGGTGGATTGGGATGGATGAAATAGGTGATGGGGATTAAGGAGTGCACTTGTCACGATGAGCACCAAGGAATATATGGAACTGCTGAATCACTATTTGTATACCTGAAACTAATATAAAACTATATGTTAATTATGCTGGAATTTAAAAAAAACGAAAATTTTAGCACATATTCTTTCAGTCTTCCCACTTAACCAAAATTGGAATCATTGTATACATGTATACAATCTGTTTTATTCACAGAACCACTTTTTTATTGCAAATATCTTTTCATGTTTTTAAACATTTTTCTGCAACATAATTTTTAAGTGGCTTCATGGTGTGTCATTGTATGAACAATCAGGTCACTTTCAATATTTTGCTATTACAAGCAATGCCACAGTAAACATCTTTGTAATTAAATCTTTTAATACTTTAAAACATTATTTTATTGTTTTCTTCCATCCAATGTTGCTGTGCATAAATCTGATATTGATTTCATTCTTTTTTCCTTGTAGGTGAACTACTTTCCCTTTCTGGAATGTAGAATTTCCTTTTTGTTTTTGATATTCCCTGTATAAGGATTTCTTTATTCCTCTTGGTTGTCTCTCTATAAGCACTTCCCATTGTAAAATCTTTCACTTTTCAAAATTTTTGAGCCATTTTTCTCCATTATTTCTTTAAATATTTCTAATCATATTTTTTCTCTCCTAAGATTTCTTCTATCTAGGTATTGGAACTTCTACTTATATCTTGTGTAACTTTTAGCTTTTGTAAGTTCTACTCTTCATTATTTCCTGTTGCCTTCTGGAAGAGTTTCTCAATCTGATCTTTTCACTCATTCCTGGTTCTATTTCCCAATTACATAAGTCTTTTTAATCATACTTATTTCAAATTATTCCTCCATCTATTCTAAAAATTTATTTTCAGAAGATACATGTTGTCCAGTTTGGTGTGTGTCCTACAAAGAAGTTAAACAATACAGTAGCCTCCATATCTTTGTCCATGAGAACTTGTTTTCCTGTGAATATCAGCTATTCTGTCTGGTGGAATGTGCAGTGAAAGAGCCCAAGGACCAAAATCTTAGTTTGGTCAGAGTAGGCAAGTTTAACGAAAAGGGGAAGTATGAACTCACAGCAGAGAATAATCACTGTTGACCACTATGTATTGTATCAACCCCATCAGGCAACTGGGCTGGGAAAGTCTTGCCTAAGCAACAACAGCAGAAGGCCAACTCCTTACACGGCAGTCCACCAGCCATGGGGCTCAGAGAGAAGGGGTGGACTAGGAGGTGCCTGTAGACAGCTGATGGGAAGGAACCTGCTCATCCCAATTCTTCATGTCACAACATCAGGGATTTTTGCTATACTACCTAGATTCTGCCCCTAAGACTTAAATATCCATAGTCTGAGTCATTAGCAAAATGGCAGGCATTAATGGTCCTAATAGAATGGGAGAGAAGATTACAAACAAAAATTAAACCTTCTTTCTGGGGGCACATGGGTTGCTCAGTCAGTTGAACAACCAACTTCAACTCAGGTCACAATCTCATGGTTTGTGAGTTTGAACTCCACATTGGGCTCTGCACTAACAGTGCAGTGCTTGGGATTCTCTCCCTGCCCCTCTCCTACTTGTGCTCTCTCATGCGCTTGCTCTCTCTCTCTCAAAATAAATAAACTTTAAAAAAACACCTTCTTCTGTTTGTGTGTTAACTGCCATATTCAGTTATGTGCTGTGTCCCCTGTTCTAGTCGCTTACCCTTCACTGTGTCCAGCCACTACAACACAGTGAAAAGTCAACAATCTTCTGTAGTTTCATTGATTTCTCACAGTTTTGTGGCATTGTATATTCCCAAAGTCTGTTTCCCATTTATTCTTATTGTCTCTAGGACTGATTTGAGGCAGAGAGATTTGACAGGCCTTCTGGTTTGCCATCTTGGTAAGAACCAAAGGCTCATATCAAAATATTTATTCATATTCATACCAATTCTCTTCAGATAAATCTCTGGAAATAGGAATGCTGTGGCATAGCATACCTAAAAATCTAAGGATTTTGATATGTTTGCCAAACTGCCCAGAGTTATAAATAGAAAAAAATGCAATTTTGGTAATTTACATCCAATCTTGTTTGAATCTTTTTTTTCCCCTTACAAACAGGCTGTTATGAACCTGTCTATAGTGTATTTAAAAACATGGGATAGCTTATCCATGATGAACCCATCTCTTTCCTATATCTGCCTCTGTTTCTTTTTCTTAGTATGATATTGCCCCTTTTTTTTTGCTGGGCTCCAACTCAAATATCACCACTTATGTGGATCCCTCCCCAAATTCCCTAGGGTCTCTCCTTTTTTAATATTTTGTTCATATCTCTATTATATAGCACAATGTACTTTAATTATTTACCTTTGTGTTTGTATGTACCTCTAAACTGTGAAGTTCTTTTGGATAGACATTCTATCTTAATCATCTTTTTATTGCCAGAGGCTTGTGACTGGCACCGTGTTATCAATCAATCAATGTCTGCAGGACCAATGAATGAGTTTTCAAATAACCAGCAGAACCTGAACTAAATGTGCAAAACATGTTAAGTACTTTCTTTCAGTCTTCCAAACTATTTGTATTATTGTCTTCACTTTACAGATGAGAAAACTGAAGCTCAGAGAGGGTAAGTAGCCTGTCTGAGGTAGAGCTGAGATTTGAATCCCCATCTAATTCCAGAGTCAAGGATCAAGGTAGCACAGAAAAAGTGTAAACAGGTTCCTACCCACTAGGTTAAGTTGAGATTTAATCACTAGGATCTTATGGTTCCTGCTGATTCTGTGTTTTGACGAATGTGCAGGGAGAAAATCAGAAAGGTTATGCAATGAAGAGGTTCATTTTTTTTTTCTTTGTGAAGTCACTATTTCTAACCTAATATAATCCAGTATTTGAGAGGCATTACCCTCACCATTCAGTTGTTTCAAAATAAACCTGAAACTAGAAGGATTAAGTTATGCCAATTGTGAGAAACAACCCATATAGTTTCTTCTTATAAGAGCCTTGCTGGAGACTATTAAAAGAATAGATATGAAAACATTCGTCTGCCTTCAATGTGACACAACCCATATCTTTATAAAATAGTTCCACTTCAGTATCTCATTTTTTATGAAATGTTTAATTATTTTGAGAGAGAGAAAGAGAGAGAGAGAGAGAAAGCATGAGTGGGGAGGGGAAGAGAGAGAATCCCAAGCAGGCTCTGCGCTGTCAGCACAGAGCCCACCATCGGGCTTGAACTCACCAACCGTGAGATCATGACCGGAGCCAAAATCAAGAGTCAGACACTTAGTTGACTGAGTCGCCCAGATGCCCCACCTCAGAAAGCTTCTGAGCTTGCATAGTTGTTTACTAGCATTTCCTGATTAACAGAATGGTGTAGGGAGAGAGCAGAAGGGCAATACTGAAAGAGGCAAGCAAACACACAAACATGATTTGAGGTACTGGGCTAAGGTATTTAATTTCTAGAATCATCTTAAGAAATTTCAAGCATACAATTAACAACAGACATGATGAAACGCTTACAGATTTTACCATCCTTACGAAAAACTCTACAGGTATAGCCTGGGAACACATTTTGAATTACATAATTTTATGCCTCTGGTAGATACACATGGTTGAAGAATGACTATATGATGCCAAGTAGCCCTGTGAGGTCATGTTTTCAACTGTCTTCATCACCTATTACCTGGAAGTCACCCAGATTTACGAAGTGGAATGGATCACCCATGCCCCCAGTCTGCCCTGATATGCTCTGGTTATTTGGGCACAGAGACATAGTCCAAGGTAAATGTCACTGATATGTATTCCCCTAAAGCTGAATAAAAACAAAGTCAGAGCTTATTGATTTTTAAAAATTAATTTCTTTCTGCCAGACTTCATTTAGGCCCATTGCCTACTTTCTTTGAGAACACCTGGGCAAGCAGAAATTTCCATTGCTGATTTGGAACATGGGACAACTAAACTACAAAGAGCCAATTTTTTCTTGTCATTCAATACAAAGGGGAAAGGATCTTCAAGAGGAGCATGGTGAGAACTCAAATTGCTCTGAGGAGTAAGGAAAAAAAAAACCAGGAAAATGCCCCAGAGGTATAAGAACTTTCACCAAATTCTGGTGTTATCCCTTCTGAAATTAGAGATTCTTATTGTTGGAAGACTATTTGTTTTGTTAGTAAATTTCTATATCCAATGGTACCCCATCACTGGTCATTTTACTAAATATGTTTTTTTTTAATGGCACTTTAGCAAAGTACGTATCAGGATTCCTAAATAAGAGAGGTGGGGATCTCATGTCAAATGGGATTGGTGGTAGGGCACCTAGGTGGCTCAGTCAGTTAAGCATCTGACTTTGGCTCACGTCATGATCTCATGGTTCATGGGTTTGAGCCCAATGTTGGGCTCTGTGCTGACAACTCGGAGTCTGGAGCCTGCTTCAGATTCTGTGTCTCCCTCTCTTTCTGCCCTTTCCCTAGTCACGCTGCCTCTCTCTGTCTCTCAAAAATAAATAAACACTGAAAAAAATTTTTAAAAAACGGAATGGGTGGAAATTCTTTGTCCAAAAGAGAGCATAATTTAAGATGAAGCCCTGAAGGAATGTGCCCCCTCATGTTCTCTTACCATTGAAAGACTTCTGTAAGAATAACATACTTAGGATTTTATGAAAATATTTAGTCAAGGGTGTTCTGACTTAGAAACAAAATGTTTGACAGATTTTGCATGTTCTAGATACCATGTCTCAACATGAAAGGCACATGTGAAGGGTCACTTAAGAAAGTAGTTGCAACTGAGGAATCATCGTCACGTTTCTTTCTTCAGTAAGCATTGTAAAATTAACCTTCTGAGCCCTCTCTCTTCTTGATACTGAAAGGAGCATCTCCTTATTAGAAGCAATGAAAATGAAATGTAACAGGTGTACATCATGTCACTTTTGAATATGGGAAGATGTGATTTAGGTCTGCTCATGAACAAATGACCCTGGAGATGCTACAATTCTTCTAACTCCTGGGTCATGACCCTGAGAGTGGAAAATAAACTGAATTATATGCAACTGGATAGACAAAGCCTGATGACTTATGCCATGCATATTATAAGACTGAGCACGTAACTTTATTTAAGTCAAAGCATTTCATTTTACTAAAGTGTTGGACTCAACGCTGTTTCTCTGTCTCTGTCTCTCTCTGTCTCTCTCTCTCTCTCTCACACACACACACACACACACACACACACCCTGTTTTCAACAACTGACATACAAATTCACAATTCAAGCCTACTTCACAATACCCTAAAAATGACCCAGGTCTGGTTGCTATGCAGACATCCCTATTTGCCATACAAACGTATGGTAGACTGGTATTGTTTTGTGCTGGGGAACAGATAAATGACATGGATTGAAATTATGGTAAATTTAAATTGATGGCCTAATTAGTATTATCTCTTTTTGTATTCATTGTAAGAAAAATTATCCAGGAGGAACTCATTTTGCATTAATGTTGATATAAAGTGTAATTCTCCAGGATTTTCATTGTAATTTGGCATTAATTAATGCATCATTATTTTAAAGTGTTAATTAAATTGTTACAGAAAGGGACATCTGCAGTGGCACAGAAAGGAAATCACATGAACAATTAGTTTCGTATAGGTCTGTGGTGCAGAATCCGAGATCACATGCATGGCAGCAACAAGGCGGCCGACGTGGAGATGGCAGACACAACTCTGCTCTGCCCTGCTTGGTGCATTGTTGACAGTACGCTACCACTCCTGTTACCTTTTCCATTGTGTTCAAGTGAAGAATGGGCAGTCTCTAGAACACTGGATATTTGTTCCATGCCTAGGACAGAAGGCACATCAGTGGGACTACGGCTCTTCATTTTTCTGGAAGCTTGGCCGACATCACTGACCATTCCTTTGTCAGAAAAAAAAAATGACAGACTTTTTTTGTAATATTGTCGAAAGAGCTCAAAAATAGGCTGCTGTAGAAGGCTAGGTTAATATTTCTACTGGTAATAAACTCCATACAAAACTGTGACAAATCAAAGGGGAGATAATCTGTGGTAATTCCTTACGCAATGGACCATCATTGTTAACACATCTGGAAGTCATTGAATGCTATCATGGCTTAAGATATATAATTCCAAGGAAATTCCACCATGATTCCATATATCAGGGAATCGTGGCAATCAGATAGCAATGTCAGTTGGCAAGTCAAAGGAACTTAGGATTTGGAGGGAATATATAAAGTAGGCTCTAAACACTCTGTCATCATGGTCTCACAAAACAAAGAAATTTGGAGAATCTTGTTCTGTCAGCACCATGATCTTCTATTTAGCCCTGAGGGGCTCTACTGAATGAGCATTCTTGGTCAAGAGTTGTACACCAAGATCCCCATAAGAAGAGTATAAAAGGATACTATGGCATCATAATATGTAAAACTGTGAAGCCTTTAAATTAATTTATATTTATATATATATATATTTTCTGGATACCAATTTAATATTAATGTTACAACCTTTCCTTTAGCAGCCACAGTGAGAGTCTCTAATTTCTTAGGTTCTGTGAACTTTTCCTTACAGGTAAGCCTATTTTATGGATATATAAGGCAAAGTCCAAATACCTATAATCAAATTGAAGTTAAATCTTCCCTCTTTGCATTAAATGATAAATTGGACAGAAAAGATCAGAATCACTCCATATTGTTTCGACAGTTCTCCTTAAACAATCATTTACTTCCCTCCTCGTGAAGATGCAAACTCCCTACAGATGGAGGTCTTTCTCTGGCTATTTGTCCAGGTTGTAGCCTGGTGCCAGGATCGCTCGGTGAATACTTAATTGAGTGATTCATGTAGCTTCTCGGTAATTGCTTTCCTAAAAAGAGGTGACCACAAAGCTTCTATAAATTCAATAGGTTCTATCTGAGAGCAATTGGTTTTATATAAGATCAGTATTCTCAAACCCATGGTCCCAAACACTTTCATTGCCTATAGTGTTAATCACTAGAAAAGGCTATGAAACAAAGCTAACTGAAAATCAAATCCAATGGCAACTAAAGAGGAATATTTAGTCAGTGAAAAAAAACCAAACTCTCCTGGTAGAGAAATAAATGTTTTTGGAAAATGATAACAACAACAACAACAACAACAACAACAACAACGGGGGTGGGGGGGGGGAGGAAGAGTAAAACCAGACCACCATTGAAGTAATGGGAGAACTTACTCATCCCCTGGGAAAGTGCTGCATAACCCTTAGGCTGGGGTTTATCCTGTCCAGGGGATGAAATTATCCCCAGACGACCCCTCATCTCTCAGTGAGGATTCCTCCAGTCTCCCCAGAGATTCCTGAAGTTAGGATGAGTGTCAGCAAAAACACTTCTAGTTCCTTCTGGCTCTGCATTCCTACCTTGACCAAATTATTTCAGTTTATTGACTATCACTATATGCTTTTGTGAAACCACTTACTTCAGTTTGAACCGCCCCCCCCCCTTCCCAAAACCAGGGAACAGGCAACAGGCTTACATTACAACACAGCAACATTTTCTAACGTGAATATGACACATGCCGGCACTCAAAAGTCCTTTCCCAGCCCCAACTAGCGCACAGAATTTCTCCAAATTCCTTTCCTTTCCTTGTAGTTCATCTTTCTCTTCCTGTAACCCAAACTTTTCCCCTCTCCCTTCAGTGGTAAACTTCAGCGCCAAAACAGTTTAGCTACCTCTTTGTTTTATGGTCTACTTTCATACCATGCCCTGAGGCTCTACTCTGAACCCAAGTGGGTCTGTCTTTTTGCCAAACAAAGGACTTTTGAGTCTTTCTTAGGAAACAGAAGAAGTTGCATTCAATTGTGGTTTGAAACAACTTTTGCTTTGTTTTGTTCTGTGGAGTGTGTCATCTTATAGCTTCAATAGTTACCTGGGGCTCTTTAGAAAATTCTGGTTTCTTTGCTAACACTGCTTCAGCCCCTCACATCAGATGCCAAATTCCTTCCAGGCAAGTAACATGTGTCTAGTTTCTTTGGTAGGTGTTTACAAATGCCAAGTAGACTCTTCTGCCCACTTTGGGCACTAAATAAATGCTGCTGATGAGCAAGAGCTGACAGAAATTCAAAATGATGAGAAAGAAAGCGTTTCTAGGCCCCAGGTCTGGATGTTGGAAAGGAAATGTGCAGAGGAGCTTGCTACCTTTCCAGTAATAAGGAAACTTCAGACAGGACACAAAACTAGCTTTAATTTTTAAACATAAGACGCTCCACATTTCTTTCTCTAAATTTAGTGCTGTGGCATTCAGCTAAAACCACCTTGTGTCCAATAATATACTTCCTGGTCTGCCCTGAGGTCTTCAGGAAGCATTTTATCTTTCATATAATTGCCAGGGTGAATCCCTAGTTATAACATACTCTACAGCACATAAAATAATTGTTGCAACTGAACCCATCACATAAATATTAGTGATTGAAGAGATTGGTTGAGATAAATCAATGTGGGTGACATATTTAATAAACTTTGTATAAACATTGTTTGCAACAGCTATAAATAAAATTGTCTTTAGGAATTTTACATATTGCACATCCCTCTATTCATGGAGAGGCACAGGCATGATTTCTAGCTGCACTAAATGACAAGAAGTGCCTTTTTAAACCTGCCCAGATCAGACCAGGCAAGCAGAGTTGGAGAGCATGCCCACACCAGGTCTGGCATGTGCCATGGCTTGCTCCATGGTCCGAGCTCACCACATCGCTCACTTGCCAGCAGGCATGAGGTTCAGTTTGAGGAGATCTTCAAGCCAACACGATTCTTCTTTCCTTTTTTTTTTCCCAAAGAAAAAGCTACGCCATAAATAAAGCATGATCGAGATGGCATTTTACATTCACACAGATTTTGGCATAAATAAATAAAAGGGATTTTGTTCAAATTCTGTCATCCTTACATGCCATTTTCAAATTATCTTTCCCTACTAGTTCAGCATATTCGACTAGACTGTGAGAGTCGTCTTGGCTCCCTCCAGTGGCTGACTGAACTCTGATGAAACCACAGGGGTATATCTCAAGGCCCTACAGCCTGGTGTTTCAGTGTGGAATCACTTCCTTCTGACAAAATGAGATCAAATCCCTTCGGGAATTCTGCTTCACTCTTAACATGCATTCCCTTCCCAGAAAGGTTTAAGGTAGGTGTTGATTTTAATTAATCTACTTCATAATCCCCCATCCAAATTGGTTTATTTTACTGGTCCCATTTTATGGATGAAAAACAACCCACTGGAAGGCAGTAGAGGGACTGGTAATACTGGGAGGGCAGGGTAATGCCTCACATCAGAGCACAGGACCACAGAGGGGCTTAGAGGAGACCCTTTCACATTCTCTGCCTTATTATTGTTAGATTCCAACGGATGACAAATTGTGGAAATATTTAGGTTCCTTTCTTAAAGAGGTCAGATATAATACAGTGTGTCTTCAGTTTTAAGCTTAATGAAATGTCACATACACATGTGGAAATTCAGGTATGAACTTCAGGTCTTATAGTGTTTGAAATTTACAACTTTCGCATTTATTTTTATTAGTAATATTTAGTCGCTCAATATATTTCCCTGGCATTAATGGAAAAAATATGGTGTCTTCAAGCAGCCAAAATAATCTCTCTAAATTCTTGCCGAGTTTAAACAAAGGCCATGCAATTTAATGGCTAAAGTTACTGTTGTATATTTCCAGGGTGCTGGGTTCAAATCCCATCAAATTAGGCTCTAATTAAAACTCACCTGAACTATTTTTTTTCATTGTGTAATTATTTTTTAATTCTTAATGACTCATATTAACCTCCTTTACTCAAGGAAAAAAAAAGGAGAAATTAGAAAAAAGAGGAAGCAAGGCAGGGAAAAGTGCAGATGAATTAGAGGCAGTTATGATGCCTTTTTAAAACGCAGCCTGAGAATTGGGTGTGCAGCACAGAGATCAAGAGGAGACTTAATTAGGGCTCAACTGCTCAGTTCATAGTTCTTGGGTCTTTATAAAAGCTAAGAGCAAAGCTAAATCATGTGTAATTTGCCATTATTTTCCCAGATAGCTCTTCCTGAAATGTTATTTTTCACTTGCTTTTCATTTTTTTTTCATCTTGAAAGCATGGTATCAGACCTTGTATATACAGTGCGCCACTTGCCTGCTGTCAGAGAGAGAAGTGACACCACTTGTCACTACCAATCTCTTCATGTCTGGTCTCATCTGAGCAATACACACAGCCTGATTTCCAGGTGTTTGTTGAAACTCCAAGTTATGTAACATGTCTTTGCTGTGCTCAGAACTGAAAAAGCAGCATTACAGGGGGGAATAAATTCTTAACTTCCTAAGAACTCTGAGGGTACACTGTACTGATTTTAGCCCAATTCTACATTTACTGAAAGGACACTTTAGGACAGACAGGGGAGGCATTGCCAAGCTGAAGAGGACACTGATAGATTCAGCAGTGGTCAAGTAGCAAGGATGGGAAATTTTTACAAACTTTTTAAAACTCAAAACAATAGAAGTATATGGTTCCTAGTGAATTTAACCACTACTAAAAACACTACATTTCAATATATATATTAGTCCCTCCATTCGCTTCCATGCTCATATATCATACAACTCCTTTTTCAATGCTTTGAACTGTGTTTACTGCTATGTAGCTATATTGTGATTTATTAATTTAAAACATTATCTATTGATCTCTTATAACGGTAGATGAAGATTTTAGCTCTTAACACACATACATGCACACACACACACACCCTCCTTCTTCTCTCTTCCCCCGATCCATGTAATAGTTTTATCAGTTTGGAGTTAAAGCCCTATCTACAATTTTTGTTGTTGTTACTATGTACATTTTTAAAAATTAATAATGTCATCATTTCTTCTTTTGTTTGGCTTTTTAATCTAATTACTGACTCATGCCCCCAAAGTGTGCCTCTTAATATAATTTCTCACCCAGTCAAATCTAACAAGTAAAATATCTGTTTTCTCATCAAACCTCCTCAAGTTCTTTATCGTCTGGTTTCAATCTGGACTGGCAACTTCTAGGCCTGCTACGCAGTAATTGCCTCCTGTGTTTCCTTTTGAGTCATCCTAAGAATTACTTTATCCTTTCTCCAACATTAGATCTGTTTTTCCTTTACAACCATGTTTTGGTGAAGCACATCCTCCAATAGTTTCCAGAGAAAAGGCAAATTTAGAGTCTTTCTCCCCTCCAAGCTTGAAAGCTATTGCTCTATTCTCTTATCTTGAAATATGGCAGTCTAGAAGTTCAATGCATCTCTTTATGGCTAACATTCCAAAATTTCGTTACAACTCACTTTGCCGTGGTCTTTTGTTTAATCAGTTTGCTAGGTACACAGAAGGCCCTTCATTTTGAAATTATGTTCATTTTTTTTGAATTTTTTTTTTTATTTTTTAAAAAATAACTTCCTTGCCAGTATTTTCTCTATTCTCCCCTTCTAGGATGCCTATTAATTATATGTTAGCCCTCATTTTTGGTTCACGAAATGTTCCAAAATATTTCATCTGTTCATCTCTTTCTATT